>NC_138030.1:83400157-83676539 GCF_964106645.2 Podarcis pityusensis
TTCAATAGTCCCAAGAAGGCCTGAAGTTCAGTCTTGCTCTTGGGCGCTGGGGCATCACAAATGGCCCGTACCTTGTCCCCAGTCGGGTGGACCCCTTCTGCGTCCACCATAAATCCCAGAAAGTCCACCTGAGGCACTCCTAGTAGACATTTTTCCCGCTTCACCTTGAGACCCGCCGTCTGGAAACGGTGCAGAACGGTGCGGAGGCGGTCCTCAAACTCCTCTGGTGTGGGGCCGGCAATCAACACATCATCGAAGAAGGGGGTGACGCCAGGAATCCCTTTAAGGAGAGAGTCCATTATATTCTGGAATATGCCTGGTGCCACGCTGACACCGAATTGCAGCCGCTTTACCCTGAACGCTCCTCTGTGCGTCACAATCGTCTGTGCCTCTGCTGTGGCCTCATCTACTGGCAGCTGTTGATATGCTTGGGCCAAGTCCAGCTTGCCAAAAATTTTCGACCCAGCCAGGGTGGCAAGGACATGGCTGACCACTGGCACTGGGTATGCGTGGGCCGTGAGGGCCTTGTTTATGGTACATTTGTAGTCTGCGCAGATGCGGACCGAACCATTAGGCTTGACGGGTGTGACGATTGGGGTTTCCCAGGGAGCATTAGGCACCGGCTCCAGCACTCCTTGCTCTACGAGTCGGTCCAATTCCTCGTCTATACGGGGTTTCAAGGCGAACGGGACCCGGCGGGCCTTGAGCCTGACCGGTCGTACTGCGGGGTCAAGCTGTAGCGCAATGGGGGGGCCCGTATACTGTCCCAATTTCCCATCGAAAACCCCTGGAAATTCCTTGCATATGGCGTCCACGTCCACTTGTAAGCTAGTGTGGTTCACCCCGGTGACAGCTAGCCCCAGTGGTCCAAACCATGCCAATCCCAGTAAGCTAATGTAGGGGCCCTTGACCACAAGCAAGTCCAGTTGCCGCGTCCGCCCTCGGTATTGCACCCTGAAGGTCCCCACCCCCATTGTGGGGACCTTACGTTTCTGGAAGTCCCGGAGGGTGAATGGGGCCGGCCTGAGTTTGGGACCCCCAGTGGGACACAGTTTCCTTAAGGTCCTTGCCGAGATTATGGATAGAGTTGAACCCGTGTCAAGCTCCATGCGGCATGGGGCCCCCTCTATCTGTACCTCTACATAAATTTTCTCTACGTTGGGGTGGGGCAACTGGTATACCTGGAAGTCCGTGAGCTCCGTCGAGTTGCCTTGGTGCGTTGGGCCCCGGGACCTGGGGCTCTTGGATTGGTCATCTGATGCCTGGTGTCGGGTGGGCCGAGCCCGACACACCCGGGCGATGTGTCCCGATTTTCTGCACTGCCTGCACTCTGCGTTGCGGAAACGGCAGGTCCTCCTCTCGTGACTCTCCCCGCAGCTTGCGCAGTTCCCTCCTTCTCGTCGAGGCAGCTGTGGTCTGTGCGCTGCTTGAGTGCGCTGCTGTACTCGGTGCACCTCCTCCCTGTCGGATCCTGAGTCGTCGGTGAGGTCTTCATGGTGGACCCTCGGTTGGGATGGCAGGCTCGGCCGTGCCTCTTGGGTCGACCTCTCGGCAGCTTCTGTTGCCAGGGCCTCCTCCAGAGCGACCTGGAACGTTAGGTCCTTCTTAGCGTAGAGGCGTCGTTGCAGCTTCTCATCCTTCAGGCCACCGACGAGGCGGTCACGAAGCATGTTCTCCAGCTCTGAGAAGTTGCAGAACCGGGCGGCTTGGCGGAGAGAGGTCACAAACCCAGTTATGGTTTCCCCAGGGGCTTGCCGCTTTGCGTAGAAGGCATTTCGACGAGCCACCACTGAGGGCTGCGGCGAAAAGTGCCCCTTCAGCTGTTCCATTATTGTTTTGTATGGAACAGTAGCGACGTCTTCAGGCGCAAGGAGAGCCCGGGCGATTTCAAACGTCTCCTCTCCGCAGACGCTGAAGAATATCGCCCTCTTCTTGGCGTCTTCTTCGTCGGTGACCCCTTTGGCTTCTAGGAGGAAGGTGAAATGGGAGGCGTACGCTTCCCAGTCTCCAGATGCTGGGTTGAATGGCGAGAAGCTGCTGTTGGCTGCCATTCTGAGTTCCTTGTGCCCCGGAGCTGAAGCCTGGATACACGGTGCGAGGCAGCGGTGCGGCAGTTGGCGGTGCTGCGGTGCTGTGTGTGGCAGTCAGCTCAGCGGGATCCCACCTTCGTCGCCAGTGAAATATACTCAGAGTCGCAAAGTGATTTCATGCTCTTTATTCAGCTCATAGTGGTGAGGAGGAATGAATAATTGTCCCCTCACAGTATCTGCTTTATATACATTATTTACACAATGGGCTGCACATGATTGGCTAATTCTGGAATTCTACTGTAAGCCAATCAGGTTGTGGATTCACTTCTATCTGGAGCAGGATTGGGTGGTTCCTGCCAACCAATCATACTGCTGCATTGTTCTAGGACCAATCAGACTGCTGCATTCTGAATCCTATTGTTCTAGGACCAATCAGACTGCTGCCTTTTGGATCCTATTGTTCTAGGACCAATCAGACTGCTACAGTTTGGATCCTATTCAACTCAGTACATAACATATACATATGACTGTATTTCATCTGATCCATCTAGTGCAGTTATTAAGTTTGCAGATGATACTGCCATAATGGGTCGAATTACAGGTGGAGATGAATCAGCGTACAGGGGGGAGGTTCAAAAAGTATCTACATGGTGCCTAGAGAATAACTTGCACCTAAATATTAGCAAGACAAAGGAGGTGGTGTTGGACTTTCGGAGGAAGAGAGGGGAACTAGCCCCATTGTATTTCGGGGCTGGGTTGTGTGGAAAGAGTCTCTTCCTTTAAATTCCTGGGAGTTTACTTTAGTGAAGACCTCACTTGGAAAAACAATACAACTATCTTCAATTTTACTGATCAGATGCAGAAACCGTCGTGTTTACAAAAAACATTTAGTTTACAAAAGTGGCACTTTCCCATTCCAATGACTTTATGACTAAGTTGCTTCTACCTTTTCTGCAGATGATAGATCAGGGATTAATCCTGCAAGACGGCTCCTATTTCCGAGATCTCTGGAACATCCTGGACTTCATTGTGGTGGTCGGAGCCCTGATGGCCTTTGCCTTGGCGTAAGTGCCTGCACTTCTAGAGCTTTCCCTGTTAGCGTTCAGACTGTCACCTTTCCAATAGCTCTTGCGCAGTCCAGGGCTGTGCTGCCAGTGAAACTCTGGCTCAGACACTCCCCAGGTTGGTATCTATGCTCTGTCAATCCAGTGAATGCCTTTGCCTCTGTCACCTGCTTGAGATTTATTTGTGAGATGGGGGGTGTTTGCAATGATGCAAGGACATTGCAGGAAGGCGGGAGGGGAGGAAATGACAAACAAAAAATGCAATCTGGAAAGTGAAGGGCTGCCCCCGGCTGCCCCCAGATTGTTGTGGTTTCGCCCCTAGAACATGTGCAATAGGAATAAAGAAATGAGCAGCCAGACATACATAAGCTGGGCCTCATGTTCATGCAATCCCATGACTGCAATCATGGAGCAGGAAAGCTAACATCCCTCACCCCCTTCCATTCTCTCAGTCATCTATCCATCTATCCATACATCCCCTACCCAACCCAACTCATGAATCAGCTTGGCATTCACCCTACAACACAAGAAAGCTATCCCTTCTAAGAGTGCCCAGTTGACATATATATTGCACTTTCAAATTTGGAAATATATTCCATTGATTCAATATCAACATGTTTATGATTTTGGCTTCATTGGCCAAGCAGGTAAGACTCCGTCCTGAAAACCCTACAAGTACTTTTTTATTTATTCAGCCGGTTCTTTTTCTTGGGGCACATGTACACGACAAACTTAAAACTACATGTTACATAGAATCGTAGAGTCAGAAGCGACCACGGGGGTCATCTAGTCCCCTGTAATCTTTTTGCCCAGCGTGGGGCTCAAACCCACAACCCTGAGATTAAGTGTCTCGCGCTCCACCAACTGAGCTAAGGAAGAACCCCAAAGGAATGGAGCTTTCTGAGAGCTCTGAGTCCTGCATTAGGATCCCTACCTGGCCCTCTAGAAACACAGCACTTTGGATAACTTGGTTGAAAACAAGCTAGTTTGGGTCTGTAGTGAGGACACATATCTTCATTCCACTGTATATGTAACAAAACACTAGGGTGTTGGGTTGCTTTGGTTTGGTTTGTAAAGAATAGCCATTTCAGGAAAGGGCAATTTGGAGCATAGCAGCAGTGCTGAAGCCCTTAGGCCCACATTCTCCTTCTCCAAATTCTCCTCCTCACCCCGCAGTCCCTTTTCTGTCCATTATGAGCAATGCAATGCTATGTTTGGTCCATGCTGCCAGTGCCTGCAGTCTGAACCACTGGTTGATCAGGGCACTTACTACTGGGCTTCCTTGTATTCCGGTTGCATCAGCTTGCCCAAAATCATCCTCCATCTGGAAACATACAAAGCGCCATTGCATATCTATCCCTTAGGGCTCATGATTAGTGTTTTGTGTTTTTGCTAATTAGCTGCCAGGCAGCTGCTTTGAAGATCAGGGAGCTGCAGCCAGCCAGCCAGCCAGCCAGCCCTTATGAGTCTAACTGTATGATACATGTGTTTGCAAGTGTATGTTTGATGTGTTCACTCTTCACATTTTTAGGTGTGCTCTTAATTCTAGGGAGGGAAAGTAATGTTGGCAAATGGAATCAAGGCAAGGGGGGAAAAGGGAGGGTTCTGGGATGGCAGAAGGAGTGGAATGTCAGGATAGCAAGGCTGGGAGATGGGATTTTTCCTCTTTTCAGATGCAAATCTTCTTCCAACAGTCTCCTCCTTGTTCCTTTGCTCTCTGGTGATGGCCCATTTCCTGATCTTTTCTGTTTTCTTTCCATCTGTCTATCGATCTGGCTTTTGACTGTACATCCTGGCCCTTACAGGAATGCTTTGGGGTAATTATACTTTTTGTTTCTCTTTGGGGGAATACGGCGTGAGGGAAACATGACTTGAATGGAAGAACCTGGTTTGCTTATGTCTGTTATGTTGCTATCCATTCACATAGACTTGTTTTTCATTCGAGAAAAGTGCTTTGTGCAGTCAGGGCTATCAGAAAGTGCTTTGTAACTGCCCTTCAGACTTATTCAGAGAACTCATTATAGGGCAGGCTCTGATTCCGATTCATGCTTTCTGGGGACCACATATGAAATATGATGCTTTCTGTGCCAAAAACAAAACAAAACCCACACTTCCATTACGTGGACAGGCGGAGTCCCCAGATCCCGAGCGGTCCCCCCCGTTATGTGGAATAACGACTCAAGACAACGTGCTATGGGATTAAATTGGCCACAACTTTATTAAATTTCAAATGTGGGTAGACCTTGGCTCAGGCATTGGGCGTTCTCCGTCCCCGGTCCCCAGCCGGGGACCTAGGGAGCATCAGGGTTATCCAGTGTTTGTGTGGGGGATGGGCCGGCTCTGGAGAACATATGTTCAAGCAGAGATAGCCGCCCCCGTTACGCCGCCGCCGCAGGGGAGAGCAATGATGACCTTTCAGCGTACAGTCAAAGCCTCCCTTCAGAAACCCCTTTAACGGGGAACCCTGGTATCGCCGCCACAAAGAGGAAGATGGAGGACTAAAGGATTCCGCCCAAGGCCTGATACCGCCAAAGTTGTGACGTTTTGCTACGGGAAAGGCGAAACCTGCCAATGCAGGGAAATTCCTTTCCGGCCCTTTAACAGCGACCTTAACGTAGCAGCGCCCGCATACCTGTGAAGAAAAGTTAACCTGCAAAACCTGTGAAGGAAAGTTAACCTGCAAAATAAGACATTAACTGAGGGTGGGTAGAGTGGGAGAAGCTCTGGAGCCAAGTGAGGATTCCCAGGTAAGATCCTCCCTCTATTGTGTGGGCAGGTAATCCCTCCCCTACCTGGCCTGGTCTCCTTGGCAACGCTTCCCCCGGGTGGGATTGGACAACTGACTGAGGTAGGCGGAGACCTCCAGGTATCCCACCTGAGGGAAGGCAAAGCCAAGCCTATGCTGATGGAGCTGCTGCAGATCCAGGGGCTGCGTGCATCCACGCAAAGGGCGCCCCCCGTTTTAAGCGGGGAGCGGTCATTAACACTCGAGAATTGTTCAGCCAATATCAGCCTTGTAACAGCATCTTACTTCAAGTAGTCCTTGTAAAAGATTTTTAAATGTCCAACTCCTGCAATTTTTCACAAACCTTCATACCCAGAATTTTCAAAGCCACCGTACTGAGATATGCAGGTAACTATTAGTCTCAAAGATGCTTGGGAAAGGAGGAACCAGATGAGGAATGACTTTGTGTCTGTGCTGCAGATGCTAAAGGATCTTTGAATCATTATTTACTAGCATGACCATTGGATAAAAGGATCAGCTTGAAGGTAGACTGGTTGATAGACTCCTTTCAGGAACGGCACTTTGGCCTTTATGGAAGAAAACATATTCTTGTAATTATTGGGAGCAGTTATTGTGTTTGCATATAATATGACAGCTTTTGCCCACCTGGTTAGTAATTTTAGAGCCAAAGTTCTGAAAATTAACAGTGTTTTTTTGTCAACACTATGGCATACCCTGTGACATTTCTCCAGTGAAAATAGGGACATCCCATTCCCTAATGATAATTTTACTATTTATACCCCACACATCTTGCTGGGTTGCCCCAGCCACTCTGGGCAGCTTCCAACATACATAAAAACAGGCACATATGGTGGGAATGTCCCAAAATCCAACTCTTCTGGAATCAATCATACAAGAAATATGCAAAATAACTGAACAAGTATTAGAAGTCACCCCAGAACTGGCCCTACTAAACGTCTTCCAAGATAATAATGCCCACTCACATCATAAAGAGCTCATAATCCACCTAGTCTCAGCAGGCAGAAACATCATAGCCAGACACTGGAGAGACTTGTCAGGAGTAAGCATGGACCAATGGTATCAAAGAGTATGGGAAACAGCCTTATTAGAAAAACTGACCAATAAACTGAAACTGGCATGGGGACAAATAGAAGAAGACGCCTTCACCGTGGGATGGCTCCCCTTTATCACATACACAGCCCAACAAGACAAGAACAAGAATCCTCCAACAGCATATGAATTAATCTGGCTAACCTGATCTAAAAACACACACACATACATACCCCCCTCACATACAAAACAAATCTCACTACAGCCAACCAAAGACAACCAGCCACACCCTAGGCCACCCCCAACCCCTCTCACCACCAAGGAAATACAACAAGTGAATAGTAAGAGAACCCACACAAGTAATGCTGATATAAAACCACACACATACACTAAGTAGAAGAATAGATGCATAACCACCTGACCCCACCCCAGTCACCATTCCCTCTCCCCCTCTTGTCTCTTCCTAATAGTTTAAACCAGAGGTAGTCAACCTTTTTATACCTACCGCCCACTAATGCATCTTTCTTGATGGTAAAATTTCCTTACCACCCACCAGTGCTCGATGGAAGGAGGATTCAGCTTGTGCCATAGAACACCCTACCGCCCACCTAGAATCCTGAAACGCCCACTAATGGGCAGTAGGGACCAGGTTGACAAACCCTGGTTTAAGTCAATTCATGAACCAAGAACTTACACATTGGCCACCAACAATGAAACATGTTGTAGATATTTTTCCACATTTATTATGCTGTTTTTGTGATACACAAATGACATGAGAAACCTTGGTATACTTATTTGTGTAACATTATTCTTGTTTATAAAACCCAATAAAAAACAAAATACCGTATTTTTCGCTCCATAAGACGCGCCTGACAATAAGACGCACCTAGTTTTTAGAGGAGGAAAACAAGAAAAAAAAATATTCTGCACAGAGCGTGTAAGCAGCTCTCGCTTTTCTTGCTTTAAAGCAAGCAAAGCGAGAGACGCTTACATGGCTTCTGTCCTGCTTTGCACAGCTCTCACTTTGCTTGCCCATCCCTCCTAAAGTGATGTGACGCCGGAGCAAGAGGAGGAGGAGACACCGGGACAGGTGCTTTGCTGGGGTGGATGGGAGTCATGGCTCCTGTCCGTCCCTCCTCCTGCCTCGCTGTAAAGCCAGCAGAGCAAGAGCCTCTGACACGCTCTCCACAGCTCTTGAGAGCTGCACAGAGCATGTCAGCGGCTATTGCTCTGCTTGCTTTACAGCGAGCGACGGACAGGACCCATGGCTCCGGCTGCGGAGGCATCCCTCAGCTCGCGACTGTAGCAGCAGCCAAGGGATCCCTTCTGCCGTCCAGTGCATTCGCTCCATAAGACACACAGATGTTTCCCCTTACTTTTCAGGAGGAAAAAAGTGCATCTTATGGAGCAAAAAATACGGTACATAAAGACATAATAAAACATTACATACTTTTTTTAAAAAAGCATTTCCTACACAGGATTTCCTTCAGGGGGCTCGGGGGTCGCATAACTTAGTGCCCTCCAACATTTCTCCAATGAAAATAGGGACATCCTAAGGAAAAGTGGGAAATTTGGGGATGAAATCAGAAACCGGGACATCCCTGGAAAATAGGGACACTTGGAGGGCCTGATACAGAGAGATCCAATATTGGTCCTGTCGTGTAGCACAGGGTTGGAGAACCTTTGGCCCTGCAGATGGTGCTGAATGACAGTGCTCCCCATCCCTGGCCATTAGATTAGACCCTGCTTGCTGGAGAGCCACAGGTTCCCCGCCTTTGCTATAGCATTTGGTTAGGCCTTCATTATGTGTCTGCTTCAGGCCGCAGAGTTTGGGTACTGTTAATGGACAGCAAATTGTCAGTTGTTTTATGCGTTGCTTTCAAATTATTGGTTTGTTGCAGTGGGTGGGACGGCAATTGGATTTAACACCACAGCCAGTCATTCCCGCTCTATTTCCGTACACAGAAACCAGCACACATCCAAAACAAATGGAAGGCAATTATTTTCTCTTTTATCTTGCTCCTTTTTGTGAACGGAACGGAGGCGACTGGAAGTTGTAAGCCAGAGTAACTCTGTGAGCTGAAACCCAGGGGAGGAGACCTCCCTGCCCCCAGGAGTTTTGAACTCCGCAAAATCTAGAGCAAAGATGACACCTTGCTCTTCTTCCCACTCTTCCCGATACCTAAGCTGGGTTTTGAGCTTGTAGCTCATCTTCCGATGTTGTTTAAAAGCCGCCATTAAGAAGACAGATCATTTTTGTTCTCCGTTGCTATAAAGAATAGAGATGAAATTGCAGGGAGGCCTTTTTTAGGTTAAGTATTTGGAGAAACATTGTGAGTCAAGCTAGACAATAAGGCAATTTTTCCACAAAGGCTGCACTGGAAATTCACTGGAAATTTGTAATAGTTGCTTCTCATTTTATAATTTAAAGACACAGGAGCACTCCTGAAAAGCTGTTTCCATATCTGAATACACTTTTGTTTGTTTTTTATTCTATGCGTGCTGTCAAGCTGTCTAGCACGTGCGACTGAAGTTTGCTGGCTTATTGCCCAGAGATGTTGCCTGTTTCTTTAGAAAGCTCACAGTGACAGCAGCTCCTCCTGCCTCAATGTCCGTCTTTCCCTTATGACTGCTGCAGCCAGAAGAACTAGTCTGTTAAAATGGGTGTTTAGGGCTGCCCCCTTGTTTCATCCCACAACAGGCAGCAGAGAAGGTGGATGAAGGGATCCTTGAAAAACTTGGTTGTCCTGGAGCTTATAAAGAGATAAGCGCTATCACTGGCTCCCTGTACGTTTCCGGGCACAATTCAAAGTGTTGGTGCTGACCTTTAAAGTCCTAAACGGCCTCGGTCCTGTAAACCTGAAGGAGCGTCTCCATCCCCATCATCCAGCCCAGACACTGAGGTCCAGCTCCAAGGGCCTTTTGGCGGTTCCCTCACTGCGAGAAGTGAGGTTACAGGGAACCAGGCAGAGGGCCTTCTTGGTAGTGGTGCCCGCCCTGTGGATCACCCTCCCTTCAGATGTGAAGGAAATAAGCAGCTATCTTATCTTTAAAAGACATCTGAAGACAGTCCTGTTTAGGGAAGTTTTTAATGTCTGACGCTGTATTGTTTTTAATATTCGTTTGGAAGCCGCCCAGAGTGGCTGGGGAAACCCAGCCGGATGGGCAGGGTATAAATAATAAAGTATTATTAAAAAGGTAAAGGGACCCCTGACCATTAGGTCCAGTCGTGACTGACTCTGGGGTTGCGGCGCTCATCTGGCTTTATTGGCCGAGGGAGCCGGCGTACAGCTTCCGGGTCATGTGGCCAGCATGACTAAGCTGCTTCTGGCAAACCAGAGTAGTACACGGAAACGTCGTTTAGCTTCCCGCCGGAGTGGTATCTATTGATCTACTTGCACTTTGAGGTGCTTTCGGACTGCTAGGTTAGCAGGAGCTGGGACCGAGCAATGGGAGCTCACCCCGTTGCAGGGATTCGAACCGCCGACCTTCTGATCGGCAAGTCCTAGGCTCTGTGGTTTAACCCACAGCACCACCCGCATCCCATAAAGTATTATTATTAGTAGGGATTAATTACAATATCAGCAAAACCCACTGGCACTTAAAAGTTGTGTGCCTTTAAATCCAAAGGGACTTTTCCAGAGAGCAGGGCAGATTTGCAGGAGTCCTCATGCATTTTTGCATAGGGCAGGGAATAGATGCCCCACCTGTCTTAGGCGTCTTGCCAAAGAATGGTTCACCTCTTTTTATCTGCTCTGTTCAGCATTGAGTGGATGGCTACTGCTTTGATTGGTTTTATTCAGTTGTGCTTCTGTAGTATTTTCCTTTTGCATCAGTATTATGTTCACCGCTTTGGGTACCTCTGGGCCAAAAAGCAGTATATAAATAAACCATAATATAAAACATATCCAGGTCACAGTGTGATCTGGAGAGGAGGCTAAGCAGAAATTTGCACTTTCCTCTGAGACCAATCAATATAGCAGGCTCTGCAATCGAAGCTGCAACCAACTTCAATCAAGAGACGTTATAAGCCAGGCTAAAAATATCGCTGGGGCTGTCTCGCTGTATTATGTAACTACCCCAGTTTAAGTTGATGTGCGGATAGCTCATAACCATAGCGGTTGTGCATTGTATTTCAAAGGACCTAGAGATCTTCCAGTACAGTGGTACCTCAGGTTAAGAACTTAATTCATTCTGGAGGTCCATTCTTAACCTGAAACTATTCTTAACCTGAAGCCCCACTTTAGCAAATGGGGCCTCCCGCTGCCACTGCCAAGCAATTTCTGTTCTCATCCTGAAGCAAAGTTCTTAACCCAAGGTACTATTTCTGGGTTAGCCAAGTCTGTAACCTGAAGCGTCTGTAACCCGAGGTACCACTGTAGATCCCAATCTACCTTCTCCCCACCCCTGTGTAGGAGAATTCTCTAATGATTGTGCCTAGAGAAAAAAGTCTTTGGCCAACAAATCTTTTTACAGAAAAATTACCGTATTTTTCGCTCTAGAAGACGCACCTGACCATAAGACGCAACTAGTTTTAAGAGGGGGGAAACAAGAAAAGCCAGCAAGAGCCGCAGACACTCTCACACGGCGTGGATCTTGCTGGCTTTTCCGGGAGGTGGGAGAAGGGACTGATGGGCTGACCTCTGTCTTTTCTCCCACCTTCCTGAAAAGCCAGAGCAAGCTGCACAGCTATCGCTGAACCCAGCAGAGCAAGAGTGAGAGCTGCGCAGCACCTCTTGGTCTGTTGGCTTCCCAGTGAAGCAGGATGAGGGACAGAAGGGGCTCCGTAAGGGCAGCCTGCATTCACTCCATAAGATGCACACACATTTCCCCTTACTTTTTACTAGGGAAAAAGTGCATCTTATGGAGCAAAAAATACGGTAGTTCTGGAAGAAGGCAGGGAAGGAGAGTTAGGACCTGGTTGTCATCCGGAAAGCAAGTTGTGTGTAAGGTAAATGGTTTTTTTACTCCTGGACAGGTGGTGAAACAGAAAAGTGTCCCACAGATGTGTAGGGAGGCCTTTTCTATTTAGGATCACCTGGAGGTGAGAATTGCCGTGATGAATGCTGGAAAGGATGAAGAATGTGAATGTGGAGGAAGAAAACTGGGGAAAAGTTACAGATGAACCTTGCAAGCCGAGGTCACTTGAGCAGTAAAAGCAGCGGGTGACACCAGGCACTGATAAGTGTAATGCACAATGGGGGTAAAATAGCATTAATTATAATTCTAATTATACATTGTACAGTGCTAGATCTGAAACTAGCTGTTACCACTCAGGAATGCAATCTTAAAAGTACACTGAAAACGCCGGGAGAGCGTATTGCTGCAGTTTAATGTTAATAATCTCTTGATAAAAGCCAGTTCCCTCCTGGCATGGCGCTGATTCCAGGGTAAAGTGCCATTCTGACGGGGCCCTGCCCACGGGGTCGGGATCAATTTAAGCATTCTTCTGCCTAGGGAGGAGCAGCTTGTAGAGAAGCAGCCCCCGAGTGGCTGGGAAGGGTATCTGGAGGGAAGCACTTGAACAAAAGACCCTGGCAAATAATAATGCAAAAATGGCGACACATGCATAGGCAGTATGGTTATTGGTTTCCCACTGTGCTTGCTCAGTATAAGCATTTTCATAACTATTCTTAGGTGATCTTAATTGATTAATGCTGCAATCCTGCACCTACTTACCTACTATTTCAGTTCAACAATTACTTTGATAAAATACATATTTCGTTATGTGCAAATGGCTTTAGATACCTATCAGGTCCATCAATTACCATATAGCATATATTCAACACAAAAAACAGTGACAATTTGTTGTTGACAAAGGACAGCTGGACATATAAAGGGCTGCATGACCTTCAGTAGCTTAGGGCCTCATCAAACCTAAATCCTGCCCTGAACTGAATAGCTATTATTATTATTTAAAATTTGTATGTCACCCTCCATCTGAAGATCGGAGGGCAGTTCACAGCGTAAAAACAGAAAACGAGATCACAAAATACCGTACATAGCAAAACAAAAAACAAACCAATAACCCACCTCCCACAAACTCATTCAAAGGGCAATAGGATGCTTAGGTGGCCAAAGGCCTGGATACAGATAGGATTGTACTGCAAATTACCCGCCTTCAGGCCCGTCTTACCCATTGAGGCTAGTGGCACCAAGTTCTGGAGGGTGCCAGGTGAGAGTTCGGGGATCACTGAACGAGCGCGCTGAGTGCGCCAGGGTGCGTGCAATGCTCCCGCTGAACGTTGGCTCAGTATTTTCCCTTTTAGCCTGCAGTCGCTGAATTCTGCAGGGCGCCAGAAAGCTAAAAGGGAAAAAACTGAGCCGACGCTTTGCGGGAGTGGCGCACACACCCTCGCTCACTCGGCGCAGGCCCGTTTGCTCGGTGTGCTGCCTGCCGTGGCCACCGTGGCACGAAGCGGCCAGCTGAGCCAGGAGGTGCCACATCCAGCCTCCACCTCTTCCGCGCTGGAGAAGCTGCCCTCCAGCCGCTGCCTGCCTCCTCCAGCCCTAAAAAAAAGGTCAACTATGGGAAAGAGGGGGCGCCGGAGGGAACTTTGCACCACGGCGCCAGATATGCTTAAGATGGCCTTGCCTGCCTTTTCACCCAATTGGTCAAATGCATTTAAATATATATAGCCCATTTCCTAAGAATCACAGTGCATGCCTTTTTCAAGATACTGTGCTGGACCCGGGGGGGGGGGGGTACCAAGAGGTGTGGTCAGAGTCCGGTCCTGGGTCGAGGGTCTGGAGACTGTCCACCAAGGGGGAAGCTGGGTTCAAAGCAGGAAGCCGGGCGTGGTCAGGAACTCCAGAAGAACAGGTCTGGGTGCTGGCAGAAACAGGTTTGCAACGACGTTGCTCCTGCAACCTGGGACCGGGCTGACTGGCCTTTATCTTCTCTGAGGCTAGGGGCGGTCCTGGCCCACAGGTGACCCACCTCCCCTGGCCTTAAGGCGAGCACTCCTCCTGTGAGAAACCAGTTCCCTCCGCCTCTCTGCCCTGAGCCTCTGCAGCTCAGGAGAGTCTGGAAGGTTACTGGACCCAGGGGGAGGCTCACCTTCCCCTGACAGGGCTGGGAGAGGAGCACCTGCAGGCAATGGGTCCTCAATCACCTCCGGAGCCAGAGTGGATACATCTGGTGTCTGCTCCTGAGGACCCAGCACAGGTGCAGGCCCTTCAGATTCAAGCCTCTGCCCCGGCTCAGCCGGCCCTGGAGGCGGGGACTCCTGTGCAGGCTGGGATTCCTCTGGTTCAGCCTCTGAATCAGACTCCCAGGCCATCTCAGATACTGTGGGAAGTCCCGTATTTTTCGCTCCATAAGACGCACCTGGCCATAAGACGCACCTAGTTTTTAGAGGAGGAAAGGGGAAAAGCCCCGGTTTTTTTGAGGATCAGCTGAAAGTTGTTGAGCTTACTTTGCAAAGGGAAAAAAATCCTGTTTTTATGGGGTTCAACTCACAGTTCTGCAGCTTCTTTAAGAAAGGTTTCCAGACAGATAATCTAATCAGCCAGTCACATGTCGTTGGGGAAACAAACAGCCTCCGTCTGCAGAACACTCAACAATGGAGGCCTGGGAAAGGGAGCGGAGCCAGAAAGGAAGCCATCGATCGACCACACATTCGCCCCATCAGACGCACAGACATTTCCCCTTACTTTTTAGGAGGAAAAAAGTGTGTCTTATGAAGCGAAAAATACAGTATGTGTGGGCATGCCCAAGGGAGCTTCGGGCGAGAGCTTCTGCAGTGGGCGTCCTCCATCCCACCTGGTGAGCCACCTTTGAAACAGAGCAGCCTTCCCAAGATGCCTTGTGGCATCGTACAGAAGAAGCCTTCTGCTTACAGGAGAAAAGCTCTGAGTGATGTGTGGCAAGAGGTTGGCTGTTTTCCTATCGGTTCTATACATCTTCCTTCAAGAGAATCTGAAGTTCTGATTCTTCTTTTTAAACTCCTCAGTAATGCTGAGTTTTCTTTCAAGATTTTAATTTCTTTTTTTAAAAAAAAGAAAAAGATCTACAGTATTTAATGCATCTGAGTTTTTGAGATTGTTAAGTCCTTGATAATAATGTTATGTTTGATTAAAAAACATGTATCTTACTGGATATTCCCAAGCTAATGCATCCACCTAAAGTAGTTATTTGGATCCCAGTTATTGATAGAATGAATCGTCTACCAGAGAATGGTCTGAAGGCATGAGACTACTATCTTGCTGAAGCCAGGCAGGCCTCTGATAAGTGCCCAGATGGTCACTGCTTATGAAGTGCAAATACACCACCTTGGGTTCCATAATGAAAGAAGGGCAGGATATAAATGCAATAATAAGGAAATAAATTTTGAAAAATACTTTTCAGCCTTCATTATATTAACAACTCAGAACTAAGAAAGCCTCAAAAGTTCCTTTAACTCACACCCTCAGCTATAAAAACTTACTGATTAAATTTCAATCAATCAATCTTTATTACGGTCCAGAGACCCAACAAATCATTACAAAGCAATGCACAATTCAGACAGCCTACCTCCAGGTTAAACAAGCATTTTGTTCAGACTTAAAGATAGGGATTATTGGTTCTTGCAACCACCGATAAAAAATAGTTTATCCATTAATTATGAAAGATCTAAAATTTTAGTATTCGAAAGAAACTTCTCCCGGTCTAAATGGGTGCTGGATGGCCATAACCTTGAACAGATTAAATATGTCATCCAGCAATTAACTACTGAAGGTTTAGGTAATGAATCTCCCAATTAAACAAATTAAAGCTTGCAACCCTACTTTATAAGGGTTTTTTGTTTTGTTTTTTGTATACGAGTATTAATCTTCTTGTCCATACACATGTCTTGTGTTGAGGTCAGGGACTTCTGCAACTTTTCAAGGATACTTGATAGAGGGCTTGGTTCTTTGACGGACCTCATATTCTTTGTTTTATTAGCTCGGAACTAGTTCAAAATACAAAGCTCAGATCTCTTGCATAATTCTCTCTCTCTTTCTCTCTCTAAATTTTAATTTGTCAGCATTATGCTCTGGTTTGCATAGGAGTTGCCTCTCCTGGATATTTTCTTTTTCTGAGCACCCTGAGTCTATTGTATCCCCATCTGGGCATGGTATTGTGTTCTTCCTCTGACTCAACCCTAATCCCTCTCCCTTGCTCCTGCTCAGGGTGAGGGAACTACAACTGTGCATGCTCTGTGGGAGGTGGGAAAAATTGGGCTTACCAGCCTCATATAACCAACTTTGTTAGTTGGTTATTGCATGAAGGAGTTAATACCATAGAGTAAACTGTTCTGCCAGACTTAGCTATGTCACTTCCCCTTTACCATGGGAGGAAACAGGTAATCAAGCCTTTGCCCCC
This sequence comes from Podarcis pityusensis, assembly GCF_964106645.2. Taxonomy (NCBI): domain Eukaryota; kingdom Metazoa; phylum Chordata; class Lepidosauria; order Squamata; family Lacertidae; genus Podarcis; species Podarcis pityusensis. The sequence continues at coordinate 83,416,394 of NC_138030.1, forward strand.
CGCCCGCCCCCCAGTCTACCTGAGAATTCAGCATGTGAGAAGGTCTGATCTGGTTGCTCCAGCTCAGCAGCATGGCTTTCACCAGCCTTTCTCAAGTTCCTATACCAAAAGTTTAGGAACTTTTACCACTAAGCTACATTTTACTGCCTGTGCAACTTTTTTGACTGATGTATGGAAAGGCGCATGAATCTGACCTTTGGAGAATTTGTAAGTAAACCCCTTTTTTAAATTTACCAAACATGTGGTCTTTTCCTATGCTAGGGGAAGAGGGAAACTTTGGAAGGAACTCTTAAAGGGGACAAGTTATAAATTACTTGGATGACGGAAATGAGGGGATGCTCGTCAAATTTGCAGATGACACCAAACCGGGGGGGGGGGGGTGTAGCTAATGCCTCAGGAGACAGAATCAGAATTCAGAATGACCGTAGCATATTGGAGAACTGGGCCCAGGCTAACAAAATGAATTTCAATAGGGACAAATATAAGGTTCTGCCCTTAGTCAGGAAGACCCAGATGCACAAATATAGGATGGGGAACACCTGGCTTATTCGCAGTACATGTGAAAAGGATCTAGGAGTCTTGGTGGACCACAAGCTTAACATGAGTCAACACTGTGATGCAGCAGCAGCAAAAAAAAGCTAATGCTATTCTGGGCTGCATCAACAGAAGTAGAGTTTCCAGATCAAGGGAAGCAATAGTACCACTCTATTCTGCTTTGGTCAGCCCACACCTGGAATACTGTGTCCAATTGTTGACAACCTGGAATGTGTGCAGAGGATGGTGACCAAGATGATCAAGGGTCTGGAAATTAAGCCTTATGAGTGCTTGAAGGAGCTGGGTATGTTTAGCCTGGAAAAGAGGAGCCTGAAAGGAGATGTGATCACCATCTTCAAATACATAAAGGGCTGTCACGAACCAAAGGAGGAGGGAGCATGCTTGTTTTCTCCTGCTCTGGAGGGTAGGACTCGAACCCATGGCTTCAAGTTACGTGAAATGACGAAACATTCGTAAAAACTTTCTGACAGTAAGAGCTGTTCAGCAGTGGAACAGACTCCCACGAGAGGTGCTGGACTCTCCTTCCATGGGGGGTTTTAAGCAGAGCTTGGATGGCCATCTGCCTGGATGCTTTTGCTGAGATTCCTGCATAGCATGGGGTTGGACTAGATAACCCTCAGGGTCCCTTCCAGTCCAAAATTCTATTATTCTCACACATTTGGAAGGGCATAGCTTAACATTTTTGCAGCCTGTATTTCCATGCTTTACTTTGCCGCCTATTCTGTGATTTACAATCTCTCCTGGGGTTCTCTCACCAAAGTATACTTGCCCCAAACTTGGAGCTTGGCATCCAGGAATTCTCTTCCTTTTATATTTTTTCCCCTCAAACCAACAGAAAAATGGGGAAGGGAATGGGCTCAGGTGGGCCCTCTTCTCCTTTGCTTCTGACCGGCGCTGAGTTGGGCAGCTCTCACAAAGCTTGTGTGCACAATGTCACCGTATTTTTTGCTCTATAGGAGGCACCCGACCATAGGACGCACCTTGTTTTAGAGGGGGAGAACAAGAAAAAAAAATTCTCCCCCTCTCTGCTCAGCGCCCCTTCAGCGAAGCGGCAGGAGAAACAGAGCCCCTTCCATTTCTCCTCCCGCTTCGCTGAAGGGGCGCTGCACAGCTCTCCCTCTCTGCTGAAGCCAGGAGAGTCTTGCTCTCCTGGCTTCAGCAAAAGGAACCCGAAGCCTCCGGAGCGCAGCGGGAGCTCCCACTGTGCTCCAGAGGCTTCAGGCGGCTATCCCTGAAGCCTGGAGAGCAAGAGGGGTCAGTGTGCACCAACCCCTCTCGCTCTCCAGGCTTCAGCGAAAGCAACACAAAGCCTCCGGAGCGTGGAGGGAGCGCTCCCTCTGTGCTTCGGAGGCTTTGCGTTGCTATCGCTGAAGCCAAGGAGCCTGCATTCGCTCCATAGGACGCACACACATTTCCCCTTAATTTTTGGAGGGGGGAAAGTGTGCCCTATAGGGCAAAAAATACAGTAGTTGAAGCCATGAAGAGCAAGGGAAAGTTGAGCTGGGGAAGACTGACAACTGCTGCTGCTTCTCCTTTGGATTGAGACTGTGGATGGTGTCTTTGCTGGTTGGCATGAACATCCATGCATATGGGTGGGCTCTGCCAGAAAGACCCAAGTTCATCGTTCTGCCCAGACACTGAGGTCCAGTGCCGAGGGCCTTCTGGCGGTTGCCTCACTGCGAGAGAAGCCAAGTTACAGGGAACCAGGCAGAGGGCCTTCTCGGTAGTGGTACCTGCCCTGTGGAACACCCTCCCACCAGATGTCAAAGAGAAGAACAACTACCAGACTTTTAGAAGACATCTGAAGGCCGCCCTCTTTAGGGAAGCTTTTAATGTTTAACAGACCACTGTATTTTAATACTCTGTTGGAAGCCTCCAAGAGTAGCTGGGGAAACCCAGCCAGATGGGCAGGGTATAAATAATAAATTCTATTCTATTCTATTCCTGCCTCCACTGGCGACTGGTGAACCAGGATGGCACCTCATATCTTTTCTTCCCTCCTCCCCTCTTTATAGACTTTATGGGGTGGGAGGAAACTGGGCAGCATTGCCAACTTAACCAAACAAATCTAGCTTGATCTGTTCCTCTGTCTGCCCTATTTCACCTCCGCTGAGTCCTTGTTTTTCATCAAGTGTGTGATGTGTTTACCATGATGATTTGGTTTCCCTGCCTGTGGACATGTCTGTGTTTTTTGTAAACGAGTCACATCCCGTGATTTGCTTCATCACAGTAAGGTGATATAAGATGAAGAGTTTGAGATGTTTGATCCGTAGTATTGTCAGAGCTGCCTTCTTGGCAACACATCTCATATCACAAGCTTGACTTTAAACCAGGTGCAATCTACACCTCCACGAACTCAAATAGAGAGAACAACAATGGTATCTTTACCAACCGTTGCAGAAATAATACACTCTTAATAAAATAAGAAAACTGCTTCAGCCTCAAAATTGAATTGGGAGATAAATTCAGCTGAGTGAGTTTGGAGAAGGCATTTATTACAATATATTTAGATTTTGGTCAACACAGTTGGTTGTGAGTATGTTGAAAAACACCAAGGTGGAATCTACACACATGTGAAAAAAGGTTGTGAAAGTGCTTTTTTAAAAAAGTTTTGAAAAATACATTGAGTTTTGCACTGCTCATTGTTGCCATCTAGTGTCACATTAATATATTGCACTTTACAACACATTTAAAACGTTTTATTTGCAGCTGTGTAGCTGAGTCCTAAGTAAGCAAGGTGCTATCTTTCCCTGGGCTATTAGTGCTGGAATTATGCAAGTTTTCAAGTTTCATAGAATTCTGCAAGTGCTCCTGAAATAGTGGTACCTGCCCGATAGAGCCCTATGTAATTCGAAAGCTTTCATATTTCCACACCAAAAGTCCAATTATATTGCCTGGGAAATTTTCTCTTTCTTTTGAATGAGCAGGCCTTGTTTCATAGACTTCTGCCACCTGGTGCAGGTGTCAGTTTCAGGAATGCAGCTTGCTCAAAGAGGACAGAATCATCTCTCCTTCCCATCTCCCCCGTCTGTTATTACAGTAGGCAGTACAGTGATTTGCTGACAATTTTGTGAATGAGGCGAGATTTGAACTGAGGATTTTGAAGCCCACGGTCTTGTCTCTGCTTGCATGACTAGTTTTTCTATTCCTGCCTTGCTTCTCCATTCGCGGCATCCATGCAGGCCAGTTTTGCGCCTGTTTCCTTTAAAGTGAGGCCTGCTGAGCTCAGTGGGATTTAACTGCTAGATCTCTGTCTTTCTCAGAGCTGATGAACAATTTGATCGCCCAGAAGCCTGCATGCAGCTTCAAGTATACTAAATACTCGGCTTTTAATTGAAGTCTGAAGCGAAGCTGCTTAACTGCATTCTTCAAAATCTGTACTTGATTTGTGGATTGTCCCCACTGCTGCTGCCACATTATTTGGCTTTTAAGCCTGGTACAGAATGTTGACCCCAAATTTATTGTCTGGAATGGGGCTGTGGGCTCATGTCCCAAACCTTTTAAATACCTAGCAAGGCTCCCTCCAGTCAGATAAGAAACAGCACTGATCAGCTGTTCAGATAATGGGAAAGGGTGGGGCGTGGGTCTGGCATTACGGATGTGCAAACATTTCTGAGGGATGCACACATCACCCGCTGGCAGGAGAACTGCGTCATCTAGAAATGGATACCTGTCCCCTTGCAAGTACAGTGGTACCTCAGGTTCAAACTTAATTAGTTCCAGAGGTCCGTTCTTAACCTGAAACTGTTCTTAACTAGAGGTGCGCTTTCGCTAATGGGGCCTCTTGCTGCCACTGCACCGCCGGCACACGATTTCTGTTCTCATCCTGGGGCAAAGTTCTCAACTCGAGGTAACTCTTCCAGGTTAGCGGAGTTTGTAACCTGAAGCGTTTGTAACCTGAGGCGTTTGTAACTTGAGGTACCACTGTATTGCCCTTGCTAGATCATGGTAAAAGCGCTTTGCCTCTCTGGTGGAAATTTGGCATGGCAGGATGCTGTGAGGAGCAGAGGACAGGAAACTTTCCCTTAAGCCAGGCATGGCCAAATTTGGCCCACCATATATTTCAGGACTACAACTCCCATCATCCCTAGCTAACAGGACCAGTGGTCAGGGATGATGGGAATTGTAGTCCCAAAATATCTGGCAGGCCGAGTTTCGCCATGCCTGCCTTAAGCTAACACCCTCTTGTGATCTTGTGATCCAAGCCCAATTGTGGATAATGCCCTACTTCCCCAGCAGTCCTCTCACATGCTCCAGAAAGGCTTTTAGGGAGCTGCCAAGGGAGAGACGGGCAGGAAACTTTCCTTCCATGAACTTTAAGTCCTTCTCCCCTCCCCACTGCATGAGTGGTTTGGGTTGGAAATGTGTTCCATTTGATCATTCTAGCATGCGTGGAAGACTCTACATCCTAATCACATGCTTATCCTTGCATGCCACTATATATAAGAAAGAGGTGACTATTAATGTGTTATAATCAGTGCTTTTTTCTAAAAAAAAATGTTTAGGGATACTCTCATTTAGACTCGAGAAAACCACCATTTTATAGTTCAAATCGGGGAAAATAAATACAGCAAATGGACAAAGGTACAAAGAACATGCATTACCTCATATTACACAGCTCCCAGTGACTTCCACATTGGCATAAGGTTGTGTGCACTAACATCCTCCCAACTTTCATCAGTAAAAACACCACACATCCACGTCCCACACTGCTTCACACATTAAACGCTCACTTCTGTCTGAGGCTCAGGAAACACTGGGAAAGGAAATGAGGCTGCCATCAGAGGTAGCAACTGACAATTCACCATGCTAGAGAAGAATTTTTTCAAAAAATATTTTTTGTTTCCTCTCCCTTTAGATTCACAAAATGTTTAGGGCTATGCGTCCCGCCCAGAAAAAAAGCACTGGTTATAATTATAGATTATTACACCGATAGAACTGTTTTTTAAAGCATGCTGGGAAAGAGGCATTTTTTCTTGCTTTGATTAAAAGAGAGAGCAAGAGAATTTCTCAAACCTACCTGGCATGTGAGCTCAGGACACTAGAGCGTGGTGGCATGATGCCTTTGCAGCAGATGGCCTAACTCAGCAGGAGTGCAGGTCACCTGTTTTAACCTTGTTTTCTCACTCTTTTCTCACAATAATAGGCAGTCAGTGCAAGTTGTTGCTGGTTTGTTTGCTTTTTAATGGTTTCAGGCTGCCCGAGGCTCGTGACCATGGTTTCCATAATTTCGATTTTAAAATCTGTTCCTACTGTATCGTGATTCAAACACGGCCCCATGGTTTTCACGCCGCATTCTGCAAAACCCTGAAATCCTGCAACGAGAGCAGCGCTGGGAGCAGGCAAGCTTCCCAGTATGACAGCCTGTTCACCAGTCCCCATTTCCAAACTGGCAGCAGCAAAATTGCTGGGAATGTCCTAAGCGGCAGGGTGAATCCCAAAAATGCTCGCATGCGCCACGCATTGCATGAGTTGTGCGCCCTCCAGAATCTCTTACAACGCGCAGCGCTTCCTCAACAGGAAAGTCTGCATGGAAGGTGTTCTCTGTGTTAAAAACCACGGAGTAGTGCTATATTATAAATGTGTTTTCTAACCCCACCCAGAAGGTCAAGTTTGATCCAGTTTTTTCAACCTGTGCACATGTCAGAAAGTAATAATTTGCGGCGGCATCGCATTGAGTTCAGTCTGTGTTTGAGGGGTTCATATTGTTCTCTTCCTTTTGTTTTGTTTTGTTGTTTTGGGCGGGTTTGTTCTCCTCTCAACTGTACAGGACAAACAAAGGTCGGGACATAAAAACTATTAAGTCTCTGCGTGTTCTGCGAGTCTTGAGGCCTCTGAAGACCATCAAGCGGTTGCCCAAACTCAAGGTATTTTTGCTTTAACTTGTGATATTCCCTCAGATGAGTCACCTTTGTTCAGGGCAGATCCCCCCTGAGCAATGTCGGGCAGTCGCTGCCGTTGCCAGCTGCCTTTTTCGTTAAGTGTATACCTACCTGAAGGAGCATCTCCACCCCCATCGTTCAGCCCGGACACTGAGGTCCAGCGCCGAGGGCCTTCTGGCAGTTCCCTCATTGCGAGAAGTGAGGTTACAGGGAACCAGACAGAGGGCCTTCTCGGTAGTGGCGCCCGCCCTGTGGAACGCCCTCCCTTCAGATGTGAAGGAAATAAGCAGCTATCTTCTCTTTAAAAGACATCTGAAGGCAGCCCTGTTTAGGGAAGTTTTTAATATTTAATGCTGTACTGTTTTTAACATTTGATTGGGAGCCGCCTAGAGTGGCTGGGGAAACTGAGCCAGATGGGCGGGGTATAAATAAATAAATAAATAAATATTATTATTATTATTATTATTATTATTATTATTATTAGAGAACACTTGTTCTGCTAGCATAACAAAGAGCAATGGAGAACTGGGATCTTATCCCACTAATGGTTGTGTAGAATAGGAAGATTTGGCAGGTACGATTCAACCAGATCTGGATTACCAAGTTAGTTGGTGTACATATCGTTTTAGCTGCCATGGCTGCTTCCCAAGGAATCCTGGGGACTGCCATTGGGTATGGCAGACCCCTACCCTTTCTTGCAAAGCTACAGTTCCCTAGATGGCCTTGCAGTGACTGTTTAACACCTGCGGTGAAAAGATACGTCCTTTGTTTTGCAGCGATGAGAGAAGCTTTACCTGCTCAAATCTCTCTTTTTGATATAGCTCTTACAAGAGCCTCTGTCACCCTCTGCACTGCCAGAGACGCTGGTTAGGCCTGTTCTTCCTTGATTTGCACTTTCTGTACGTGCTGCTTGCCTTGATGCGGGTGAAGAAAATGCTTTGACAAAGGAGGCCATTTGTGTCCATGGTTGCTTTTCCCTATGATGAATCGCACCTTTTGGGTTTGCCTCCCCCCTCAGGCCGTCTTTGACTGCGTCGTAACTTCGCTGAAGAACGTCTTCAACATCCTCATTGTCTACAAGCTCTTCATGTTCATCTTTGCGGTCATCGCCGTCCAGCTCTTCAAGGGCAAATTCTTCTATTGTACGGACAGTTCAAAAGATACAGAGAAAGACTGCATGTAAGTATATTGCAAAGCATCTAGCCTTGCATCGTGGCACAATGACACTTACCTCTGGTTGGGTGCCTTTGCAGGATGGCACCAGCATCAGCCCAGGATCCGGTGGGTACACTAGAGGTAAGGGGTTTTCTCCAACCTGGGTGAACCCTTTGACCAATGGAAGGCAGGTTGTGGTGCTGGTACGCCCCCGAGATGGATCACACTGAGCCGGCAGACTTTGCCCCCATCCACTCCATGGAGATAGATGATAGATAGATACATTAGATAGATAGATAGATAGATAGATAGATAGATAGATAGATAGATATTACTGTTTTACAATTTCAGATATTCATTTTACATTCTTAAGATACCAGTGATTTCCCTTCTCTTTCCATGGTTCATTTTACATATCTTAAATCCCTGCATATTTTACAAAAACTATACCATTCAGTAGTCCATTACTGCATCCATCAAAACTTATTTGCACGGTTTAATTTTTCTTAACACTGCCAGCATTTTCAGCTGTACACAATTATTTTCCATATATTCAATAAACGTTATCCAATCTTCTCTAAATGTATGTTCTTCTTGTTCTCTTATTCTATTTGCCAAGTCTGCAAGTTGTGCGTATTCTGTCAACTTAAGTTGCCATTCTTCTTTGGTTGAGACCTCACTCATTTTCCATTTTGGGGCTAAAAAAAACACGGGCCACAGTTGCTGCATACATTAATAACCTTTTCTGACACCTGGGGATTTCATCTTGAATTATTACCAACAAAAAGGAATCTGTTTTTTGGGGGAAGTAATTTTAAAGATTTTTTCCAATTCATTATAGATCATTTCCCAATACTCTTTTACCCTTTAACCCCATGGACATTTAAACCCGAGGGCCTTCTCCAGGTCCTCGTCCAGTTCATCCCTTTCAGATCTATAGTTCTATGATGCTATGACCCAAGGTCCAAAACTCCTAGGAGAAGCATGGATTCTTATCCTCATTTTTCTTTAGAGCAGGAGGCTTGATTTTCATCTGTCGGTTTTATCTTCCTTCAGGTTGCACTAATCCTACTGTGGTGGAGCAAGGACGGACACCCAGGTTTTACCTGTAATCTCCCTGCTCTAAACCACACCTGGATATAAACCTCACTGCAAGACTCAGACTATCTGGGCCTGTCTCAGTTCCAGAGGGTGCTGGAAGGTCTGTTTTTGGAGTGAAAGATGCTCACAGGGGAGGGAAGATGAACCATCTTGGAATCGGCTGCCTGCCACCCTGTAATCCTCTCCTCACTACCACCGGCACTTCTGCCCCCAACTCAGCACCCTTCTGACATTAAAAGCCTGGGCGGTGTGAGACTGACATTCAGAGAAAGACTGTGGGGAGGTGACTTGCAACCAGGGGGAGGATTTCAGAGCCTCCTCTCCCTGTGTGCTGTGTTTCACACCTGATTACTCTAGGAGTCATCCATCCCCCTGCCTGCTTTGGGCAGGACCAGTTTTAACAAAGGCTGCCGCCACCAACACACTGGTTGTGCACTATAGACACAGCATTGGCCCGCCTTTGGTTGTCTTCTTCCTGCTTCTCCCCTTTCTCACTCCCTTTATTTTATTTCATATTTTTTTTAAAAAAAGTTTATTTGGTTTTCAAATTAAAGTTTTACAATCACATATCCAATATATAACATAGAAACAAGATTCCAAGGAATCTCCTTGACTTCCAGGAGAGCCAGTGTGGTGTAGTGGATAAGAGCAGTTGACTCGTAATCTGGTGAACCAGGTTTGCGTCTCCGCTCCTCCACATGCAGCTGCTGGGTGACCTTGGGCTAGTCACACTTCTTTGAAGTCTCTCAGCCCCACTCACCTCACAGAGTGTTTGTTGTGGGGGAGGAAGGGAAAGGAGAATGTTAGCCGCTTTGAGACTCCTGAAGGGGAGTGAAAGGCGGGATATCAAATCCAAACTATTACTCTTCTTCTTCTTCTTCTTCTTCTTCTTCTTCTTCTTCTTCTTCCTCTTCCTCTTCCTCTTCCTCTTCCTCTTCCTCTTCCTCTCCTTTGTGGGTCCTATTGTTAATCATTTCCTCCTGCATCTTTTATAATAAGCCAATATTTTTACATCTCCATTATGTCCAAAATTCACCATTAAACTACAAGTGTTATTCCAATCCTGCTTACAGTTTTAACTGTTTACAATGGTTTTTAAGATAAATTATATTTTCCCCCATTCCTTATTGGTCTTCCTGATTTCTGATTCTTTTTTGCCAATTCGGCATAATCCATCAACTTGATCTGCCATTCTTCTCTGGTCGGGACTTTATCTTCTTTCCATCTCTGGGCCAATAGCATCCAAGCAGCTGTGGTCCCATACATAAATGGTCTTTTCTGCTCCCTTGGGGTCCTCTTTCGCACACTTACTTGGCCGAGTCAGGACTTAAGACCCCCCTTTCAAGGAAAGAAAAGGAAAGAATCAAATGGCCCCATATTATTATTGTCATTATTATTATTTATGAAATGTATGTACCATACTTCCTTGAAGGATCACAGGGTTGTTTACAGTATCGGCTTAGACCTCTTTCACCCTGACAGTGTGGCAGCGAAAGGCTAATCACCATCTCTCTCCATCTTACAGAGGCCACTATGTGGACCACGAGAAAAACACAATGGAAGTGAAATGCCGAAAATGGAAGCGCCATGAATTCCACTACGACAATATCATGTGGGCTCTGCTTACCCTCTTCACTGTCTCCACCGGAGAGGGGTGGCCGCAGTGAGTATTTCCTTTTGCCCTTTCCAGTGAGGTTAGTAGCGGAAGCGTTTGAGCTTAGCCTTAACTAGTCCAAAACATAATGGAACGCCTGGCACATTTATGTTTCAGTGTCAAAATTAAAAATTCTTGACATGTTTTTATGAACTATAATTGTTGTTGTAAACCACAATGGTGTTTTTTTACATGGTGGCATATACCATATTTTTCGCCCTATAGGACGCACTTTTTCCCCTCCAAAAATAATGGGGAAATGTGTGTGCGTCCTATGGGGCGAATGCAGGCTTTCGCTGAAGCCTGGAGAGCGAGAGGGGTCGGTGCGCACCGACCCCTCTCGCTCTCCAGGCTTCAGGAAGCTATCCGCAAGCTGTGGGAGCCCAGCGCGAAGTCGCACAGCTCTCCCACGGCTTGCGGAGAGCTGCCTGCATCCTGAAGCCTGGGGCGTGCTGAGCTCAGCGCACCCCAGGCTTCGAGCTTTGCGCAGCTCTCCCACGGCTTATGGAAAGCTGCCTGCAGGCTTCGGGCTTCGCGCAGCTCTCTGCAAGCCGTGGGAGAGCTGCGCGACTTCCCTGTTCTGGGGGCTGGGGTCAGGGGAAGCTCGGGCTTCCCACGCCCCAGCCCCGCGCCTGGGGGAAAAATAATTTTCCCCCCCTTTATTTCCCCCCCCCAAAAACTAGGTGCACCCTATGGGGCGAAAAATACGGTAAATATTTTTCAAAAATAAATAGATATATAGATAGGCTGTTAAACTGGGCCGCACGTTATTTTTGTGCAGTGTTCTAGGAATGCTCTGAGGATGGTTGAGCCATCAGCAAAGGGTAGGTGATAGCTCAATCAGTAGAGGGTGATGCTCTAAATCTCAGGTCACGGGTTCAAGTCCCATGTTGAACAAAACGTTCCTGCATTGCAGGGAGTTGGAATAGATGACCTGTGTGTTCCTTTCTGGCTTTATGATTCTATGTGACCTTTCTTTCTTTCTTTCTTTCTTTCTTTCTTTCTTTCTCTCTCTCTTTGTGTTCCCAGGGTTCTGCAGCATTCGGTGGATGTGACTGAGGAGGACCGCGGCCCCAGCCGAAGCAACCGCATGGAGATGTCCATTTTCTATGTGGTGTATTTTGTGGTCTTCCCTTTTTTCTTTGTTAACATCTTTGTGGCTCTCATCATCATCACTTTCCAGGAGCAAGGAGACAAAATGATGGAGGAGTGCAGCCTCGAGAAGAACGAGGTAACGCTGCAGCGCAAATGGGGCAGGCCTGTGGTGAGAGAGGGGTGGCATTGTTATTTATTGCTTGGGAAGCTAGGCAGATACTTCCAAAGCATTTTGAACACTATTCCAGTGCTGGCTAGAGGCATCTCATGATTACAGTGGTACCTCTGGTTGCAAATGGGATCCATTCTGGAGGCCCGTTCGCAACATCAATAGAACGCAACCCGCAGCGGCGCGTCTGCACACATGCAGGTTGCGATTCGCTGCTTCTGTGCATGCACGTGACTTCATTTTGCGCGTCTGCGCATGCGCAAGCAGCGAAACCTGGAAGTAACCCTTTCAGGTACTTCCGGGTCGCTGCGGGACGCAACCTGAAAAAACGTATCATGAAGCTAATGTAACATGAGGTATGACTGTATAAGCTGGGAAGGGGATACTTTTGTGAGTTCGCAACAATACAATAATTAGAAATGGGGGTAATAATTTGGATGCCAACTGACAGTCTTCTTCTTCTTCTTCTTCTTCTTCTTCTTCCAGAGAGCATGCATTGACTTTGCCATCAGTGCCAAACCCCTCACCCGCTACATGCCGCAAAACCGGCACACCTTTCAGTACCGGGTCTGGCACTTTGTGGTCTCCCCATCGTTTGAGTACACCATTATGGCGATGATAGCACTGAACACTGTGGTTCTAATGATGAAGGTGAGGAGAACCTGGGGCGACATTGACCGGCTTCCTGGCGATTACAGTGATCTGGCACAACCAGAAAGTTAACGTTTGAGCGTGGTTGCCACCTGGGAGATGCCTTCTCTTCCCTCCTGATTCAGCTCCTTGGCTATAAAACAAAGCAATTAAGAATTGTGAATGATGGGAAGCACCTGAGCAGCATTTCACACAGATGGGGAACCTGGTGCCCTCCAGATGTCATTAGACTACATCTCCCATCAGTCCTGACTGTTAGACGTAGAGCTTGGGGATGATGGTAATGGGAGTCTAGTAACACCTTGAGAGTCAGAGGTTCCCCACCCCTGGATTAATTTGATTGTTCGCATCTCTCTGTGGTCTTGGGCAAAGGTTCTTTCCCAGCCCTGCTCCCTGGGAGTGCCAGGGATGGAAGATGGACCTTCTGTGTGCAATTTTAATATCAAGAATTGTCTTCTTATTGATCTTATGTAAGTTACTCTGGGAGCCTTTGCTGGCTGAAGAGTGGGTAAAAAAAGCATTAAATGAAAAAGAAGCATATGCTCTACCTCCAAGCAATGGTTTTTCCACATTTGGGGATGCAACTACGGATCACTTTTATCCTATACAGTCATACCTTGGATTTCAAACGCCTTGCCTCCCAAACAAACCGGCTCCTGAATGACCGAAACCCAGAAGTGAGTGTTTGGTTTTCGAACGTTCTTTGGGAACTCGAACGTCCAACACGGGTTTTGCGGTTTCCAATTGGCTGCAGGAGCTTCCTATGGCCAATCAGAAGCCATGCTTTGGTTTCTGAACTTTTTGGAAGTCAAATGGCCTTCCGGAACAGATTCTGTTCGACTTCCAAGGTATGACTGAATTTTGGATGGACGTCTCAAGTCATTTAAGCATACATACGTTAACTTAAATATTTAGTGTGTAAATGTGACCAACGCTTATTCTCAAGCATGGATCCTATGCACATGTATACAGGAAGCCATCACTTCCTATGTGTCCTTGTCAAGTGTGCAGTTTTTGTCGAACCTGAGCTTGCTGCCATGCAACGTGTGAAGCGTCTACCTACAGCTTTTGAAAGCACTGTTCGCTAATCTGTTTAGCAATAATATCATAAGACCACACTTGATGTGTGTTTCAATTGTGCTTTCAAATGTTTTCATAACTTCCCCTCATATGCGCATATATATATGTGCAAGCGCACACGCACACCCCATCAGTTATATTCTCATAGGTTGTGTAGCAACTGCCTTTCTTCTGTGCTACTGGCAATTAATTCCACAGGCCTTTATCGCTTCCCACACTTTGTAATCAGAATGGATGTCCCAAGCAGCTTCACAGTGAATAAAAAGCCACAGAGAATGCCAAACTGGGTAAAGATGTGTTGATGGATCTCAACCATAACTCTTGCTATAGGTAAAGGTAAAGGGACCCCTGACCATTAGGTCCAGTCGTGACCGACTCTGGGGTTGCAGCGCTCATCTCGCTTTATTGGCCGAGGGAGCCGGCGTACAGCTTCCGAGTCATGTGGCCAGCATGACTAAGCCGCTCCTGGCGAACCAGAGCAGCGCACGGAAACGCCGTTTACCTTTCCGCCAGAGTGGTACCTATTTATCTACTTGCACTTTGACGTGCTTTCGAACTGCTAGGTTGGCAAGAGCAGGGACCGAGCAACGAGAGCTCACCCCGTCGCAGGGATTCGAACCACCGACCTTCTGATCGGCAAGCCCTAGGCTCTGTGGTTTAACCCACTGTGCCACCCGCGTCCCATAACTCTTGCTACCAGCTGCCAAATCAGTGAATTCCAGGGCAACGAACAGGAACAGAACTTGCTGACGAGTAACTTGATTTTTAGTTAGCTTTATTATATACAGCAGAGTAAAGCACAGCTTTGTACAAGTTACTATATACACAGACGAGATTCAAACTCCTACTCCAAACTCAACACTCCAACAACAAAACTGCTGTGTCTTACTGCTTATAAGGAAGAACTTAGCCAATCACCACCTGTTGCTAGGCTTCCCTGTCTCCAAGCAGACTTCTCATGTAACCTGTTTAACTTGGCTTGTTGCCAAGTTAATGGTTCACTCCAAAAACTGCTCATACTCAACGTCTCAACAAGATGTTCAAACAAACCAGTTCTGTAGAAGCTGGGCATTGTTATTCCAAATCAGAGAACTCTATGTGCGGATGTTTCACTTGATTTATCCAACATGTGTGGAGTTTTGTTTTGCTTTAGTTGCTAACTGAATTTTGCATCCAAATTACACATGGGAAAATATAACCTCTTGGGTGTTTGTTTTAATACAAGTGGGACCCAGGATATTCTGACTCTTCTTTTCCTTCTCTCTTTCTCTTCGCAGTACTATTCTGCTCCCTACACCTATGAACTAGCTCTGAAGTACCTGAACATTGCTTTTACCATGGTTTTCTCACTGGAATGTGTCCTGAAAATTATAGCTTTTGGCTTCCTGGTGAGTAACAGAGTTTGTAGGGGGTGGGGCGATTAGCATTTTGGTGATGGTGATTTGCATCAAATAAAAATGCCCTGCACTGCTGGATCATATCAATTGTTTTTATCGAGTTAGTTAAGTAGCGTTTCTCCAACTTGCCCAAGTTCCCAGAAGTTTGAAGGAAAGCTATGACAGATGTGGCTCTTCTTTGCTCCCTGGGTATCCTACAAACTGGATGCCAGATTCTGGAGGGATATATTTCATGAGGTCCCTGGAGAGCAAGTTATGTTTATGATCCATTGTGCAATATATTTGACATGTGTTTAGTTACTGGAATCTGTTAATGAGCGTGTATGTGGTCTGACAGTGTTGAACTGGGATCTGTAGGATCTCAATAAAAACCCCAGCTTTGTTTTAAGACAGGCTTCCTCAATCTCGGCCCTCCAGATGTTTTTGGCCTACAACTCCCATGATCCTTAGCTAGCAGGACCAGTGGTTAGGGGTGATGGGAATTGTAGTCTCAAAACATCTAGAGGACCGAGGCTGAGGAAGCCTGTTTTAAGAGATTCCTGTAATCTCTTGTCTATTTTTTCTTCTTTATTTCTGTCTCTTTTTTCCTGCTTTTCTTTTTTCTCTTTTATCCCTATGTTCTTAGTGTATGTAGATCAATGTTTTAGTTTTCGACCTCCCCCCTAAAAAGATATTTGATATTAAGCTTTGCATTTCTCTTTATAAATCCTAATAATCCCCCCAAATTAAATTCCTTATGTTGCCATACACACACACCCACACACACACACACACATTTTTATTGATTTTTTTAAACATATCATTTCCAACAATCATTTAACATAAATTCTTACCTTACACAATATTTTAGACTTCCATCAACAACCTCTGAAGATTTTCCGTTCTTTAGCACTTATTCTGCATTTCTTAATTTCTCTATTACTTTTAATTATCATTAAGTAATAATTCTCTTAATAATCTTCCTTGCAATATTTCACATAATCCTCCTTACAGAACTTCTTGCAGTCCTACGAGCATAATCTGTTTATTACAATTGCTTTTTAGATAGTTCAAATATTTACTCCAGTCTTCTAAGAATCTCTGGTCCCGCAGGTTTTGAAGTCTTCCTGTTAATTTGTCTAATTCTGCATAGTCCATTAATTTCATTTGCTACTCTTCTTTCATTGGTAATTCTTCTTGTTTCCATTTCTGTGCCAACCTTATGTTGCTTTGGCAAAAAAGGGTGGCATATCCATTCTGACCCTTAGTTTTGGGGTGAATGTTGTGCTATGCCCCTCTTTGATGTGGGTCCACAGGATAGAACAGGAGGCGCCTGTTCCACCAACTAGAATGAGAGCAAACCCACCAAGAATGTGAATTCCATCAATAAATATAAACCAGTTATGGTGAATGTACCTCATACAAATGTATGCTGTCCCTTGTTCATGGGATTGGTTTCAGCTTTTCTTCGTACAGGGTGAGTCTTTTACAAGTGGCCCCATGGAACATGTGTACTCTGTATCCATGGGGCCTCTTTTAAAGGACTCACCCTATATTTGCTGTTACTTGGATGTTCACACCATGGTTTATTCTTCCCCCTCCCCCCGATCTTCCCTCAGAATTATTTCCGCGACACCTGGAACATCTTTGATTTCATCACCGTGATTGGCAGCATTACAGAAATTATCTTGACGGACAGCAAGGTGAAATTCTCCTCCTTTCTATTGCTCCTCCTTTGAGGGGAAGTTTTTAATGACTGGTGTTTTAAGGTACTGTATTTTTGATCTTCTGTTGGAAGCCGCCCAGAGTGGCTGAGGAAACCCCGCCAGATGGGCGGGATATGAATAATAAAGTATTATTATTAATAATATTATTATTGGAATTCAGGGCACAGAGATAGGTGTGATGCTTTTTGGCTTGCTTTTGTTTAAACTGATTGATCTCTCCCCATCTCTCTTTCTCTCTGTGTCTATTTGAAAGCTGGTCAATACTAGCAGCTTCAACATGAGCTTTCTGAAGTTGTTCCGGGCTGCTCGTCTCATCAAATTGCTTCGCCAAGGTTACACCATCCGCATTCTGCTGTGGACTTTTGTGCAGTCCTTCAAGGTAAAAAATGGCTGACCGCTCATCTCCTTCCCAAGATTTGTGAATTAAAAACTCAGACTTGACATACAACTTCTCAGGGCACCTTTTGCGCTAAAGGTGGTCCGTGCTGCAAACCAAAGAATCCATCATCCGCTAAGCGCATGTTTTGGGAGGAGAGGAGCTGTTCCTATGAGTGCCGGATTTACGTATAAGCTAAACAAGCTATAGCTTAGGGCCCCACTTTCTTGGCCCCCCCAAAATTTAAAATTTGTACATTTCCAAAATATAAGATAAAAAACAAATAAAATAAAACTAGCATACAGCAACTGTGTTTTGTGTAGGCTCCTATGATGTAAATAATGGGCCCCGCCTGCTAGCCTGCTCCCTAAAATATCCCTGGTTTACTCATTTCTGTGTATAGGGTGTCGACATTTTGCTTGTGCAAATGGCTTTAGATACCTATTACCGCAGGTCTGTAAATTGCCATATAGCATATATTCAACACAAAAAACAGC
Organism: Podarcis pityusensis; assembly: GCF_964106645.2. NCBI lineage: Eukaryota > Metazoa > Chordata > Lepidosauria > Squamata > Lacertidae > Podarcis > Podarcis pityusensis. Next base: position 83,433,712 of record NC_138030.1, read on the forward strand.
TGGACATATAAAGGGCCCCATTACCTTCAGTAGCTTAGGGCTTCATCAAACCTAAGCATGGCTTCTGATTGGCTGCAGGAAGCTCCTGTAGCCAATCAGAAGTTGCAGAAGCCACGTTGGACGTTCAGCTTCCAAAAATAGTTTGCAAACTGGAACACTCACTTCCAGATTTGCAGCGTTCAGGAGCCAAAACATTTGAGAACTAAGCTGTTCAAAAACCAAGGTACGACTGTATATGCCACCTTGAGTTCTTTGGAGGAAAGTTGGGATATAAATGCAATAAATAATAATAACAATAAAAGCCACCATTTTGCTGTAGCTCCAAGTAACTCTGAAAGTGAGCTAACTCACCAGATTTCAAAGGAAAACAAAATGTTTGCCTTTTTGTTTGTTTGAGCTTATTATTTGAATGATTTTTTTATAAAAAAAATGCCGGTGTTAAACAACTTGGGCACCTCAATGTTGTTTAACATTGTCTTTTTGCAGCCAGCTTGCAAAAATACAAGATATTTTAAATAAATTATGTGCATTTAATACAACAAAACCTTTCATTGTCTGCATCTTTCAGGCCCTCCCCTACGTCTGTCTCCTGATTGCAATGCTCTTCTTCATTTATGCCATCATTGGGATGCAGGTAAGGCACCACCTGAAAGACCTAAGACTCTGTGTCTGGCAGGTAAAGGAGCTAGAGGCTGTTTATGAGGTTTGAGGACAGAACATATTGATCATGAGTAATAACAATAATAGTTACCATTAGGTGCTCAATTGATGATGATGATGATACAGTGGTACCTCTGGTTATGTACTTAATTCATTCCAGAGGTCCGTTCTTAACCTGAAACTGTTCTTAAACTGAGGTACCACTTTAGCTAATGGGGCCTCCTGCTGCTGCCGTGCCACCGCCACACAATTTCTGTTCTAATCCTGAAGTAAAGTTCTTAACCCAAGGTACTACTTCCAGGTTAGCGGAGTATGTAACCCGAAGTATTTGTAACCTGAGGTGTTTGTAACCCGAGGTACCACTGTAATAGTAATAATAATAATAATAATAATAATAATAATAATAATAATACTTTATTATTTATACCCCACCCATCTGGCTGGGTTTCTCCAGCCACTCTGGGCGGCTCCCATCAGAATATTAAAAACACAATAAAACATCAAACATTAAAAACTTCCCTAAACAGTGCTGCCTTCAAATGTCTCCTAAAAGTCAGATAGTTGCTTATTTCCTTGACATCTGATGGGAGGGCGTTCCACAAGGCGGACGCCACTACCGAGAAGGCCCTCTGCCTGGTTCCCATCAGATGTCAAGGAAATAAACAACTATCTGACTTTTAGAAGACATCTGAAGGCAGCCCTGTTTAGGGAAGTTTTTAATGTTTGATGTTTTATTGTGTTTTTAATATTCTGTTGGGAGCTACCCAGAGTGGTTGGGGAAACCCAGCCAGATGCGTGGGGTAGAAATAATAAATAATGATGATGATGATGATGATGATGATGATTATACCTGCAGAGCAGTTTCATTTGTCGTCCTACCCTGAGTTGTTCAATCTGGTATTCAGCCATGCAGACTAAATGAGAGATTGCCCCTTTAAAAACAAAAAAGGAGTATAGAATTTACTCTACTTTTCATGTGAAGGACTGCTTGCCAATTAGCATGATCTGGAGCAAACCCTCCCTTGAGCAGCAAACAGTTTGCAAGAGGCTTTCCTTTCCATGGAATTAATGCATATTTCCGTTGCCCCATGTTTGCTGCAAGTCAAAGAGACTTTGCAGGTTTCTGGCACCCTACGAAAACCTGTTAACCAGAGACAAAAGTAGCATAAGTGAACACACCGTTAGCAGTGATGGCATTTTCACGCTGCCTTTCATGTCTCTGGCTGCAAAAAGACACAAACCTCTCTTCCTCCATCTACAATTATCTCCCTTGCCCTAGTGCCATGGGACTTTGGAGGAAGTAAAATAAAGAGGTAGTCAGGACTTTGTACACTTCGTATTAACCCAACTGGGAGATTGCTGTATTTGTCGTTGTCAAATCTTCTCCACTGGGTTTTCATTTCTCTGTGCCTTCAGGTTTTTGGGAATATCAAACTAGATGAAGAAAGCCACATTAATCGCCACAACAATTTCCGCAGCTTTCTGGGCTCACTGATGCTTCTTTTCAGGTAAACGGACTTTTGACACTCATACAAGGGTTCATTCCAATGTTTTAGGTTAAAATGTGACATTGCCTTTACCAGTATGATTTCAAAAGGTTTTTGGAAGCTGTTCTGACAAATAATGGACTACCTGCCTACTTGCTGCCAAGCTGAAGGAGGGCATCAGTAAAGTTCCCCTTTGGGCAGCTTACCATTTTGGACTCACAGGTGTCCATGGAGGCGCAGGTTAATTCTGTGTCCAGGGCGGCTGTCTACTAGCTCCATCTGGTACGCAGGCTAAGACCCTCCCTGACCGCAGACTGTCTCCCCAGAGTGGTTCATGCTCTGGTTATCTCCTGCTTGGACAACTGCTATGTGATCTGCGTGGGGCCACCTTCAAAGGTGACTCGGAAACTGCAATTAATCCAGAATGCAGCAGCTAGACTGGTGACTGGGAGTGGCCGCTGGGACCACATAACACCAGTCCTGAGAGATCTGCATTGGCTCCCAGTACGTTTCCGAGCACAATTCAAAGTGTTGATGCTGACCTTTAAAGCCCTAAACGGCCTCGGCTCAGTATACCTGAAGGAGCGCCTCCAACCCCATTGTTCAGCCCGGACACTGAGATCCAGCGCCGAGGGCCTTCTGGCGGTTCCCTCACTGCGAGAAGTGAGGTTACAGGGAACCAGACAGAAGGCCTTCTCAGTAGTGGCGCCCTCCCTGTGGAACGCCCTCCCTTCAGATGTGAAGGAAATAAGCAGCTATCTTCTCTTTAAAAGACATCTGAAGGCAGCCCTGTTTAGGGAAGTTTTTAATATTTAATGCTGTATTGTTTTTACCACTTGATTGGAAGCCGCCCAGAGTGGCTGGGGAAGCTCAGCCAGATGGGCGGGGTATAAATAATAAATTGTTGTTGTTGTTGTTGTTGTTGTTGTTGTTGTTGTTGTTATTATTATTACCTAGAAAGGACAGTTTGACCCCAAAGGGCTTTGTGGACAATGTGTATTGTTTGTTCTAGCTGAACTAACAGGCAGGATTTACAAGAATTTGGATCTCCTAATGAGTTTGCAGCTGTAGTCACTTCCTAACTTTTGACTCCAGTTAACGCGGGTGGCGATGTGGTCTAAACCACTGAGCCTCTTGGGCTTGCGAATCAGAAGGTTGGTGGTTCAAATCCCCATGGCGGAGTGAGCTCCCGTTGCTCTCTCCCAGCTCCTGCCAACCTAACAGTTCGAAAGCACGCCAGTGCAAGTAGATAAATAGGTACCACTGTGGCGGGAAGGTAAATGGAGTTTCCGTGTGCTCTGGCTTCCGTCACGGTGTCCCGTTGCACCAGAAGCAGTTTAGTCCTGCTGGCCACATGACCCGGAAAGCTGTCTGTGGACAAATGCCGGCTCCCTTGGCCTGAAAGCGAGATGAGCGCCACATCCCCATAGTTGCCTTTGACTGGACTTAACCATCCAGGAGTCCTTTATCATTTTTTTTTACCTTAATGCCCATACATGGTAAAACTTTTCATTGCCAAAGCTGGAGACACAGCTATCCTGCTAGAATGACCACAACTACATATAATTAGCATCCCATGCACACCCCCCCCCCCATTGGCTCTAATTATCCATTATGTTAAGTGTCCTCCCTCTCGTCTTTCTAATGGAATGTAATCAAATCAATAAGTTAATAATGACATAAAGACATCCTATGCTTAATTTTACGTTGAGTTGAACCCCATAGAAATAGGATTTTTTCCCTTTGCAAAGTAAGCTCAACAACTTTGAGCTGATCCTCAAAAAAGGGGCTTTTCCCCTTTGCAAAAGAAGCTGCACAACTTTGAGTTGATCCCTCCCCCCAAACGGGGCTTTTCCCCTTTCGTCCTCTAAAAACTAGGTGCGTCTTATGGTCAGGTGCATCTTATGGAGCGGAAAATACGGTACTGCTGGAATCAAATCACAGTCTGCTCCGATGTGGCAGAGGTTGGCTGATGCAAGAAGCAATTAATTGCGAGGGATTTGGTGAATGAAGCAGTAAACTTGGAAGATGTGTTTGTTCTGCGTGCAGGAGTGCCACAGGGGAGGCGTGGCAGGAGATCATGCTTTCATGCCTGGAAGGGAAAGGATGTGAGTCGGACACCACAGCAACATCTGGGCAGAACGAGAACGAGCGATGTGGCACAAATCTGGCATACGTATACTTTGTCTCCTTTATCTTCTTCTGCTCCTTTTTGGTGAGTCCCACTTCCCTTCCCCTTTGCCCCTAATGGAATCCAGAAGGATCCTCCACATGGAACAGAGAGGATTTCGCTGTCATTGTGCCACATGCAGAAACCTGCTTGGCAGTATTTTTTTCTCTTTTTCTCCATCTATTTATATTCCCTTCTGCTCTCTTCTGCTTACCCCTGTCCTCTTTCTCTTGTTGGATAGATGAGCCTGTCATTTTTTGTTTCTCTCAGTTCCTCATCTTTCCAAACTTAAAACTTGGATTGTAGTATTTCCACATTGGTTTGTGTAGTTTTTTTTAAGGGTCTTGTGAAAATAGGTCGGGATCCTAGTTCACATTTCTCCCGACAGACACATGTTTGTTTGCAACTTTGCCTCAATGCACACAGTTTTTTGCAGGCGATTTCCTCTAATGACATACATTTCTCTATGCCGTTTTCACTAATATATGGAATTTAAGCACATGTTTCCCCAATGTGTGCTTTGGTTGAATCACAAAATGAATTATGAAATATGAATTTCAAAGGATGGCCACATATTGTGTGGGGACTTATAAATTCGGTAGGTTTGCACTGAAATGTGAACTGTGCCAATTTCTCTCCAGACTCTCCTTCTTACACGTTCTTCTTGTTTCCTCCCTACTTAAGATGCTCAATCTCTTTGTGGCTGTCATCATGGACAATTTTGAATACCTGACTCGAGATTCCTCCATCTTGGGACCGCATCACCTTGACGAATTTGTCCGGATTTGGGCAGAGTATGACAGAGCTGCGTGGTATGTAGGCACCCCCTGTTTTTAAGCCCTCTGCAAAATCTGTTTAGAAATGATGCCCAAGACAAACAGGATGGAAGGGAATTAACCCTTCAGGCTCCAAATGTGCCTATGAGAAGCCCCCTAGATGTTGCATAGGAAGATGTTTTGCTTACCCAAACAATGCAGAGTTTGAGCTGGTCTGAATTAAGGGTTAAAGCTCAGGTTTTATTTATTAATATTTTCTAAGGTCAGGGTTTTCTGCATTTTTGTGAGTCCTATAGTAATGGTTTTGTGAGCTGCCTCTGGGAATCCCGTGAAAAAAGAGCAGTTCCCCATTTCATGAAGCAGTTGGGTCTGCCAGAGATGCACCCATGTTTCTTGCGGCAAACATGCCTGATGTGAATGGCAAACAAATATCCTATACCAAGCGCACTGAGGTGAGCCGTTGTGTGATCAGAGCTCTGGTGTGTGCAAGATCGTTTGTGATTTCTTTTTTGCTTTTATTGTGGCATCTTTTGGGGTCTGCAGCATGGAGGTTGCAAACAACTCCTTGCACACACTTCTACATCTGAGTGGCCACCCTCTGGCTGGTGGTCTTCACTACTCCCGCCATTCCCCCCAAGGCATGCTTCAGAAAATATTGTTTTCTAGAATGTCTCCCATGGGTGTTTCAACATACTTGCCTGACCCCAGTGTCCCAGTAGGATAGTGCTTAGCCTGAACTGGCGTTGACATTTGTTTGCCACCACAAGTAAGCTTTTGAGACCTCAGATTTCCCGTCAGAGAACTTGAAAGCCTTTTTATGTTGATCTTTCTCCAAGAACTGGCTTGGACCACCCTGAGATCTCAGTCCTTTTAAAATCAGAGTGAATGTTCACATCTCTAGAAAAGCGATGGGTCCTCTCTGGAGCTCTTGCAATTCTGGAATCTCCTTAATTGCCATTGCCTACCTGAAACCTAGTTTTATTCTTTTACCTGAATTCATCGAGTTTGCTGTGATCCTGATATTATTAGTTTATGGTGCGTGACCTTCTGTATTTTTTCAGCCATAGTTCTTTCTTCCTTTGCAATGATGTAAAACAGTGGTGTCCAATCTTTTTTCAAAGAGGGCCAGATTGGATGAAGTGAAGGGCCGCGAGGGCCAAGTTGTTGAGGTTTTTTTTTAGGATTTTACCCCAGGAAATGAACTGCCACAGGGGCCAGAATAAACTGACCGGTGGGCCGGATTAGGCCCCTGAAACGAACTTTGGATATGCCTGATGTCAAGCCTTGAATGTAACACAGAATGTGGGTTGTAAAGAGCAGCTGATATTGATTATCACCTTTGAAATCAGAGCTGAAACACAGAGTCAGGAAAAATTCTCAACACTGTAGCTCTCATTAGGCTATTCCACTTTGTCATACACATTGGAGGTTGTATCTTTTAAATGTCCCCATATATAAAAGATTTCTGCACATAGATATCTAGAACATCAGGAACTACTGCCTTAATACGCTACATTTGTGTATGTAGCTATATTATTATTATGGAGGATCATTCAAACATATGGTCCCTTACCATCAGCCTGAAGTGGTAAATACCAGCAAAACCCATCACACACAATGAAGGATGCTTGAGCCCACCTTTAAAAGTAAACTGACCCAATTTACATTTCCAGAACTAATTCATTAATTGGAATGCAGCTATCCTTTGGTTTTTGCACTTCTTCAAATATTTAGTCTCAAGAAAGTGCCAAAATTTGTATTTTAGGCTCAAGTGGATATAAAAATGTGCATTTTTAATTAAGATGTGTACAAAAAATGCATGTCTGAAAACTTTGTTTTCTTGTGGTGGTGTTTTGTTTTTGTTTTTTTTTAAAACAGAATATTTCAGTAATGGGAAGCACTTTGCATAGGCAATTTGGGCAGGCATATTTTTAGACCAGTCTAAAAATGTTTTTAAATAAATAAGTAAACAAATATTGTGGCATTGGGTACTCATTGGCAAGGGCCTACTTATCAAATAGCACAGCCATGGGGAACCTCCAGTCCATATGCCTAAATCAGGTGTGGCAAGACTCCTAAGCCACACCCACCTGTCCCACATGTGACATCATATGTGATGTCATAGATGACATCATAGTAGCTGATTGGTAGCAGCTGCAGACCCAACTGGGAATGCCTGCACTCAGTTCAATGGCTGCAATGGGCACCAACTGCAAACCCCACTTTGGGCAGGGATCTGCTCTGCTTGAGAGCGCCAGTCGCAGCAGGGCTTTCCTGGGGGAGCTCAGGACCCAGCTCACCAGCTTTATTCTGTTTCCCGCCCCTGAAATAGCTTGTGAAAAGTTAGGAATAAACATATTTGTATTTAAGGTCCCACAGGCAAGCATATCTACTCTTCTGAGCTCTGTATCTCCTTTTAGTAGCATCCATAGCTGTCAACCTTCCCTTTTTTTGCGGGAAATTCCCTTATTTCAGCGCCGTTTCCCACTGCTTCCCGCTACTATCCCGGATTGTTAGATATTGTGAGATAGTAGACTATCTCTGGGACAGGTGAGACTGCTGATCCCTTATTTTCAAATCTGAAAGTTGACAGTGATGGTAGCATCAGACTGTTCTTTTCATGACGCAAGCTCATTTTGAGCAGGAATGTCAAATTTTCTTGAACAATTGAGGAGTTGATAGGATTAGTTAGGGTTTAAACAAAAGGGAAAATAATAATTGGCTTTTATTGGGGGAGGGGTAATCGGGGTGTAAATTAAGGTTACCAGATGTCCCCGTTTCTCGGGGACAGTCCCCAGATTTACAAATCAGTCCCCATACAAAATCCATTGAAGCCGAAAACTGTCCCCAGATTCATTGACAAAAAAATCTGGTAACCTAGTGTAAATGTAAAAATTGGTTTACCTTTTCTTACCTTGCCCCCTCAGACTCTGAAATTCCTACTGCTATTGCCCTAGCAGTCTTGCACTTTGCCAAGACTCTCTTTTTAAAAGCTGGCATTGCTGTGAAAACTCACGCTTATTGGATATCTGCCTTCTTATTTGGCACGCGTTTGCTTAATCGGTCTATTTAAAAAACAACGCGATGATTGCGTTTCTGAATTAAAGTGGTAATTTTAAGAAACAACAAACAGGGGTGAGGAGCCTGTGGCCAAATTTCCATCCTCCCTGACCATTGTCTACATTCTGCACCTCGCAAGCCACGATAGGTCAATTCTGCAACCCGTTGCTGGAAATTTGGTTCTCTCTGGGGTGATACAATTGCCTTTGGACTGTAACAGGTCCCATGACTGTGTCCCCACATACACAAAATGTACGTCTGCATACAAAACTAGCATATCAGCGAGAAGGGCTCTGTAGCCTAGTTTTCTGCCTGATATTCTGGCTTTCTGTCTGGTCAGATACAGATATGTATGGGCAGTTTTTTACATGAGAATCAGGGCACAGATTTATCACCTCAGTGAGAAACAGGCCAAAGTGGGGAAACAGGATTAAATAGGAGCTCCACTGTGAACTTATTCAAACCTCTCCTATAGTTTCCCAGAAGCAAATGCATCATTTGCCAGATAGGAAAACTGTCAAAGGAATGGGAAGAGAATGAGAAGATTAAAGTCAGATTTCACTGTGAAAAGTGGAAAGGGTGGGGATCTCCTCCTCACGCATCTCAAAAAAGCTTTTTCTTGTGCCAGTGATTTGGCCTGCAGTGGCCTCACCCCCACCATTAAGTAGATTTGCCACGTTCTGATAACTTTTGATCTGTGGCTCTTTGTCAGGAATTACGGGGTGCCATTAGATTGTTCTGTTACTGTACAATACTGTCCAGCTGCGTTGGACTGCAAGCTTGGATTCAGTCTCACATTTCTCACTGTGCAACTCTGAGCAACTCGTTTACATTTCCTTACAAACCTTTCCGCTTTTGGAAAATGGGAACGAAACCAATTTAGCACTTCCAGAAAGGTTTTTTTAAAAAACAAAAAACAATAATAATAATAAAGTGTGTTGAGTTTACTTAAATAACCAGCTTTGCAAAACTCTTCTGGCTGATCCAGGGATAAGGGTCTGTGTGTGGGCTAAGATCTGCTAATTCATGGCAGACTGCTGCATCTTTTCTCAGCCTCAGATCGCGACAACTTTGACCCTTTCGTACTCACTTTGTTGACAAATGGGATGGGATCCAACACTGTAGAACCAACCTTCCCAGTCGGAGCAGTAGCTATCTTTTCCACAGGCCACTCAGAGCTTTTTCCGAGCTGGAGATGGAAGGGGAAAGTTGCACATCTCTGGTGCCATCAGTTAGTTTTGCACTTGCATCCTCTTCCCCGTTTCCTGAGCAGCCCTATTAACGCACCTGTGCTTCCTTTCCAGTGGCAGAATCCTGTATAAGGATATGTACACATTAGTACGGGTGATCTCGCCTCCTCTGGGCCTGGGAGAGAACTGCCCCTACAGGGTGGCGTACAAGGTTTGCCTCCCGATCCCCAGCCACAACCCGGCAATGGGAACATCCTGTTAAACCCCTCCTTCCCGACCCTCTGCTCTGCCACCACTGCTCCTCATCAGGCATTGCTTTAACCTGAGTTTAAAGAGATCCACACCCTTTCAGAACCAGCAGCTGTTGGGGCCAGGAAGGGATGGGGGGCGGGGAGAAGGCTTTGGTTTGTCTGCCTAAGCTGCAAATTCATTCTGGTCCTCTAAAGGTTTTCCTTCCTTTCTTTTCTTTTGTGGGTTGTGTCTCCTGCGCACGGATAATACACCCGGGAAGCACGACCTTTGCCTCTCGGATCAGAGCCCTCTCTGACGGCACATCTTTTATCTTCCGAGTGGGCATTGCTATTGCTCTTTAACCAGTGCGGCTACAAAAAAATGCAGAAGACAATGCAAGGCAAGGGGTTGAGGGACAAAAAGCAAAGCGAGGAGGACATGGGGAGAAAGATGTCATCACCAGAGACTCGGTTGTGAAGGTGTTACAGTTTTAAGCACAGGAGCTCTAGTTATTGAATCTTGCACTGTTTCTGACCCTCCAGAGTAATGCCATTGGGGTTCAGGATGTATCTCCCAACAGTGCTATTCAGTTTGCCAGACTCAACATCCTGATTTATGCCCAGCTCTTGGTGACATCTGCTGTAGCCTGAGGGCTCATACAGCTCACTACTCCTCAGCCAAAAAGTTTTAAAACCCCATTCAACAAAGAAAACTAGCGTGTCAGATGATAGAAGGCTAATCTAGAAGAACCCTTGCCCCCAATATTTAATTTTCTATGTGGAAGGAATATTATTATTTTTTTGTATGAAAGAACATTCTATCTCCCATGCAGTCTGAAGTGATGCAGACTGACATCTCAGTAAGACCTAGGCCCTAATGAAAGTTTATTTGAAAGCACTGCCCATTGTGGGTACCTCTATTTTACACACACACACACACACACACACACGTGTGTCAAATTCTTTTTTTTTTGACCTGACAGATTGTTGGAAAGCATTTAGACTGTTCTTATATTTTTGCAAATTACAAGCTCTGATCGCTTGTAGTTCTTGCGAGCTTTGGCTGTCTATTCTTTGCAACCAAGTAGTTGGCAGTAAACAATGGTTTCAACCTTCATTATGCCAAGGGGAAAAAAACCTCAGTTTAGATGAGGACTAGGATTAAATTTTGTTCCGTCGCTTGTAGTTGAGTAAGCTTCAAAATAAATAAATAAAAATGCAATCTAAGTTGTCATCTCCATAAGAGAAGCTGCAAAAGAACCTCAGATTCGTGCATTATTCTTTTGCCAATTCCAAAACTCCTTCTTGAAACCCACTCCCGATGATTTCTATTGTGATTTAACAAATGACAGCCAAGATGGGTTAACCTTACAGAATAATTAGCTCTGTAAGTTTAGCAAGTGTTCAGCCTCCACATAAATACGTCACTGATTATTTTCCTGGTGACATTATGGTGTAATATACTCTTATTACACATGTGCTAGGGTGAATCGTTTTGTCTAAAATAAGACATAAGCTGTAGTGTATAAGCAAAAGCAACAACTTTTGGCACTGGTATAAACAGCTGTCTGTAATACTGTTGAGCAGTGTAAATGGAGCCCCTCTGCAGCCCTAAAAAGTAAACAAACCAGTCATTCTTAGTTTCCTTTTGCTTTTTTGTTTTTAGGGCTTTTTGCAGCCCTAAAAAGTAAACAAACCAGTCATTCTTTATTTCCTTTTGCTTTTAAGTCCTCTTCACCATTGCATTCTAGGGCTAAAGATGTCTAAGAAACAGCATCTGCCGTTCACTTGACACATCACCCAGTAATGTTGAGGTTGTTTAGGAAGCCCTTGTCCGAGACATATTTCACTCTTTCCTTGGTCTGAAATCTGCCACAGGTACAGTACAATCGTTCCACCACATTCGGAACAAATAGGCTTCTACTTCAGTGTGTCCCTTTTAATAAAGAGCTGTTTCAAGAGACATGGTTTTGAGAAACCTTGCCTTTGATATAGTACAGGAATTGCCGCTCATGGGGCAATGTGCTTCACAAATCACAACTATGCATCTTTGCAATACGTTAGTGTTTAGGATCGTCCTTCATGCATTAGGAAGAACTTCCTGACAGTAAGAGCTGTTTGACAGTGGAATTTGCTGCCAAGGAGTGTGGTGGAGTCTCCTTTGGAGGTCTTTAAGCAGAGGCTTGACAACCATATGTCAGGAGTGCTCTGATGGTGTTTCCTGCTTGGCAGGGGGTTGGACTCGATGGCCCTTGTGGTCTCTTCCAACTCTATGATTCTATGATTCTATGATTCATGGTTCTTGCACTGCTTCCCAGGGTGAGGGAAGAACATGTGGTACCAGCCCATATTCTCTTTTTGCACCAGATGCCTGGGTCTTAAAACGCATCTTTCTTTCTTTCTTTCTTTTTTAAAAAGATATTTATTAGAGTTTAAGTATTACAAAAAAAAGAAAAAAGAAATACAAGCAATAAACAATTACAAAACCTCAAAAACAAAAGGAAATACAATAATACAAAACATCAACAGTACATCAAAACATTAAAAAAAGAAAAAAAACCAGAAACATTTAAAAAACACACACCTTTAAAAAAAAATAGAAGGAAAAAAAGAAGAAAAAAGAACAAAAAAAAGACCCCGTATTTTCATATCCTTATCTTTCATTTGCTTATTTCCTCGACTTCCTCACACCTCCTTTTTTGTATTCTAGTTCAATTGATTGTTCCAGCAAGTCCTTCCCTCTTTCTCAAATTTAGTTCCATAATTTATCTTAACGCAATTTAACCTTAAGTTAAATTAAGTTAACCTCTCTCATAGCTAAATCAAATCTTTTGTTGCCTTTCTGTACTCATGCAGTTCAGTTTCAGAAAACATTAAAACTTACTGCATTCCATGGTTGACACTCACAACCAATAGTGAGTTTACAGAACTGCCTTTTGATCATGGAGAGATAATAGAAATCATGTAGGTTTTCTCCCAACTTGGCAGCAACAGCAAGAACAATTGGTTGCTGTTGTTGTTGTTTAGTCATGTCCGACTCTTCGTGACCCCATGGACCAGAGCATGCCAGGCACTCCTGTCTTCCACTGCCTCCCGCAGTTTGGTCAAACTCATGCTGGTAGCTTCGAGAACACTATCCAATCATCTCATCCTCTGTCGTCCTCTTCTCCTTGTGCCCTCCATCTTTCCCAACATCAGGGTCTTTTCCAGGGAGTCTTCTCTTCTCATGAGATGGCCAACGTATTGGAGCCTCAGCTTCAGGATCTGTCCTTCCAGTGAGCACTCAGGGCTGATTTCCTTCAGAATGGATCGGTTTGATCTTCTTGCAGTCCATGGGACTCTCAAGAGTCTCCTCCAGCACCATAATTCAAAAGCATCAATTCTTCAGCGATCAGCCTTCTTTATGGTCCAGCTCTCACTTCCATACATCACTACTGGGAAAACCATAGCTTTAGCTATACGGACCTTTGCTGGAAGGTGATGTCTCTGCTTTTTAAGATGCTGTCTAGGTTTGTCATTGCTTTTCTCCCAAGAAGCAGGCGTCTTTTAATTTCATGGCTGCTGTCACCATCTGCAGTGATCATGGAGACCAAGAATGTAAAATCTCTCACTGCCTCCATTTCTTCCCCTTCTATTTGCCAGGAGGTGATGGGACCAGTGGTCATGATCTTCGTTTTTTTGATGTTGAGCTTCAAACCATATTTTGCGCTCTCCTCTTTCACCCTCATTAAAAGGTTCTTTAATTCCTCCTCACTTTCTGCCATCAATGTTGTGTCATCTGCATATCTGAGGTTGTTGATATTTCTTCCGGCAATCTTAATTCCGGCTAGGGATTCAATCGGTTACAGTCATCAAAAGATCATTGGGCAAGTTGACAGTTACGTGTATAGCATTTACTGTGTACAGGACCAAGGCTTGGCCAGATTTTCACTGGCATTTGGCTTTTCTAACATTTTGAAAGAAAAAGGCTTTTATCCAAATACTTGCCGTTTTTCTATAGTCATGAAAATCCAATTGCCCTTAGTTTTCAACTTCACTTGTTCCACGGTTGTTTGCCATCTCTGTCCCCACAATGTCCTGTCCTTCTGTTTCTCACAAGATTTTACTGCAAGGTCTCAGAGCTATGATTTAGTTCATTGCTCACCACAAAATTATATATAATTCCCAATTTGAAATGTTTCGCTCAGGGCTACAGACCTAATATCTGGGGGAGGGAGAAGTAAATCAGATTTGAAAGTATCTGTCTTACTTTGAAACTAGCAGTTTTTAGGGAGGGAGAGCATTTCAAGGCCTGTCCTTGGATAAAAACAGCAACAAGCAAAGCCCCACTTGAATGTAGAAGTTCCCGTAAAAACTGTTTTCATGATGCACAAGCCACCAGAAGGACTGCCTAGACATGTTAAATAAAGGGCCCATGTTTAAAATGGGGGAAGGTGGACATTATGAGGAAACTGAGACAACAGCATACAAATGATCAAGTACAAGACAAACAAAAAACAAGAAAACAAGAAATTAAGAGACTTGAGAGTACCATGGACTGCAAGAAGATCAAACCTATTCATTCTGAAGGAAATCAGCCCTCAGTGCTCACTGGAAGGACAGATCCTGAAGCTGAGGCTCCAGTACTTTGGCCACCTCATGAGAAGAGTAGACTCGCTGGAAAAGACCCTGATGTTGGGAAAGATGGAGGGCACAAGGAGAAGGGGATGACTGAGGACAAGATGGTTGGACAGTGTTCTTGAAGCTACTAACATGCGTTTGACCAAACTGCAGGAGGCAGTGGAAGACAGGGTCACAAAGTGTCGGGCATGACTAAATGACTAACCAACAACGAATGACCTCTACAAATAATACAGTTAATGTAGATGTAGCTCTTAATGTGCTCATATTTGTTTAGTTCAAAGATAAAAGAAAGGCCTTTGGAGCAAGTTCAAAGACCTGACTTAGGAAGTAGGAGGCAAGTTCCCAGTAGCAGAAGTTCCCAGTGTCTCTTTCTGGGAACAGAGGAGAAATGCCTAGCTTTCCACTTTGAGAAGCCCTTTCTAAGCACCTTGGGATAGCTTTCTCCTGCATCATTCCTTCTTTCTCTATCTGTCTGTCTGTCTGTCTCATCTGCAAGCTAGTAAGAGCATCCATGATGAGAATAGGGAGAAGTGGTCTTTATTCTTCTTCTCCACTGATCCCCATACTTAGAACCACAGAACCACAGCATTGTAGAGTTTCAAGGGACCCTGAGGGTCATCTAGTCCAAGCCCCTGCAATGCAAGAATATCAACTGAAGCATCCATAATAGATGGCCATCCGATCTCTGCTTAAAAACATCCATGGAAGGAGAGTCTACCACCTCACAAGGGAGACTGTTCCACTGTCAAACAGCTTTTACAGTCAGAAAGTTCTTCCTGACGCTTAGTCAGAATCTCCTTTCTGTAACTTGAAGCCATTGGCTCAGGTCCTACTCTCCAGAGCAGGAAAAAACCAATCATGTTCCCTCTTCCAAGTGACAGCCATTTAGATATTTGAAGATGGCTATCGCATCTTCTCTCAGTCTCCTGGGGAAAAACCATACCCAACTGCCTCAACCGTTCTTCATAAGGTTTGGTTTCTAGACCCTTGATCATCTTGGTTGCCTTCCTCTGCACAATATCCTTCTTAAATTGTGATGCCCAGAACTGAACACAGTACTCCAGGTGTGCTCTGACCAAGGCAGAATAGCATGGTACTTTTACTTCCTTGGATCTGGACACTAGACTTCTGTTGATACAACCTAGAATAGCATTAGCTTTTTTTTGCTCCTGCATCACACTGTTGCCTCATGTTAAGCTTGTGGTCCACCAAGACCCCTAGATCCTTTTCACATGTACTACTAGTAAGCCAGGTATCCCCATCCTATATTTGTGCATCTGTTTTTTCCTATCTAAGTGCAGAACCTTACATTTGTCCCTGTGGTTAGGTTGGGCTCAGTCCTTCAATCTGTTGAGTACATATCGTGTCCCGATTCTGTCTTCAGTGGTATTAGATGCACCTCCCATCTGCGGTGTCATCCGCAAATTTGTTGAGCATCTTCTCAATTCCTTCATCCAAGTCGTTTATAGAGACGTTGAACAACAACTAGCCCTGGGCGCGTGACACTTTTTCCCAGGAAGATGAGGAGGAGCTTAAAGATTCCGAACAAAGCCCCCAAGTCAGTAGTTGTGCCTTTTCTACTGGAAGTCCACATAGCTGTTCTCCTCTCCATGAAACTCTTATGCATAGGCTGATGAGACGCTGCAATGAGAAAGTTACAAAATAGGGAGTACTAGCCAGGGAGTAGATTCAGGTAGGTAGCCGTGTTGGTCTGGCACAGTCAAAATATATTAAAAAATTAAAAATTGTCCACTAGCACCTTAGAGACCAACTAAGTTTGTTCTTGGAGCAAACTTGAGGGCCAGTGTGGTGTAGTGGTTAAGAGCGGTTGACTCATAATCTGGTGAACCGGGTTCGATTCCCTGCTCCTTCAAATGCAGCTGCTGGGTGACCTTGGGCTAGTCACACTTCTCTGAAGTCTCTCAGCCCCACTCACCTCACAGAGTGTTTGTTGTGGGGGAGGAAGGGAAAGGAGATTGGTAGCCGCTTTGAGACTCCTTAGGGTAGTGATAAAGAGGGATATCAAATCCAAACTCTTCTTCTTCTTCTTGGTATAAGCTTTTGTGTGCACGCACACTTCTTCAGATAGCCAGGGGGTGTCCTTTACGGTTACTTTAGAATGCGGGGAGCACAAATGAACCCTGAACCTCAGAAGGCCAAAACAGCTGCCTCTGCCAAGACTCTTTAAACTCCAACCAGGTGAAAATTGAAGCCGCATGTGAGAAAGAACCGGGGGGCGGGAAGAGCATGGCATGTAGAATTTTCTTCCTGCTTTTCTTTTCTTAGCCACTTAGCATGCCTTTGCACCAGCGCATGGTGGGAAAGTTCTCCATCCCCAGGGCTGGATGGAAGCAAAAGAAACACATTCCTTTGAGCCTGGTTCACTACCCTCCTATGCAAGGTGATGCTTTCCGGTTGCATAGGCACTGCCAGAGGCGGGCGGTACATGCCACTTCAGCCACGGGTTATGCCACAACGTGAATCTCAGGGCAGGACTTGGTGAGGAAGAACGCAGGTTCTGCCAACAGCTCAGGTCCTGCTCATTCTCTGACATCTGCACCACCATATCCTGAATAACCCTTTGTTGGAGTGTTGTGTATCTTGATTTATATACCACTTGCACACAGCCCTGGGAACGAGGTGGGGCAATGGCACGACACCTGCAAGGGGAAACCGGCCGTAAGAAACCAACGCCAGCCAATATGTATGGGAAGGCTGGCAAAACACGCCGGTGCCATTCTTGGGTCTGTGTGAGGGTCGATATAAATCCACATCAGCACAGGCTGTCATGTATGATTTGCATTGATTAATGGGTTTCCTGTTCTTTTCCTGTTTTGTCTGTTCTTTTCTCTCTTCTGTTCCCTGTGTTCTGTTTTGTTTGGGGGCATTTTTGGGGTCTCTGGGAATGCCTTGTTTTTCTTCCTTTCGTTCCTCTGCATCTTCCTCCCTTTCCCGTTGTCCTCTTTCCCCTCCATGACCAGTGGCCGTATCCATTACACTGAGATGTATGAAATGCTGACTCTCATGTCCCCACCACTAGGCCTCGGGAAGAGATGTCCCTCCAAAGTTGCTTATAAGGTAGAACAAACCCTTCTTTCCTTTATGGGCTGCTGGTCAGTGAGAAATGGGGGACGCATTAGCATGGGATGGGAGTGCGGGTGGCTGACCGTATTGGGGGGGGGGAGGAAGGACTATTTGTTTTTTTATGGCTACCGAATGCTCACAAACCATTAAGTACTGGTCTGCTTGCACACTACGAAATACTTACCTGCCACACAAGGTGTGATACTCTGCAATGGAAGCATGGCTGTTATAGGAGAGGAATGTATGTAATGTCAGTGTAACTAAAGTGAGCCTGAAAGCTAAGGTGATCCCTTTTCAGCGTAGGAGACACACAGTGGTCATCTTTAATATAACTCCTGGAGATAAAAATGTAGTTACTGTAATGCAGGCATAGTCAAACTCGGCCCTCCAGATGTTTCGGGACTACAACTCCCATCATCCCTAGCTAGCAGGAGCAGCAGTCAGGGACGATGGGAGTTGTAGTCCCAAAACATCTGGAGGGCCGAGTTTGCCTATGCCGGCTTTAATGTAATGGAGGAGGAATCTCTGGAATTAAGCTCTTGCAAATACCGTATTTTTCCGTGTATAAGACTAGGTTTCCCCCCTTAAAAATAATATCAAAAATTAGGGGGTGTCTTATACACAGCTACATCTCCCCCATTTTCTTAAATCTGAGTCCCCCAAAATAGGGGGTGTCTTATAGATGGGGGCGTCTTTTATAGACGGAAAAATACAGTAATTTTTAGCTAGTACGTGCAGTTATTATGCTGTCGGTTCCGAAAGACAGAGAGATTCGCAATAAAGTATGAGAGGCTTTGGATTACTGATAGAGCAAATGTTTTGCATGGAGAGGATACCGGTTCCATCTGCCCCCTCCGATTCAAAGCACCGTGGGATCTGAGATCATAGAAACCCACTGTCATACAGAGTGAATGTTACTGGGTCAATGTGCCAGGGGACCTGACTCCATAAAAGGTTTACACAAATCCTTCTGTGTGTTGAAAGACTGTGTGGAAGAGCTCACATCACCACGAGGTCTAGGCAGGCCCACTTCTGCCACGCTCCCTCCACATCTCTGTGTTTAACAGATGTCAGAAGGCATTTTATATGCATACAGGTGTACATGAGCAGAAATCCTCCAAGCAAGTAAGGACCCTGCTCAACTGTTTCATCTGCACCTACTTAGAACACCTTCTGCCATCTGATGGGTGGATGTGTTTTTCAGCACATTTATGAGGCATTTATGTTAACTCTCTGAAAATAAGTCAGCTTGCAGCAAGATGGTTCGTCATATTAGAAGAAGTTCTGATTATGCAACGTTCATTAAGCAATTTAGGGCTGTGGTCCTCAGCATGCTTGCATGGGAATAAGCCCTGTCAAGCTCATTGGGACTTAATTCTGAATGTATATGCATAGCAAGAAGGTGAGAACCTGCAGCCTTCCAGATTTGTTCCCGTCAGCCCCAGCTAGCTTGACCAATGAACAGAGATGATAGGAACTGTAGTCCCACAACATCTGGAGAGCCACAGATTCCCCACCTCTGGTGAGTAGCATTGCATAGCTGTTGGCATCCATCTGTCTCGAGTGACAATGGAGTGCGTCTCCAGGGGTGAAGTCAAACTGCAAGAGAATCACAGCGTCTGCTGTGGCTGCAGAGACCGGTAACTTGTCACTGCTGCCTCCCGTCGCGTTTCCCAGTACGTTTCCAAGCACAATTCAAAGTGTTGGGGCTGACCTTTAAAGCCCTAAACAGCCCAGTATACCTGAAGGAGCATCTCCACCCCCATCGTTCAACCTGGACACTGAGGTCCAGCGCTGAGGGCCTTCTGGCAGTTCCCTCACTGCGAGAAGTAAGGTTACAGGGAACCAGGCAGAGGGCCTTCTCGGTGGTGGCGCCCGCCCTGTGGAACGCCCTCCCACCAGATGTCAAAGGAAAAAACAACTACCAGACTTTTAGAAGACATCTGAAGGCAGCCCTCTTTAGGGAAGCTTTTAATGTTTAACAGACCACTGCATTTTAATATTTTGTTGGAAGCTGGCCAGAGTGGCTGGGGAAACCCAGCCAGATGGGCGCGGTATAAATATTATTGTTGTTGTTGTTGTTGTTGTAGTTGTTGTTGTTGTTGTTGTTGTTGTTATTCTGCTGCATTAGCAGCACTGAAGTGACCTCTCTAGGGTACAAGCCTGGACAGTGAGTATGGAGGTCCTGGGCTGCCCAGAAGACAAGACCCCCCTCTCGGCCTCACTGATGTTGTCCAAAGGAAAGCAGAGCAATACATTTGGCACTGGCTTGGTTGCAGGAGTTGCCAGAAGGAGGCGCACAAGACATCATCCAAATGTCTTAGGGACTCCGCTCCAGATTTCTGCAGGGTTTACTCCTTAACCTCTTCCTCTCCCAAAGATGTCTGGCAAGGCAGCAACTATCTGCCTGATAGAGTTGAAAACTGAAACTTTCCAGAACATGACCCTTCCAGCTCTCCCATTCTATGATAACCAGCTAGCTCAATAAAATATACCGTCTTTTACAGTCCTGAATGGAATATATTTAGTTCCCTTGTGTTGGGCCATATGGAAAACTAACTGTAAAGATTATAGGCAATCACTCTAAAACCGTGCAGCTCAGTCTGTGTTGACTAATGGAAAGACAAGGAAGGAAGGCTGAAGGCTGTAGAAGGAGCATGGAATATTCACCAAGCTGAATTGTCTTCAGTGGAGCTCATGACTTAACAGTTGCATGGTGCACTCATTCAGCCTAGATGGCCAGAAACACCCTCCTCTGAAGCTGAGCCAGAAAGGGTGATGTGATGTTCGGAGTGCTGTGGTTGACTGCATTAAGCAGCATTCCTTCAATCCGTGTTAGTAACAGAAGGAATTTGCAGACCAGGTTCTTGGAGGCCATGATCCGGTGAGAGAATGCACCATTCTGGAAATTCTGGCATCCTGTGTGCATTCTGTGACAGGGTTGTAGCCAAAGCTTCAGGACTTAGACACGTTTGAGTTCAGATTGTACAAGAGAGCTGAAAATATATCCTTTAGCCATTCAGATTTGCCAGTCTGTGGCATTATCCAGGATTTTAGCTTCTGTTCACAGCAGCGCTTACTCGCACTCACACTCACCTGTTTCTAGAAGCACACAAGGGGGGGGGGGAGAGAACTTATTGCACAAATGGAAGCATGTTTACTACTTTTGATCCTGAATTTCACCTAGTGGTTTTGGGTCGATGGTGGCTCCGAAAAGACCAGAACGAGGTTGGGTGAATAGGTGTGGCAGGGGGAGCACAGAACGATATACAAAGCAGTCTGTACACTCTGGGAAGTGGATTTGGCCATTTCACTCTCCCCTCCTGGGGGTAAAAGGAGCATGACCTACCCACTCCTGCCTTGGTCATCCGTTTTTCTTCATTTGCACCCGCTCTTTCTCTCTCTTTCCTCCCGCTTCAGACTGGAGATGAGTTCAAGCCATTGCATGGGCAATCACATGCTGCAAGCATAATCTTTCTTCTGAAATAAATTAAACGCAAACTCAAAAAGGGGGCGCCAGGATGTAGCTGGGTAGCAAATTTATCACAGAGAGGCCTGAGTTTGTATCCTGGGATGCAAGATTCAACAAAATCGGGGGAGGGGGCAAGAGACAAAATGGCTCTGAAAAAGATGGAGATACAGATCCCGTGGGGCTGTCTCTCCTTTGCAAAGTCCTAATTCTTGCTCCAAGTCAGTAAAACGACATGTAGGCTTGACAAGATGAATAAAAATGGCAAAAGACAGCAAGCAGGCACACTGGGGGGGGGGCGTGATACCAGCTGGGGGGGATGGAGGGGGCGATCCTTGCCCTCCTTTTTGGCTATCCTACTTGATGCATTCTAAGCCCCCTTTTCTCGTGTCTCCCTGATACGTTTTTCGATATTGTTTTCTGCCTGCTTCCCCCCACCCCCGCTTCCCCACCCCCACTCTCTTGTGCAGAGGCTGGTCCTGATGAATATGCCGGTGGCCGAGGACAACACCGTCCATTTCTCCTCCACCTTGATGGCGCTCATTCGAACAGCTTTGGACATTAAGATTGCTAAAGGTAAAGCAGCGGGGGCAGGCGGCTGAGATGGAACAGCCAAAGGGGCCAGTGCTTGGGAATCTTGCCAATCGTCCAACGCCTGAGAATTCTGCAGGGGGAAAAAAGCTGTTTAGGCAGTCTACTCCACATCCCTCATGCTTCAGAAATGGTTGGGTGAATATAAAGGCTGTGTACAAGCTGTACCTGTAAAGTACATGGCCTCCCGCAAAGAATCATGGGAAGTGTAGTTTGCCCACCACCGAGCTACAGTTCTGAGCATCCTTAACCAGAGACGTAGCAAGGTCAGGTGGTACCCGGTGTGGAAAATTTATTGTCCCTTCCCACCCCCACCCCCCCACATTCAAACTATTAAAAGATGGAAAAATAAGATACTTACAGTCGCAAGTGTTATTTTCTGGTTTATTTACTGAACATTATGAGCATAAGCAGCTTTGGCTTAGCAGCCCAGGAGGTCGTCCACGTGTGCCCCGGAACCCAGGCACTGTTGGCCGGCCACCTCGGCCTCCGCAGGCCACCTCAGTGGCCCAAAAAACCCAACTGCTGCTGGCGGGGGGCTAAGGAATTCAGCCTCAGCAGCATCAGCCTTTGCCTTGCCTTTGCCGTGGCTCCAGCCGATTGGCCAGCTGGGTTTGGGGCGGGACGAAGGTCCCTAGGCAAGGAGGGTGGCATCCGGGACCCAGGAAGCCCCGCCCACCTCCCAGAGAGGAGCTTCAATAAGTTTATTTTTAAAATACTTATTTTTTCCAGTTTGACACTCCCCTCAGCGGTGGCACCCGGGGCAACCCGCCCCTACCGCACCCCCCTTCCTACGCCACTGTCTTTAACAAACCACAGTCCCCAGAATTATTTATGTGCTTTAAATGTGTGGTATGTACACACCCAAGCACGACGTTTTAAGAGCGGCAAAGTACATTCCCTGCCCCTGTGACATACCCACCTTTTTTTCAGCCCTGGGACAAGCACCAATAAATCAGTTCTCCAGATATTCAGCATAAATTAGGAACACACTGGCCCTTTTTCTCTTATAGATGTGATGGATGCCTATTGCCTTGCCACTTCCTGCAAGCGCTGAAATAGTGGGGCATCTGTCTTCCCATGTTTAGGGATATTCGCAAAGCTTTTGCTTAGCTTCTCCCAGGGCCTCACAACTTTTCCATTCTTAATCTGACCTAAAAACTACTGACACTGAAAGCAGGAGGCTGGTGACAGCAGGTCTGTGTGGGATGGCTTTAGGATCAGAGTCTGAATGGAGCCACCAGGATCAGCTCTTTGGGATTAACAGAAGGCTTGTGTGGGTTGCAGTAGGCCTGGTATCTTAAATGAGGGACTGGCAGTGTGTATAATAAGATAATTTTGAAAGGTGTATGTAGGACTTATGTAGGGGGGAAGTAGATTTCCTGCATTATCGACACCAATGTGTCTTAATTCCCAACCATTTGAATTTTACTTGCAACTCTGAAAGAACTGTTGGTTTTGATACCTGTTGCAGCTTTCTGAAGCTTTCCTGTATGTGAAAGGATCTAATCTGGAGGGGGGGGAAGACATTTCTGCCCTGCAGGTTGGGAGGTGGAAATTAGTTTTGGCAGGGATGCCGGGACTTGACATCTGCAGAGCTAAACTTGCCAGACTGTTGCTAAATGAAGACAAGTTACTGTCAGGAGCTCATCCTACACTCAAGTAGGACCCTGGCAGAGACACATGCCCGACTGGCATGTTCTCTCCCTCCTGGTCGATTGTTTGGAAGCTTCAAAAGCTTTCTTAAGCCTGAACATCACAACGACCGATGCCGACAGACACCAGCACATTTAGGGATCCGCAGAGTCTTTGCAGCTTGCGTAACAGACCTCAGCAACTCAGCATTTTGGCTAATCTACTTTATTTACATATAAACACACACGGAGCACTGCAACATGGCTCCCCCTCTCTCTCTAGCATCAGACAGCAAAGAGACAGAACAAAGGACAATAGTCCCACTTCACGGAACACAGTAACACAAACATCCTGTCTCCGCCACTTCCCACTCTGTGGAGTCAAAACATATACCGTCATATGATAGACAATAATCCCATGACTGCAATCATGGAGCAGGAATTCTAACAGTTACCATGTCCTTGTGCCCGCAGTCTCACAATGGGAGGGAAAATGGGAACTGTGTCAAACCCTGATGCCAGAAGTCCATTCATTTTGGCTGACCTTGGTACCCAATTAGAATCTGTGGGTGTCTCTCTCCCAGGAACATAAGGGCCGAGTGAGACGTCTGATTTTGGGTGTCATTGAAGAATAATACATTTTTTAGCTATTTAATTTGTTGTTCCAGGGAGAGGTGCTTCTGAGATTCTCTGCTTCTCGTGCCAAAATAACTTGGCTAACACTGGGTACCTTATCTTGTGGGGTGGGACATTTGTACCTCAAGAAGCAACATGTCTTGGGGTGGCTCTCCACCCTCCTCTTCATCAAGAGAGTCTTGTCTTTGACGCTCTGAGCTTTGGAGGTACCCGAAATCAGTCATGCTGCTTCTGATGCCTCCAAGGCCCAATGTTGACAGCAGAAGCTCTAGATGAAATATACTGTATATGGTTGCCCCTGTGCATTGATGGGCCTCTGTTGATGTTTGCATTCAGTTCTGTACTGAAATCTTCCCTTCTCGGTAATTCTGTATTTCTTCCTGCTGAGGCACTGTGGTATAGTGGACCAGAGGTCTACATTTGGGCCAGGTATTCTGGTGTTTGAATCCTTGTACAGTCATGAGGCTGGCTGTGTGGCCTTTGAGCAAGTCATGTGCTCTCAGCCTCACATATTTCACTGTTGTTGTCAGGATAAAAAATATGAAACACACCCCTCCACCCACTGCACATCCACCTGAGTTTCTTTTTTTTTTCTTCAAAAAATTTATTGATTTTCACAAAATTATAAACACACAAACACATAAACAAACAAACATAAATCATAACCTTAGTAAAACTAATCTTATTAACATTGTTAAGTGACTTCCTTGTATCCCCCTAGTTGAATTTCAATGAATATCATTTTAATGGTTTTCCAAACCAGTATTCTTATAAAATTAACTTAATCACTTAACATCTTTCTTTCTTTCCAATTCAGTATTAGACATATTAATTCATCATGTTGCATATTTAAATCCTAAACCTATCTGGTAATTGCAAGCTTTTTCCAATTAGATTAACTTAACATATTTAACTAAATAATCATTAAATTTTGTCCATTTTTCCTGGTACTCCTCCTCCTTCTGGTCACGGACTCTTCCAGTCAGGTCGGCTAGCTCTGAAAAATCCATCATCTTCATCTGCCATTCTTCCACTGTTGGTACTTCTTGCATCCACTTCTTAGCTAATAAGGTTTGAGCAGCAGTTGTGGCATACAAAAATAATTTAACATCTTTCTTCTGCAATTCCAAACCTGTTATTCCAAGAAGAAAGGCCTCTGGTTTCTGTATAAATGTATATTTCAACATTTTTTTCAATTCATTATAAATCTTTTCCCAGAAGTCTTTCACCTTGGGGCAGGTCCACCACATATGATAGAAGGTACTCCACTGCCACCTGAGTTTCTTTGGGAAAGAGTGGGATGCAGATCTGATCGGTAATGTGTGCCATTGCCTTACATATCTGTGAGCAGTTTGTTCAGTTTCATTTTGACCCGCTTTCTCCTAGGTGGTGCAGATTGGCAGCAGCTGGACTCCGAGCTCCAGAAAGAGATTTTGACCATCTGGCCTCACCTTTCACAGAAGATGCTGGACCTGTTGGTGCCTATGCCAAAAAGTGAGTTATTGTTTAGGCGTTGCGGCTGCCAGGTCCCTATGACGACAGGACTGGGATGGGGAAGACTGGAAGAAGTAGGAAACGGTAGATGGTTGGAAGGACAGATGGATGCATAGAGAGATATGCTTGGTTGCCAAAGAGTGACAAAGAAGAGGGAGATAAACGATCACATTTACCTCCTGATTCCTGGCCATTTACTTTGCAGATATTTTATATGACCATCAAGTGCTTTTTTTCTGGGGGTACGCAGGGGTACACATACCCCTAAACATGTTGTGGATGTAAGTTTGGCCTCATTGAGGGGCAGTATTTCAATATGAGTCGGAAAATGAGAGTACCCTTAAACATATATTTTTTTAAGAAAAAAAGCAATGTGACCGTCTATCTTTAGGTCCCAGGCATAAACATGAGAATGAAATTCTGAAGTATTTTCCTGCTAATTCTCATCTCCAAGTAGCCAACCTTTGGAGCAATTCACACACACACACACACACAGTAGCGTCGCAATGGGGGGCAGGGGGTGGTGCGCCCTGGGTGCCATGTCTGGGAGGGTGACAAGAAGGCACCCCGTGGGGGCTCGCAATGGCGCGAGCCACTGCAGCCGCATGTGGAGGATCCTCCATTCGTGGCAGCAGCCGCAAGCAGAGAATCCCGGCACCATCTGTACGGCGCTGGAGTGGCGCCGGCAGCAAACCGCTATGTACAGCGTATGTGTGGTGTTGCTATGTACAGCGCATGCGCCGTACGTAATGATGCCGCACATGCACCCTATGTAGCTATGCCCCGCTCCGGGTGTCATGACGCCTTCGTTTGCCCATGCACACACACACACACACACACACACACACACACCTGCACACTTTTAAAATCAGTTTTAGCAAAAAAAATAAAAAAATAGGCCTGAACAGAAAAACACATTTTTCAGGAGGTGCCTCAAACAGATAGCCAATGGCACCTCAAGATTCACAGAGCGAAGGGCGTTCCTTTGTGTAATGAACTTGTATGGTTGCTTCACAGCCATGCAATGACTGGCATGTCCCTGATTCAACTTTCTACACAGCTGCTATTGCACCTGAAGAGCATCATTTCTGTTAACATAGAACTCTGCCTTTTACTTCCAGCTACGGACCTGACAGTTGGAAAAATCTATGCAGCCATGATGATAATGGACTATTATAAGCAGAGTAAAGCTAAAAAACAAAGGCAGCAACTGGAAGAACAGGTACAGGTCCACTGCAGCAAGTAACAGCAATCCTACTGCATTGAGGGTTGAAAGTTTATGGAAGGATACTTGCACAAAAAAGGTCAACATGGGCAGCTGGGAGTTATTTGTGCAGGAGTTAACAGCTCCAACCTATTGTTCCAACCTATTGAGTTCCAACCTATTGATGCATTCCGTATTTGGTTTTTCATGATTGCCTTAACTGTTAGGCTTGTTTTCTGCTGTTTCCCCAAGGAGCTCATCTTGACTTATGTACAGTTCCCAGCTAGCCTTCCATTCAGGCAATTTACAAGGCAATGGTGGCTCTAGGAATAAATGGGCAGGGGGCATCACAGAAGGGGGTCAACTGTGTCTCCCATACTGGATTCCAGAAGGAACAAGCCATAGCATATGTCACATTAATGCCTCCATCCCCGGGGGTGGGGGTGGGGGGTGCATTCCCTGAAGTGAATGCCATTGATTGTGACATCCCATTCCATCCCATATAAACCATGCTTACAGCCTTACTGTAGTTCATGAGCAATGGAGAAGGCATGATTTGTCTTATAATTAACCACAAAGGCTTAGAAATCCCCCCAGTGCAGCTCATCTTACAGGACCAGATCAGATTGGGGGAAACTCTAGGGGTTCCCCCCATCCTTTCCTCTGCTGTGGTACCTATTTGTCTACTTGCACTGGTGTGCTTTTGAACTGCTAGGTTGGCAGGAGCTGGGGCAGAGCAACGGGAGCTCACCCCGTCGCGGGGATTCGAACCGCCAACCTTTCGATCAGCAAGCCCAAGAGGCTTGGTGGTTTAGACCACAGCGCCACCCGCGTCCTATGGCCAGAGGAAGAGAGGGGAGGGCAGGGGAAAGGGTTCAGCTGCTCTGACTCACACCTTTAGTTGTAAGATACACACACACCCAACCCACTTCAGATGTGCATGCCAAAGAGGTACAGTTCCCTATCATAACTAGATTCACCCTTAAGAAACACTGTGTTGTTGTCTATTTACCAATCTGTATTTTGCATTGAGACTATTTCCCCCTCCCCTTTTTTATTATTATTTTGAATTCAGAAAAATGCCCCAATGTTCCAGCGCATGGAGCCTTCCTCTCTTCCTCAGGAGATCATTTCTAATGCCAAAGCTTTGCCTTACCTCCAGCAAGATACCCTTTCAGGACTGTAAGTGTAGATGTTTGAGTAACACGACATGTCCATGCGGGCATATCTGTGTATTCATGCTGCGATTGTCTTGTATTTTAAATGGCACTAAATATGCAATGCGCTCTTCCTGGCTAAGGGTGGGAGAGAAATAATAAATTTGGACTTCCTGTGATTGGCAGAGGAGGAGAGCGTCTGTGGAGGGGTTGTCCCACCTGCTTGCTCCGATGCAGTTTAGCAAGGGGGAGGGACAACCGATAGACTGTTCCCCTCCTCCACTGCAAGAAAATAATCCAGTTTGCATTTTAACATGGGCCTGCTTAATTTGCACTCCACAACCAATACAACAACCGTCATTCAACTGTCCTTCACAATTTGTGTTGCAGCTCTCCAACAAATATATGCATGCAAAATGTGAATATGAAGAGGAAGGGCACACACAAAAAATGCATGATGTGCTGGAAAATTGCTTGCAAAAGTGTGTGTGTGTGTGTGTGTGTGTGTGTGTTAGTCACCATAGATAGCTCAGTTGGTAGAGCACGATGCTCTTAATCTCAAGTGGGTCTGAGCCCCATGTTGGCTGAAAGATTCCTGCATCGCAAGGGGTTGGATTTGTCCCTTCCAAGTCTACAATTCTGTGATTCTACATGAGGCAAGACTGCATATGCTGGGAGTGTACAGATCTTTGTGGTACCGCAAACTGATGCAGGAATGGGGCAAAAAATGTCTGAAGAATGGAGAAATGAGAAGCGGAGGAACCAGAATTGACATAAACATCGTTCCGTATTCCAAATGAGGCACTCGACGTATGACAGCCATACCCCATTCAACTGAGTTTACAGGTGATGTAAAAATTGGGGTTTGGCTTTTGCCGCCCAATTCCCCATGGGGCTCTGAGCCCCCCAAGTCCATGATCAGTCAGAGAAGAATGGATGGAGGCAGGATCCAGTGGAAAGCAAGGCAGATATTTATTTTTCTGTTGCAGCAGAGTTCCCTCCCCTCCTTGCAAGGAGGGAGAGACCCTGAACAAAAGTGTGCAGGACCCTTTAAAGACTTTGGACATTGCCCAACCTCCTTAGCCAAAGACCACCCCAAAATCATCAGATATACACCATAGGAGGCAGTCTGCAGCAGAAATCCTGTCTGCCGGGATATCTGATAAAGGTCACTGACTGCATTACCTGTGCAGCCTGGCTATTCTTTGGTGATGGTTAATATTTTAGTTCCTGAATCCAGGTCACTGGCTCACCCTGTTCATGCACGAATACACCCTTAAGACAGGATTTGTAGGTGAAAAGACAGTGGGAAGGCTTTCCTCATTTGCCTCCCTTACTGCAGAGGAATATTTTGAGGTTAATGGGAGAGTCAAAATGGCTTCAGGATTACTCTCCTGTACTATTTCAGACACATGGTTTATATCATGGGTAGGCAACCTAAGGCCTGGGGGCCAGATGTAGCCCAATCGCCCTCTAAATCCAGCCCACAGATGGTCCGGGAATCAGCATCTTTTTACATAAGTAGAATGTGTCCTTTTATTTAAAATGCATCTCTGGGTTATTTGTGGGGCATTGGAATTCGTTCACCCCCCCCCCAAAAAAATATATATATATAGTCTGCCCCCCCACAAGGTCTGAGGGACAGTGGACTGGCCCCCTGCTGAAAAAGTTTGCTGACCCCTGGTTTATATATTTAGATATGTGTGCATTTATGAATATTTATTCTACATTTGAGACCTTAGAATTCTTATAACACAGGCAGTTCAGACAATATTGCCATCCCCTTGTAGAATCAGCTGAATCCCTACCATGGAAAATCCGATTTGAAGAGAATGGAACCTTAGCAAAAACTCCACAGGTGTGGTTGTTCCTTGTTGCTATTTTCCCTTATTTTTCTTCAAGCTCTTCCTGCTGGTTTCTGCCTGATTAATTGCTTCCTCTTTCCACTGCTGCTAATCTGACACCCCCCCCTCCAATTAGAGAATTCCTGTTGCTTCATGTGTGTGTGTGTTTAATAACTCTTGCTGCAAAGGGGGAAGGAATTACAGTTTCTTAGAAAGGGCAGAACGTTAACTCTTCTTTTAGCGGAGAAAATTCACAACCAGAGAGAAAGTCACTCTGCATGAAGTCCTTTACTGTTTTCTGTGGTGTGTGTGTGTGGCAGGGGGGTGGGTGGAGAAGGAACAACGTCTAGAAATGATTAAATAACCATGAGGAGGAGTTGGGAGAAAGATGAGGAGGCTTGCGCCTGCTATGTGACCAAAACATAACAGAATGTGCATGCAGGGAAACAGCATATATACTCTGCTGCAAAATAAAAGGGGAAAGCAACAATTAAGAGAATGCTACCAGCTCACAGCATCTTAAAAAGCAGAGACATCACCTTGCCAACAAAGGTCCGTATAGTTAAAGCTATGGTTTTCCCAGTAGTGATGTATGGAAGTGAGAGCTGGACCATAAAGAAGGCTGATCGCCGAAGAATTGATGCTTTTTAATTATGGTGCTGGAGGAGACTCTTGAGAGTCCCATGGACTGCAAGAAGATCAAACCTATCCATTCTTAAAGAAATCAGCCCTGAGTGCTCACTGGAAGGACAGATCCTGAAGCTGAGGCTCCAATACTTTGGCCACCTCATGGGAAGAGAAGACTCCCTGGAAAAGACCCTGATGTTGGGAAAGATGGAGGGCACAAGGAGAAGGGGATGACAGAAGACGAGATGGTTGGACAGTGTTCTCAAAGCTACAAACATGAGTTTGACCAAACTGCAGGAGGCTGTGGAAGACAGGAGGGCCTGGCGTGCTCTGGTCCATGGGGTCACAAAGAGTCGGAAACGACTAAACGACTAAACAACAACAACACCAGCTCACCATCTGAAAGTGCCAAAAGACGTAACAGAAATGACCAGTAAATGGGAGACAAATCTGAATTGGGTCTTACCATAACCTGGCAAGTCCATCATTCTAGGGAACAGAGCCAATCGTGGATACAGTGCTATCAGCAGTCTTTTCTACTACAGAGAGACTCAGCGTGCCTCCAGTATAATCCACAGAAGATGCAGAATTGCAAAGAAACCAGCCCTGATCATGAAGGCTGAATGGGAGAAAAGGCCAGAATAGCCCATTGTTCCTTTTCCATTCCTCCTCCAAAATTTTCCAAATACTGTGCAATGTCAAGGCATAGCCTCTTTCCCTGCCATTCAAAGTCTGAACGTGGGGAAAACAACAACCCATTGATAGCATTTTTCAAACTCTACATGCAGTCTAGATATAACTTCGAATGAAAATATTACTCAAAGAAACCCCCTGCGTGTACAAAACATTATTCCAGCAACATATAGGCCACTGTGGAAAAGGTTTTCTCTGATTCAGCCCTTGTTAAATCACTTTTGGCTTGTCAACCAACTGCACATGTTTCATAAGTACTACATTTACTTGGGCATATTTATTTGGAAGGAAAAATAGTTGATGGTACAGCTGTACGGGTGACACTATTGATTAAAAAAACAAAACAGCTGATGGGGCAGGTTTGAAGACGGCTTGTTTTTTAATCTTTTGCTGCTGTGTGCAAATTAAAATTGGCTTTCTTGTCCTTCCTGCACAATCCGGGTTCATAAGACCATTGAGTTTAACAGGACAGAGTTAAGTTGCATGTGTAACCTCTCCCCTTGGAATAAACAGGATTAAAGTGGACCTTACTTTGGCTGGATCATGCCCCTTGTGTTTATTATCATATGGTTAGCTTAACAATAGTAATAAAACCATAACACCTTACAAGGACCAGCGGCTTCTCCCAAGAAAACTCCACAAACTCCCCACA
Source organism: Podarcis pityusensis (assembly GCF_964106645.2). Classification (NCBI taxonomy): domain Eukaryota; kingdom Metazoa; phylum Chordata; class Lepidosauria; order Squamata; family Lacertidae; genus Podarcis; species Podarcis pityusensis. The sequence goes on from NC_138030.1 coordinate 83,464,993, forward strand.
GAGAAGGCCCCGTTTCTCCTCTAAATGAACATTTACTTCTAATGGCAGTGGCCTCTGGAGATCTTCGTAGAATTGTAAAATTCTAGAGTTGGACGGGACCATGAGGATCATCTAGTCCAATGCAGGAATCTTTTTCCCAATGTGGGGCTTGAACTCACAACCTTGAGATCAATAATCTCATGCTCTACTGGCTGAGCTATCCACTGCGCCCCAGAGAAGGCGTGTTGTTCATCGTGGAGTGAGGCTCTTAATGAAATGCTTCAAGATCTTCTGTTTGGCGGGAGTCAGAGAAATAACCGACAGGAGTTGGACCATCAGAGTTTTGTGTTCTCCTTTCATTTGAAGCTAGGTTAACTTTACAGGAGCAGCAGGAGCGGATTCCCTTCCCTGAGCCCACTCTCTCCCCAAGAGATCTTCCAGCTGGCTTGCATGGATCCATCCCATGGGGAATATCAAGAGCAACAATCTCTGGTAAGTCCATTTATGAATGTTTCTCGTGCTATCCTGTTGTGTGGCGAGCTCCCGCCCCTTCCCCAGTGGAAATAATGATACATGACACAATTATTAAGGTTAATGGGCTAAATAAGGCCACACCATTATTGGTTACAGGTGATGAGTGGTATTGGCTTAGGCATTGGTCCTAACCAACTATATCCGACTTCAGCCCGTCCGCTTGAAGTCCAGGAAGGGTTAACCACCAGTAGGGGGAGCCCTGTTGATGCACATCAACTAGGAACTCCCCTGGGGTCACTGATTGGGGGCGTGCCTTAGGCCCTCACCTCCATAGGCTTCGGGCAGAGCCACACCCCCTGGAATCATTTATCTGACTACCCTTCAATATACAGGGCAGGTGATGGCGCTACCTCCCCTCTTTTATCTACAGAGCAATACCAATGCCTAACTGCCAATACCAAGAAAGTTGTGACGGTTTGCTGCGTGGTAGGCGAAAACCAAGTGGCTGGTGCCAATTTGCCAAGTGGAAAAATTCCTACTAGGCCCCTCAACGGCGACCAACCAAGGTCCATAGCAAGGTCAAAGAACAAAAACCTTATAGGGCGGGAGGGTGGGAAAAACAGGAACAGCTGGCAGGCGGCAAAGAGGGAGATCCCCGGCCACGTCCTGGTTTAAATAGGGCAGGCCACACCCCCAGAGCCAGCCTATTGGCTGGCCAGGAGGTGACACGGCTGGGAATCCCCCCAATCGCGCAGGGGCTGGGGCCGTGAAGCCCACAACTCCACCTCCTCCAAAGGGCAGAAGTGGCATTCTGCACTGCTTCATGTGAAATCCTGGCACTTTGGGGTGCCGTCTGGGGTTCAAGCATCAGTGTGCTTGCCTATATAGACGGCTTTACTAATCTTACCTCTTCTCTCCTTCTAGACCTTTATTCCTAGGAAATATTCTGCCAGTCTTTCCAAAAGCCATCCTGTGGGGTGTTGTATTGAAACTGGGCCAGGTTTAATTCCCTCCCCTTTGTTTATTTATATCCACCTCAAGAGGATAAAAAAAAAGATACGAGTTCTCCAAAATTCTGTCTGGTCACACCCTGAGCCATTCTTGTCGAACGGCAAGGGTGCCGTTTCAGTTAGAGAAAAGGAGGAGACCTGTGATGATTGTTGGGAACATGAGCCGCCATTCCTGGATTCATCTCTGATAGGATCATTGGGAAGCCAAGAGCAGCTGACTTGAAGAAGATTAGACTACAGAGTACAACCAGGATCAGGCGTGAATATTGGGCAGGTTTTACAAGAAGAAGAGTGAACTTCTCTGTACGCCAGGCAAGGCTCTGTTGTCTACCTGAGCAACGGTATTCGTCTGGGAAATATCCACTCCTTGTCTCTCCTCTTAGAGACCTATCAAGGGGTGCTGATGTCATAGCTGCACAACTATGATAGGCCTAATGAACACACTCAGCCATCAGAGTTTGCCACTGTCCTACAACCACCTAGAAAGGAGATTTCTGGAGGCAGGACCTCTTGTCTATTCCCGATAGGAATCAGGGTACTAAATGGTTATCTTTACTATGGTTCTCATGAGGTATACAAAAGTAACAACAGATGCTCACAAAATATATTGCTTTGTCCTTATTTTAATCTGAAATGTATTCAAAAGCTTGAACATCGCTGGATGTTGCCTTTCCTTCCTCTACCAAACCCAAATAAAACACGGTACAGTGGTACCTCTGGTTCCGAACGCTTCTGGTTATGAATGCTTCAGGTTACAAACTCTGCTAATCCGGAAGTAGCTGCTCCTGGCTGCGAACTTTGCCCCAGGATGTGAACAGAAATTGCGCACCAGAGGCATGCATGCAGTGGGAGGCCCCATTAGCAAAAGTGAGCCTCAGGAATAGGAATGGTTTTAGCTTAAGAACGGACCTCCGGAATGAATTAAGTTCATAACCAGAGGTAGCACTGTATCTGTGCACTATGTGCAATCAGACAGGTTTTTCTTTTCAAAAGCAGGGGTTCCTTCAACACTATTTTATACTTACTCATATTCATTGGATTATTTCCCTGCCCTTCTCCGTAAGGCCTCGGCGCAGGTTACAACAATAGAATATACAATTATAAAAACACATAAAACTGTTGCTTTCAACTGTTTCTTAGAGATTCTAAGAGACTTTTAACCTTAATGAATGTTCAGTGACAATTCTAGCAACTAGAGAATCAGTGAATGGATAAGCCCTACTGGAAGGTACAATCATTCTCGCAACTGTTAATCCTTTGGCTACGGACAGACATGTTTTGCAGAAGTTTAGAAATGCAAAATGTATGCAAACTACCGATTAATAATCAAGTCAGATCATTGGGATGCTATCAGTGGTTACTTCTGGCTTAAGCTAGTTTTAAAAAATTCATTGTTCATTGGAACTGTTGATCATGCCGGTCTTTTCACAGGTTGGTTTCCTCTCATTTTGTAGTCATTTCATCAGGTGGTTTACCCAGGGTTAAAAAAACCAGCAACAGTATCCAGTGCTTCTGGGTTTGTGTTCATCGTGTCTCACTGCTGGTGTTCATGCTGCAAAACTAAACTGTTTAGTCACATCACACAAATGTGAACATATGCCTCTGACCCAAACATACACTCAACTTTTCAGTCGGCAGCACTAGTGTCTGTGTGTGTGTATATGGTTGTGCGTGTGTGCACATCTGTGTGCCACCCATGACACTTGTTGCACTTCAGTGCTATATAAGTGTGCCTCTCCAGTCTGCTCTGTGTGCTTCTCAGAGTGTAAAGTTTGTATCACACACAAAACATACAGTGTGCATCCTCGTGCTCTTTCCCACTTCAGCCTGAAACAAGAAACTGCAGGCAATCTTCTGCCAGACTCTTCTGTGTGATGTCACTCCTACTAATGACATACTGGGCTGGTTTGTATAAGGCTAGGTGAGCCTTAGGCTTCAAGAAGGAATTCAGATGGTGTCCCTTCTCTTTTCGATGATCTTACCATGTTGTCTGAACCTGGACAAACTGTGGTTAATCTTAACCATGGTTTATGGAATCCTGGACAAACTGTGGTTAATCTTAACCATGGTTTATGGAATCCTGGACAAACTGTGGTTAATCTTAACCATGGTTTATGGAATCCTAACCATGGTTTATGGAAACAGGCCTACTTCAAACCATAGTTTGTGATTCTGGCTTGTTCTCACTAACCATAGTTAAGATTAACTATAGCTTAAGGTTTGGATGACGTGTTAAACTATGGTTTATCTAAAATGGAAACTGAAGCTTTCAGTCTCCCCACTGCAGCCATGCTGGGGGGAGGGGAGGTGTAACATGTGAACCGAGGGCACGCTGCCGCTCACCCTCATAAGGCTAAGCAGTGGTTGCATACAATCTGAGCCACTGTTCCCTGATCTTCCCCCACCCAACAAAATAATTATATTATTTATCATTATTGCCCCTAACAAAAAGAGAAATCATGAAAATGGACATCAAACAAAAATATCCCAGCACTTTGTGCATGTCCAGAAAAGTTGTTACTAATTGATCAGATAGAGAGAAACACACATAATCTTCCGGGCTTTAAAAAAATCAAAGAATAGAGCCCACAGAGTGCATATATCTGGCATCAAGAGCATTTCTGCCAGTGAAAGTGCTTTGAGAATTGCAGCTGGAGATAAACCAGAAAGGCACAGAAATCCAGCCCAGTGGTTCCCTTTGAATGTCATTGATTTAAATCCAAACTGATGTCCAAAAAAACACACACCATCCAATAGGAAGAAAAAGCTGTGCTGGATTTCCACACTCAGATAGACTGAAACCAATGCACCTGTTACTGTTAAATATTCCTAAGCACACTTCCTTGCTTGCTAGTGAGTCCCAACGGGCTTAGGATTTCAGTCTCTTGCTCCCTTTCTTGCCAGCATAAAGCACTGTGTGTTAGTACACTTCTAAAGCCATTCCTAATGCACTGATGGAAAAGTCATTGGCAACAGATGGCAACCTATGTGATCAAGCAAAACCCCATGAGCTTGGCTGTGTGTTTATTTCCAGGAGCCAGAGGTTAGAGAGTTTAAAAGAGTGCAGCCCTCTAACTGTGGCAGCTACCTCCCGGTGGATACTCAGGAACGAGCTGTATCTGGGAGGGCCTCTTCCATGCCACGCCTGACTGTGGATCCCCAGGTAAAACCAAGTGAAACAATGACTGAACAAACAGGAATATAGCATGACGTGAGATGCATGAACCTTTCCCACAGGAGGCTGATGCTTAGCTTTAGGGTGCATAGGCTAAAATCTGTCACTGGTGTCATTTGAGATGGCCACCTACGAGGCAGTCCTCCATCCCCTTCTACAAAAGAGTTTGAACACTCTGTGGTGTCCCACCAAGACAGGGAATATACTCTCTAACCACCCACTTTGCAGATGGAGAACTGGAATGCAGAATTAGTAACTTGTCCAAGGTCACCGTGAGGGAAAGCAGGGAATCAGCCCTTCCGTTGCTCAGCTTTCACACTAATCCTTCCTGCCACCTTCTCCCAAGACTGCAGTGAATCAGAGCAGGTTTGTGCCTTGCGGAAAACCACCTTCCTGCTCTTCTTCAACCAAGACTGTTGCTGGTGGCAGCAAGAATGGCGACAGTTTGGAAGAGCCCTTCTCCCACCCGGAAAGTATTTATTTATTTTCTTGACATAGCCGCCGCCTCTATTCCCATTGTCCTAAGACACTTGTCTACATGGCTGCCACCAAGCGTCCTGTCCTGATCAGTCTTGGCCATACTTCATCTCTTTGTCTGTTGAGCCAGGGTTTGTTTTTTCCCCTGTCTGTCCGTCTCGTAATCATTTTTGATTAACAGAGAGATGCACACTTTCCCAGGTTTGTAATCTTAAGCCTATGCTACTTTGCGGTAATTAAACTCTCACTCTCAGCTTGAAGGGCCCTTGTTTGCAAAAGTTGTTGTCAACGTCTGTTGTGTCAGCCTGGCAGTGCTTGCATAAGCAAATTGTGAGGGAAGCGGGGACTTTGTACCCTTCAGTCATTCTGCTGAGAAATCTGTGCTTGACAACAATGGCAACTTGACAGCTGAGTTCTGCTGTTGCTCCCTTGGCGCAACGATTTCCAGTTCCCAAAAATTGCACCCTAAAGTGTTGTTGTTCTCCCTCGATTCTAGACACAGAGAGGGGCGTCCAGTAACAGCTGGCTGAGCCCACAGGAGGGAGAACGATGGAAAGCAAAACCAGAGTTTTGCAAGAAGGCAGGAGTTTCCAGATGGAAGGGTAGAATGAATCAGTGGGAAGGGAAGGGAATCTCAAAAGTAATGAAATAAGCCTAGGAACAAATGGGAAAAGGGGGCAGGAAGTAGGCTGAGAATGGACTTGGTGAAAAGGCAAATGATGAGTAAATGAATTACGAGTGGGAAAAGAAGGCTTTTGCTAGCATAAAATTAAGGACTGGATTTATAAACGAGAAAGAGCAAGCTGCCAGAAGAGGTGTTTTGTTATGTTTTTTTTTAATGATAGCTATGGGAATTAAATGGAGAATTTGACATTATTCAAATTCAAGGCCTCATTCTCACAGGTGAAGCTATATCTGGGCTGCCTTGCTTCAGACTGCAAGGGTGCACTTGTGTGAATTAAGTGTTCATTCATACAAAAGAAACAGCCGGGATATAGAAACCAGCATGTCAGAGGGAAAGAGGACAGTTTTGTACACCCAGGGAATTTTTAAGTGAGGGAAAGCATTCAGTCCACCGGCGACTGAAATAGTAGGGCTCAGACTATCACTTATCATTTCAGTGAAAAGCAGGCCACAGATTCAAAACAGACCCAGACAGATAATCTGAAGCTGGGAGACACTGGGTGTTGCTGGCAATAGCAGTATTTGCAGGAGGACATACCATTTTTGTTCCAAGGCAGAATTTCAACTAGCGATCAGCTTTCTTGAGCAAATCAGAGCAAGCCATCCAGAGCCCAGACTCCTTTTCAAAGATGAGGAGAATGGCCAGAGTCTATTGGAAGGTGAAGATGCTCACGCTCCCCCTTTCAAACTCCCATGTACTTCCCCCCCCCCTTTAATCATTAAGTTTTGTTCTGCCATTGACAACCCCAGCCCTCCCTCAAAAGAGAGAGCCCAGAGTGTTTCAGGAGGTACTTGAAATGAACTGTCAGCACCCAGTAGATAAAATATAGTCTGCTATTGCTTAACAATATAGCATTTCCCATATTCACCCATTTCTACCTGCCAAGTCCAGATTCTGTGCAAGTTTTCAGCCTGACTCTGAAATCTGCTGATGTGATTTGACACAGCAGATTTCAGGAGCTGGTCCATTCATGTAAGTTGAGGACATCCTGTAATAGATGGATCTACACAGACGCGCCGGACATGAGTTCCAGTAGCTGCCATCAGGAATTGGGGGGAACAGAGTCTTATTCAACCCTTCAATCTAGAATTCTAGTCTGTCACTACTTAGGAGGAAGCCTGGGACATCAGTGGGGCAGTTGCTGTCATTCTACCAGTATGTTAATTCTGTTAACATAATCATAATTAGAAGTACATGCCCGCCACAAAATTCAGTGGGAGCGGCTCCTCCGGACCCATCTGCTGTTAAGTGTCTTTACACTTTCCCAAACTAGGTAAATCCTTGTGACATTATATATTCTGAACTGGTAATAGCAAATCTGCCTCCTGAACAGCAGCAGGCCCTTGCTAACCATCCTGCCCACCCCCCCACCCCCATGGGATACGTTTCCAGGTGGTTACAGATCCAGGCTCCATGAGACGCTCCTTTTCTACTATTCGAGACAAGCGGACGAACACCTCCTGGTTAGATGAGTTCTCCATGGAAAGAAGCAGCGAAAACACCTACAAGTCTCGCCGGCGCAGTTACCATTCTGCACTGCACCTCTCTTCAAGACGCCTCAACACAGATTCAGGTAAATGGGAAAGGGAGTGAGATGGAGCTTTTTTAAAAAATAAAAACAAAAATGTCATATATTGATTTGTAGTAACACTTGGGACTGGAGACTCTGAGATCACATTGTCTCAATTCCTTCCCCAGTAAAGGCCAGGAGAGTTATCTTTGTATTAGAAAATGAATGTGGCCCATTAACATTTGCTCAGGTTGTATAGCTAACTTCTGAAATGAGAATGTCACGGTAAACTCCTCTCCTGCTAAAATCCATGACTGGGAAATTGCTTTTAGCATCACTGGGAAATTCCTTTTAGCTGGATCTTGGGGGAACTAAGCCATTTCCAAGGGATGTAGTGAGAGGTGTTTTACATTTGCGTCTTCAGACCCAGACCCCCCCCCCAATATATTCACACTTGACTCAAATTTTGGTTTTGGTTTTTGGCAGAATTTAGGCCACAACTATATTGATTACAGAATGTGACTGGTTGCATAGGCTCTGGTTCGACTAGCTCCCTGTCATGCAGATAGCGCTGACCCAGGGCACCAGCATAGGTCAGCCAAGGGTGAACACCTGGATAAGCGGAAAGCCGGGAATGGGCTATCTCTGCCACCCAAATGTCCCCCTGGACTCAGGCACGGGCGCAACCCCCTCTCAGGGGTTGACCAAACCATCAAGTCCCTGGATTCCTTTAACGGAATACCCTTCACATAGGGATGGTGAGAGCGTTCTCCCATCCCTATCACCTGAACCAGAGCCTATCCGCAACCTTACAAGTTGTGACGATTTGCTACGCAGCAGGTGAAACCCAAATGGCAACAGCCAGTCAGCCAAGTGGGGAAAATTCCTGCTGTGCCCCTGTCCCAAACGACAGATGACACACAACGGCATGGCAAGGTCAACCGCAAAGCTCTAAAAATAGGGAGAGGTGGGCAGGTGTTCTGAATGCACACACCGAAAGAGGAAGCTCTGGGTCACGTGCATGGCCATAAATAGGTCCCTCAAACCGTTTGGACTGTGTCCCATTGGCCAGATTGCACCCAGCTTTGAGGGACCTACCAATCGGGTGTTGTGGCTGTCCAGTCGTACCCACCCACCCACAACACAAGGTGTCGGTTTTCCAGGTCTCACCGCAATATGTGCCCTCTTTAAGGGAGGACCCGATATATGGAACTGACACAGTCCAAGGGAAAGGAAACACATTGACAACGGAGGTACAGAGTGCTTATCAAAATTTAACATAAAAAAATTACTTTGGGACACCGTGAAACTAATATGCCCATTTTTGGTGCACCTGCATTTTTAACCTTGGCTTGTGAAGTCAAAGGAAATTTGGCAAGCTTACTCGGAAAATTCCCCTAACAGGCTAAATCAATTTTTACTATCTTTTTCTACAAAATCTTACAGTGTTGTGCACACCATGAAATACAGCTTTTCACGGTAATTTAGCTGGTGCCTAGCTACCACTAAATAAAGCCGAACAATTGGCTGTCTACAACATTTGCTCAACACATCCCGAAATGGTTATCTACATCACTGAGTCTCTTCTAGTTTATTTCCAATGTCCTCACAGAGCTTGTTTTCTGTAATGCAAGTACCAAGTGGTCTTTCTTCACTTCCCCACTTTTGTGTATATGTGTTACATTCGTATTTCTTGTGTGTGGATATTGCAGATTTGTCACTGGTGAATTCCATCTTATTATTTGCAGCCAAATCCTTCTGAATTATTCTGTTGCCAGAAGTGTAGGGAGCCACCTGTAAACTTTGTATTAACTGCAGATTTTTGGCAAGCCTACCTTATTGTTTTGCCCAAGTTGTTAATTATATTTTTAAAGGATGGCGCCGCCAAGATAACCTCTTGTTGCTCTCCTTATTGTTACTGTCAAATGCCAATTGTGAATTCTGTTCTATAATAGTTCTATAATAGTTCAAGGTGCAATAGACCAAAAATACACTAAGATGTCACACATTAAAAACTTCCCTGAACAGGGCTGCCTTCAGATGTCTTCTGAATGTTAGGTAGTTGTTTTTCTCTATGACATCTGGTGGTAGGGCATTCCACAAGGTGGGCGCCACTACCAAGAAGGCCCTCTGCCTGGTTCCCTGTAGCTTTGCTTCTCGCAATGAGGGAACCGCCAGAAGGCCCTCAGTGCTGGACCTCAGCATCCGGGCAGAACGATGGGGGTGGAGACGCTCCTTCAGGTATACTGTGCCGAGGCTGTTTAGGGCTTTAAAGGTCAGCACCAACACTTTGAATTGTGCTCGGAAACGTACTGGGAGCCAATGTAGGTCTTTCAAGACTGGTGTTATGTAGGCTCGGCGGCCTCCCCCAGTCACCAGTCTAGCTGCCACATTCTGGATTAGTTGTAGTTTCCGGGTCGCCTTCAAAGGTAGCCCCACGTAGAGCGCATTGCAGTAGTCCAAGCAGGAGATAACTAGAGTATGCACCACTCTGGCGAGACAGTCTGCGGGCAGGGAGGGTCTCAGCCTGCGAACCAGATGGAGCTGGTAAACAGCTGCCCTGGACACAGAACTGACCTGCGCCTCTATGGACAGCTGTGAGTCCAAAATGACTCCCAGGCTGCGCACCTCAGGGGCACAGTTACCCCATTCAGGACCAGAGAGTCCTCCACACCAGCCCGCCCCCTGTCCTCCAAAAACAGTACTTCTGTCTTATCAGGATTCAACCTCAATCCATTAGCCACCATCCTTCCTCCAACCGCCTCCAGGCGGTTCAACTGTGCAGACATTTCAGTTCTGGCTACAATTAATTCACTGAGCACACAGGGGTAAGCTTCGGCTGCGATTTAAAGGGATAGCTCATCTTCCTTGAGTTTATGCCTTCGGAAGACTTAAATTTGAAGGTATGCAGCTTTAATTTTGCATGCCCAGCTTTCCTAACTGATGAGTTCAGCTTATACTGAAGTAGAAAATTTTTGCAGAGAAGGGTCTTGGAAACAAGATAGCAGCAAGCAGCCAATTTAAGACCAGGACACGTTGGAGTAAAACCAAAGAGAGCTTGGCAAGCAAAGTATCATTTGGAACGTGCTCATGAAATGAATGCAGAGCCTTGGTTGCTGTACGTAGGATTGTGGGTGTTGCAGACTTGCTTCTTTGTATGTGTGAGAAGAGGTGGGCTGCAACATTCTGCGCATCTAGGTGCAGGCATGCTGCAGTTTGGTACAGCCATAAAGAAGGGAGCTGAGAAGTTTAGGCAAGGGTGGAACAATACTAAAGCGCTGCTCTCTCCAAGGGTATGCTGAACAAGGGGGAAATCGGCAGCTCTGCCAGCACCGAGGGGAGCGGAAATGAAAACTGCATTACCTCCTTCAAAAAGCTGTACTGGGAGCTTTGCAAATATGGTCCCGAGACAAAAGGATGCTTAGGAAGTCTGTCCTCTGGTTTTCACAACTTCCGTTCCATACTCACTTTGAGCATGGGCCTCATCTGCCATTTTAGAAGTGGCAAATGACCCACTATTCAGGCTGTGTTACGCTGGCACCAAGCAGGTGTAGCAAGAAAAGAAGGCTTTTGGTCCTGTTTCGTTTTGACCTTTTTAACCCTGTGGCAGAAGTGGGGGTGTTACGTACTAAGCTTGGATCCTAGAACAATAGGCAAGTAGGATCCTAGAATTCAACAACTGATTGGCTTGCAGGAGAAGACCAATCAGGCTCCAGGAGGAAGTTAATCAGTGTATTAGGCTGGTAGGATGGTAGAATGCAACAACTGATTGGCCTGCAGGAGAAGACCAATCAGGCTCCAGGAGGGAAGCAGAATCAGCCAATCAGACGGGACTCATTGTGTAAAAAATGTACATCTTATAACAATCTAATGCAATACAAGAATGTGATAATAAAACAAAACTTTAAAATAAGCAACCTACATCAAATAAAGTAACATTCAACAATTATTAGAATAGTACAAAATAATAATATCAACAGATAAAAGTTAAAGAGAAATTCACTCAAAGTTACAAGAAATAATTTCTAAACTATAATCAATAAAACAGGACTTCCGGGGTGGCGCCATTGGTAATGGCGGATTCCCTCTGACTCGGAGGGGACCGGCTCTGCGGGAATCGGGTCTGCACCGCTACAGCGAAGCGGGGACCCTTCAAAAATCACAGGCGGGTGTAGCCTGTGACCGTGGGACTCGGCGGGCACCTTTTGGGCCCCCCCCCCAACTTGCAAAGGAGCCTGACTATGGGTTCCGGAGTGAAGCGGGGAAGCGGCGCGGTGCTGTGAGTCAATTGCTTCTTCCGTGGAGCGAAGCCGCACAGCCGTTACCGGAGGGCGCTACCTTTTTCCTGTGACAATTTGGCTACAAAACAACGATCCGTGAGTAGGTTAATTTGGGAAATAAAGGAGGAAAAAAAGAAGTAATTGGATACCGAAGCGGAGAGGCATAAACAGGAAGTCTGCCTTCCGTTGTTTGTAAATAGAGGAAAGCAATGAACTTGTAAGCTAAAGCCTTGAAAGACGCTTGAAAAAGACTATAATTCTATCATCTAAAACAAGCGATTTCCCCCCTTGACTGCAGGAGAGGAGGGGGGAAAGGTCTGAACTGTATTTTCCTGTAAAAGGAGAGAAAAGGAAGCTAAGAATCCACCGCTTAAACCTGGGAACGGACTGCCAATGAAAAATAGAATGCCGTACTGTGAAATGTGCTGTTGGTGAAAGTACTTTTTGACAGCTAACTCCGCAAGTCTGATACAAGTGAGATACAATATCTCTGGCTGGCTTCCCCTGGTTTCAAAGTAACTGGAAAATAACTGAAATTAAAACTGTTGTCTATTTTGTGAGCTGGGGGATTAAAAGAAAAAGGACATTTATTTTAAAGTAACAGCTGTTGCCTGTTACTGTGTCCCCCTAGAGGAAGTTTGAGATTGTTACAATAACAACTGGGCCAGGAGAATTTTCCACTTCATAACAAACTCTGATCGTGGGACTGACCTTGAGTATTATCTAGACTGTTATGGCAAATGGAAAAGAGAAAATAGATTTGCTTCAGGAAAAAGCAACGAGGTCTGGTAGAGTGTTTCGCACAGATGTTGGGCTGCAGCGAAGAGCATCAACATCTGGCCCTCCTGCTTTACCAACAGGAGCTGCATTGGCACAATCTAAACCCAAAGGAATGGCATCCGAAGATGTTTTAGCTCAGGCACTTGGCAAAATTAATGAATCTTTGGAAAAATTAAGTAAACAAGTAGCTGAAGCATCAAATAAAATTGATCAAAATACCACCAGCATTAACAATTTGGGACAGAAGGTAAATACTAACACAGAAACTATTGAGAAATTGCTACAGGAATCTACTTCGACCCGAAAGACAGCTGAAGAAGCAAAGGAAATAGCAGTTGCTGTAGAAGAGAAGCTACCACCGATACACAAGCAACTGGAAGACCATAGGTCAATACTGTCTATGACTGAATTGAAGGAGAAGCAAACGAATTTAAGAATCAGGGCTGTACCTGAACTTGAGAAAGACAACTTGATTGATTTTCTTACACAGGAATTTGCAGACTTTTGGAACCCAGATTTGGAGAAGGATAACTTCAAGATAGTGAGTGCTTTTAGGCTTGGAAGAGGAGGGAAGAAGAACAGGGTGAGAGACTATTTGATCACCCTCCGAACAAAAGAGGAGAGAGACAAAATCTTGAGTCTGCACTTCCAGAAGACTTTGGAAATACATCAGTCAAAAGTGGAGATATTTAAGGACATTCCGAAATATCTTCTGGACCTTAGGTCCAATTACAGAGATTTGGTTGCCCTGCTGAGAAACAACAAAATCATCTTTAGGTGGGAAGTCCCCCAAGGCCTTTCTTTTAGCTTCAAAGGAAGAAAGATAAAAATAAGATTTTTGAGAGACCACGGTGAAGACCTGCAGAAAGAAGCTGGAGAAGAGCCAGGAATACTAGAAAGAGGAACTTTAGACATACCAAAACTACCTTTTGAATTAAGAGACCGCCTGGAGAAGGTGATACCACCTACAGAACAGGAACAAGCACTTGGTGCAGTTGGAGGAGAAGTAAAGTAACTACATCATGGCTCTGCAACTACTAAGCTGGAATTGTAACGGTTTGAACTCCCCTCAGAAAAGGAAATCTGTGTTTCATTTACTAAAAAAGGAACAATTGGACTTGATTTGTTTACAGGAAACACATGTAATAAGGCTACACAGGAAAGTATTGATCAGTAAAAGACTGGGCCAGGAATTTATTTCTTCGGATAAAGTTAAAAAAAGAGGTGTAGTGATTTATGCAAAGCAGAGACTATTACCGAAATTTATCTTCAAAGATGACCAAGGAAGATTTGTGGCAATTGAAATTCAAATACAAGGAGAGAAATTTTTAATAGTAGGAGTTTATGCACCAAATGAGGGGAAATCTAAATTCTTTAAAAAGCTGCATGAGACCTTGATGGACTACTTGGACTATAATGTGATTTTGATGGGAGATGTGAATGGAGTGGTATCTACACACATGGACAAGGCACAAAGACAGGTAGTCACGAAGGATGGTAGACTACCGAAAACCTTTTTTGAGATGACAGACAACTTGGACTTAGTCGATATTTGGAGAACAAAGAATCCCTTGGCTAGAGAGGGAACCTTCTTCTCTGAAGCCAAACTGACATGGACAAGAATTGACCAAATATGGGTAACTAGAGGAATGGCACCCTAGATAAGAAAAGTGGAAATCTGCCCAAAAACCTGCTCCGACCATAATGCTGTTAAGATGGAAATGAAACTAACACCAACCGGTTCCTTCAGATGGAGGATGAATGACACCTTACTTAGAGATGAAGAAGTCATTAAGAAGGCCCAAAAAACCTTGAGAGACTATTTTGAGATAAATATGAACACCAATGTTGAAAAAAGAGTAATCTGGGACGCAAGCAAAGCTGTTATGAGAGGGTTCTTGATACAACAGAATGCATTAAAGAAGAGAATCCAAAATGAAAAGAAGGATAAAATATTGGAGAAAATAAAGGAAAGTGAAAAGAAATTGAGAGCAAAACCAAAGTCGCAAGAGATATTGAGAGAAATAAAGTTATATCAAGTACAATATATGAAAATGATGAATCAGGAGATAGAATGGAAAATTAAACAAATGAGACAAAAGACGTTTGAGTCGGCTAATAAATGTGGGAAATTATTGGCTTGGCAAATGAAAAAAAGACAAAAATTAAATACTGTTACAAATTTAGAAGTGGAAGGAAGGAATATACAGAACCCAGCTGAGATTAGAAACTGTTTCCAGAGGTACTTTAAACAACTATATACACAAGGGCCACAGAAAGAAATTGACGTAGACCGATTTTTGAAAACAAATGGATTACAAAAAATCTCTCAAGAAAATTAATTAATGTTGAACTATAAAATAACTGAACAGGAGGTAGAAGGTGCCCTTCAGAATATGCAACTAGGTAAATCTCCAGGACCGGATGGACTGACTTCTAGATACTACAGATCTTTAAAAGAATGGTTAGTACAACCTTTAAAAGAAGTCTGTAACGAAATAATGGGTGGAAAAAGGGCACCAGAGTCGTGGAAAGAAGCGTATATTACACTTGTACCGAAAACAGAGACTGAAAAGACTCAGCTTAAGAACTACCGCCCCATATCATTGCTCAAATGTGGATTACAAAATCTTTGCATACATTTTGGCTAAAAGACTAAAAAGAGTGCTAGTGGAAGAGATACATAAAGACCAAGCAGGCTTTCTCCCGGGTAGACATCTATCTGATAATGTGAGAAACATAATCAATATTTTAGAAAAATTACAAGTGAACATAAATACTAAGGCAGTTTTGATATTTGTGGACGCGGAGAAAGCTTTTGACAACATTTCTTGGAGTTTTATGAAGAAGAACCTACAGGGGATGGGGGTAGGCCAAGGTTTTGAAAACGGTATAAGTGCAATTTATTCAGAACAAAAGGCTAAATTAATTGTAAATAACGTGGTGACGGAAGAATTTAAGATAGAAAAAGGGACACGACAAGGTTGCCCAATCTCCCCATTGGTTTTTATATCGGTCCTGGAGGTTCTGCTGAATATGATTAGAAGGGACCAGTTGGTTAAAGGTATACAAGTCGGAGCTAAACAGTACAAGTTGAGAGCATTTGCAGATGACTTAGTATTGACGTTACAGGAGCCAGAATCTAGTACTAAAAGGGTTTTGGAACTGATTCAAGAATTTGGTCAGGTTGCAGGATTTAAACTGAATAAGTTAAAAACAAAGGTTTTAGAGAAAAAATTAACTGTGATGGAGAAAGAGAGGTTTCAGAATGAGACAGGTTTAACAGTGGTTAAGGAAAGTGAAATACCTGGGGATTAACATGACAGCTAAAAATGGGAATTTATTTAAAGACAATTATGAAAAATGTTGGACTGAAGTGAAAAAAGACTTAGAAATCTGGTCAAATTTAGGCTTTCACTGCTAGGCCGTATTGCTGCTATAAAAATGAATGTATTGCCTAGAATGTTGTTTCTGTTTCAAACGTTGCAAATTTTGGACAAAATGGACTGTTTCAAGAAGTGGCAGAGAGATATCTCTAGATTTGTCTGGCAGGGCAAGAAGCCTAGAATAAAATTTAAAATACTAACAGATGTAAAGGAAAGAGGTGGATTTGCCCTGCCAGACCTTAAACTTTATTATGAATCAGCAGCTTTTTGCTGGTTGAAAGAATGGCTACTTCTTGAAAACGCAGACATTTTGGATTTAGAAGGTTTTAATAATGTATTTGGATGGCATGCATACTTGTGGTATGATAAGGTCAAAGCACATAAAGCATTTAAAAACCATATTGTCAGGAAAGCATTGTTTAATGTAAGATATAAGGACCTACTGGAAAATAAAACCCCAAGGTGGCTGTCACCGATGGAAGCGAAGGCTCAGAAAAAGCTCAATATGGAGGTCAAATGCCCGAAATATTGGGAAATTTTGGAACAAGAGGGAGATAGACTGAAATTGCAGAGTTTTGAGAAATTAAAAAACAAAGTGTGAGACTGGCTTCATTATTATCAGATAATGGAGGCATATAATTTGGACAAGAAAATTGGCTTCCAGGTGGAAAAATCAAAATTAGAAACAGAACTGTTAGAACCCAAAACTAAGATTTTGTCAAAGATGTATAACTTGCTGTTGAAATGGAATACACAGGATGAAACGGTGAAATCTGCTATGATTAAATGGGCACAAGATGTTGGACATAACATAATGATGGCTGACTGGGAACAGTTATGGACCACAGGTATGAAGTTCACGGCATGTAATGCCTTAAGAGAGAATATTATGAAAATGATATACAGGTGTTACATGACACCAGTCAAGCTTGCAAAAATCTATCATTTGCCCGACAATAAATGTTGGAAATGTAAAGAAACTGAAGGTACATTCTTTCATCTTTGGTGGACGTGCCCAAGGATTAAGGCTTTCTGGGAGATGATTTATAATGAAATGAAAAGGGTATTTAAATATACCTTTCTGAAGAAACCAGAGGCCTTTCTCCTGGGCATGGTTGGCCAAATGGTGCCAAAGAAGGACAGAACTTTCTTTATGTATGCTACAACAGCAGCAAGAATACTTATTGCAAAGTATTGGAAGTCACAAGATCTATCCACTCTGGAAGAATGGCAGATGAAGGTGATGGACTACATGGAATTGGCGGAAATGACTGGCAGAATCCGAGACCAGGGTGAAGAGTCGGTGGAAGAAGATTGGAAGAAATTTAAAGACTACTTACAGAAATATTGTAAAATTAATGAATGTTAGAATGATGTCAGAATGAAGTTAAGTGGTTCTATCAGCAATGTCATAAAGGTGTATGAAAAAATGGATGGTTAATAGGTGAGAATCTAAAGCTATAATATATTAAGTTAAAGGACTAAGACAAAAACAAAGAGGGAAAGGAATTGCTGAATTAACCAATTGAACTGGAATACAAAAAAGGGAGGTGTGAGGAGGTCAGGGAAGCAAGGAAATGAAATGTAAGATACGGAAGGATTAATTTGTTTTTAAGTGTTTTTTCTAAAAAAAAAATTCTATACTTTGTATTTTGTATGTTTTTTCTCTTTTTTTTCTATATTTTCCCTTGTCTTTTTTAACTATGTAATTTTTTGTTTCTGAAATTTTAATAAATATCATTAAAAAAATATATAATCAATAAAACAATGGCAAGTCACAGTACATAAAATAATACAATACAGTGGTACTTCGGGTTACATACGCTTCAGGTTACATAGGCTTCAGGTTACAGACTCTGCTAACCCAGAAATAGTACTTCAGGTTAAGAACTTTGCTTCAGGATGAGAACAGAAATCGTGCTCTGGTGGCATGGCGGCGGCAGCGTGGCGGCAGTGCGGTGTCAGCGGGAGGCCCCATTAGCTAAAATGGTGCTTCAGGTTAAGAACAGTTTCAGGTTAAGTACAGACCTCCGGCATGAATTAAGTACTTAACCTGAGGTACCACTGTACAAATTGAGAAGCAGAGACTAGAGGGTGGGACAAGGCAGGTGGAAGGAGGCCTTGCCTGATGGAGTCTCTCATTTTCCCTGACTGGCCTTTCCACATAACCCACTGTAATTGGCTCCATGTTGGCCTCGTGTTTACTTTAGGATCCTTGAATGACTGGGATTAGACAAAGAAAAAGAAATACTCTTATTGATGTATTGCATATAATTCAGCTTTTCAGCTAAGGACCTCAAGATAGCACGCATTGTTCTCCCACCTCCATTCCACCTCCATGTTTTGTCCTCACACAAAAAGGCTAAGTGTGAGGAATAACAACAAGGCTGAGTTCAGCGCTTGAACTTCGTAACTGAGTTGTTATTTGAACCTGAGTTCCTTACTGCTAATCTGACAGAAGGGGAGACCATAAAACAGTAAAGGGCTGAAAAAAATAGGGCTGTGTGCAGGATATGTTTTGGCTACGCTGCAGAGGAGCAGGAAAAGGAAAAGGGTTTCTAGGTCCAAAGTTTATTCAGAAGGATAAAGAAGACATCCTACAATTGTTAGATACTGTTTTGGGGCTGAATACAAATCAATGAGGACCCTTCAGGGAACTTTCTTGTAAGCCTGGCTTTGTCCTCTGCAGGCCATCGTTCTGACACGCATCGGTCAGGAGGCAGAGAGCGAGGCCGATCCAAGGAACGCAAGCACCTACTATCTCCAGACATTTCCCGCTGCAACTCAGAGGAAAGGAGTCCACAGGCAGATGGTGACTCTCCAGAACGACATCAGTCCAGGTCTCCAAGTGAAGGCAGGTCGCAAACTCCCAACAGACAGGTGAGTGGGAAGCTTGCAAAATAATGTAGGTAAGAGGGAAATGAAGCAAACACACCTGCTCCCTTCCCAGTATTTAGGGCCGGTTCACATGTGCTTGTACATCACTCAGTATCTCATCCCTCGTTTCAATTGCAGCCTTGGCCAGGGAATGCCAACATATGGGGCAACACTGAGAAACAGCAGGAGGATGTAGCAAAATTGACAGCAGAAGTACAAAAAGTATTTGGGAAGGGGGAAAATCTAAATGGGAAGGAGCTGACCCCAAACCTGACTATTTAGGGGGCAAACAGTGGGGTGAGAATAGGAATGCCAGATCCTGGAGGAAGGCACATCTAGCTGAAACACTGAACAGCAGGCATTCCACATTGCAGCATATCCCTTCATGATTCATGCTTGAATATGTAGAATGACTTCGCTTACAAGCTTTGTATTTGAGATGATGACTGTGATGTGATCACTTGGTCCTTTGATCCACAGTGGCCAATTCCCACCATTCGGGAATACAGTCATCAAGTTATAAATTTGCATGTATAAACCAACACTTAGAATAATAGAATTACAGAGTTGGAAGGGACCATGGAGGTTATCTTGCAGACTTTCACAGACTCAATGGTAGTTTGGCACTGCTTGCAAACAGGAACATTATCATAATGTTAGAGTTAAAGGTAAAGGGACCCCTGACCGTTAGGCCCAGTCATGGACGACTCTGGGGTTGCGGCGCTCATCTCGCTCTACTGGCCGAGGGAGACAGCGTACAGCTTCCGGGTCATGTGGGTCATTCTGGCGAACCAGAGCAGCGCACGGAAACACCGTTTACCTTCCCACCAGAGCGGTACCTATTTATCTACTTGCACTTTGACATGCTTTCGAACAGCTAGGTTGGCAGGAGCTGGGACCAAGCAATGGGAGCTCACCCCGTCGCGGGGATTCGAACCGCCGAACCTCTGATTGGCAAGCCCTAGGCTCTGTGGTTTAGACCACAGCGCCACCCAATCTAAAAAAAAATTACAGAACACGGAGCAAGCATTTAGTATCAAAATACCAAGAGAAAAGAAAAGATGTTAGGAGATGTGCTATCTATGTTATGCTACAGTCTTAAGATGGTGACCCAGGAAGCTCTTCACAGCAAATAACAACAGCAACAGTGCACCAAACAATATAATCTTGTATGCTGTATACTGATGCCTTAAACCCCTTTGCAAAAGCGCACTTTGAAGCAGCTCCGTGCTTCTCCTTTAAGGGGTTGGGTGGCAGAGGGTGGAGGCAAGGAGGTTTTCTTCTTCCCCCCCCCCATCACAGACCACCTGCTTACTTAAAGGAGGGGCATGGAGCTGCTTCAAAGAGCGCTTTTGCAAAGGGCTTTAACCTCTGCACACCAGTTGATGAGCAGGGTTAAATCCTTCTGCCTTGGCTGTGCAGTTTTGTTCCCTACGTGGAACAGGGTGCACAGCCAGTGCTGGATTAAACCCTGCCTTCATGCCCAGTCATGCCCACATCGGTGGGCCGATGTGGTTTGGGGAAAGTGGCCTCACAGGCCTCGCAGAGTTGGACCCCCTCCTAAGCTCTTTACCATTACAAAAAGGTATTTTGCCTCATAGGCACTTCTCTTCTTTTTTGCAGGGCACTGGCTCCTTGAGCGAGAGTTCCATACCATCACTATCTGACACCAGCACTCCAAGGCGAAGCCGCCGCCAGCTCCCTCCGGTTCCACCAAAGCCACGCCCCCTCATCTCCTACGCTGCTATGATGCAGCACTGTGGAGACATCTCCCCACAGCCTGACGATAGCGAGGGTGGCTCTCCTCTGCTTTCTGGGGTTCTGGAGACAAACAACACCTGCTTGACTGAGTCTTCCAGCTCCCCGCAAGGAAAGCAGAGCCTTCTCTCCACCCCTCAGCGCTATATCTCGGAGCCTTACCTGATGCTCCAGGATGACTCCCACGCTTCAGACTGTGGTGAGGAGGAGACACTCACCTTTGAGGCTGCTGTGGCCACCAGCCTTGGCCGCTCCAACACGATTGCAGCAGGCCCTCGCTCGAGGCACAGCTGGCAGATGCCAAACGGGCACTACCGGAGGAGGAGGAGAGGGGCGTCACAGGGGGTGATGTGCGGGGCTGGCATCGACGTACTCAGTGATACGGAAGAAGATGACAAGTGCTAGAGGCTGCCTCCCCCTCCTCCCCTGCTCTCCTCTGACGCATGCTGTTTGCCACACTTGGAACGGAATGAAACGGAAATCAAATGCAGCAGAAACAGACCCTCTGTGCAACCACAACAAAAAAGCCCAAAGCTCTGATTCTTTGTCCTCTCTCCTTCCCTTTTAATTGCACAGGGAAGCATTTGATTAGCCCCTGCAACCATGGACCCAGCAGAGGTGCACCTGTTTGTTGAGTGAGAGCGAACCATGGCAACAGCAGCCTTCAACCCAACAGCCACATGGGTCTCAGTCCCCCAGAAATCCCAAGAGAGTGTGCCGAGGAAGGCCTGAAGTTACTCGAGAAGCACAGCAAGGGATATTAGGGTGTGGGGGGATTTGAAAAGAAGAAGATTATCGTTTTGCCTCTTTGACACTTGGCAAAAAAAGGAAAAGGAGACCAGAGAAGGAAGTCAAGTTGGTGGTTTGAAGTGCAAGGTCATCTCCCTTGAGATGACTACCTTGTCTCCTTTGGGTGATCCCTCTTGTGCCGTTCAACCAAAGGGATGAGTTGAGATTGAGAGATTTGTCCAGAGTGGAAGTCACAGCATTCAGCCCTCCTGCAGTACCTGTGGTTTTGGGGTTGTACTTCGTATCGATCTTCTGGTGAAGCTGAAGGAGAGAGTGTGGGGAAGGGGGCACCACCACGTAGTGAGAAGGGCTTGGCTTGTGTGAAACCGACTCTGAGTGTTTTGTACCAAGACCAGTGGGTTAAGGATGGGGGAAGGAGAGGACTACTGATGAGCTGAACACAAGATGTGTCTTTATATTCTGAGTTTGGAGTGTATGGAAAGTATATATATATATATATATATATATATATGCGTGTATTTATATGCAGCATATATAAACATGCACACATGCAGAGATTTATTTTAATAAGCTGGCATGTACTAGCACCGAGGCCATGTGTTCCCTGTCCCTAAAAAATAGGGAGCATTTTGTCCCAGGGAGCCGTAAAATAGAAGAGATGCTAGTTACAGAAGCCACTGAATTCTGACTCCCCTCAATCATCTGTACTTTGGCATTGCCCACCCTAGCAGAAAGAGCTTCATGCAGAGGTGCAATGCTGCTTGTTTATTGAGCCATATTTTGATTAGAAATCGATGAGGCAACAAAGAGGGGTATGTCATCCTCGGACATTTGCTTCCCGTGGGATTGTTACTGCTCTGGAATAAGACAACTTTTGAACCAACGACACCTTATATCTGGCGGCTTTGTGAATGGTTCTAGGTGTAGGTTTGGTCCAATCCAGCAGGAAGTCCTTATGTGCTTGTAGGAATGGCCCTTCAAGTAAGGACCAGCCGCAAACTCCAATTGGTAGCCAGTGGCATATGTCAATAGGCACAGAGTAGGGTTCTTGATTTCCCTCTCCCTCCCTGCTCAGCATCTCAGTTTGTGGGGGTGGGCAACAGACCTTTCCTTTCCTCAGCTTGGAAGACAGTAGGCTTGTTGATGGGGGGTGGAGTTTTGAATCATTGCTTCATCATCTCCTCTGGAATACTTATTGCAGGTGGCATTTTGGTTGGTAAGCCTATGTTCCCACATACGGTTTTGTCAGAAAGCAAAATAAAACACCAGGGAGGAAAGGTGAGAGCGAAGGAAAGTTGGTGAGGCCTTTACTTGAGAGTAAGGCAGTGTCCCAAAAGATGCTGGCAGACATCTCCCAAATTCACAAGTTATGAAACAACAGGCCAGTAGCCACAAGCTTCTGCAGAACAGCCTAACAGTCTCTTGAGAGCTGCGGTCTCTCAAAGCTGGTAGACATATTTAATGGATGGAAATATGCAGCAGTAAAAGATCAAGCTCAAAAATCAATCTGGTAGGCTAGGGGAATGTGGATGCTGTAAGATTCTTACAGCTGGTTGTAAATGCAGAAAGGTGTGAGCAAGATTTTCTGCAGAACTTGTAACGTTTCAAACAAAAAACCGCATATGGAACTGTTTTGTGGCTACATTCCAACTTGTAATAGATCTGGTAATTACATTTGCCTGGCATAAATTTCCTCTGCGCTGTCCTTCTTTACTTGGACCAGTTCTAGCATTAATAGTTGTTAAAATGTGCCTCTGCCACTCATTATCCAATTCCAGAGGGGACTATGGGGAAAGGAATCACTTTTACAGAGCAACCGCAGGATGTGATCTCCAATACTTCCCTTGCTATGGCAGATGCAGTAAGCGCTGGTCCATTTCAAAAGGGGCAGGTTTTTGGAGAAATGTTAAGAGTCTGCCTTATACCGAATCAGTGCATAAGCTCTCCGAGATTTTAGACAGGAGCCTTTCGCAGCCCTACCTGGAGATGCCAGTGCAAATTCTGAAGAATGGCTGTGTTTCGGTCTGCGTATTGTGTTGGAAAGCATGACTTAAGATAGGTTTGCCTCTAAATGCCAACTACATCAGATTTCTACCCAGAAGTAATCGAAGGCCTCTTCAGTTAAAGAGGAGAGCTACAGAAGGATTTGGCAAGGAGTGCTGCCTTTCTCAGACGTCAGTCTGGAAACTAAAATAACACCCCCATTTTCCTCCTCCCCAGGCAGGCTCCCAGTTTAGTTGGAAGAGGATCCTCCTTGACCCTACTGCCTTCACGCCAAAACCCACTTTCTACCTCCTCCCCAGTCATTCATGACTGCCATTTATCTCTCTGCTAGGGAACGGGTATCTGTCTCCAAGCTATGGATCCAGAGAGGTTAGGCTGAATAATTTTGACAAGGTCAAGATCACCAGTGAGCTTCATGGCTGTGGGGATTTGAGCCCTTTGGCCAAGATGGATTTCCCCATGATAAAAGCTTTCGGGAGGAAGTGGTGCTGGCTTGCCACAAAATGGCAGCGTAAGGGGCTCCGCTCCACCCCCACCCCCCAAATGGGCTGTAAATAAAAGAGTTGGCATCTTGAGCTTCTAACTGCAAATGGTCTTCTGATAATTAGCCAAGCTTTCTGTAAATATACAACGAGGGCTGAGTTTATGTAAGGAAGGAGCTTCTTTGTGCGTACTGGGGTGGGGTGGGGGGAAATGCAGAGAAGATCCTTGTTCTCTGAAGAATGTCTCAATTATGCCTTTTTTGATTTTGGAGACCAGCAAGTGTGCTATGAAGTTTATATAAGAATTTTGAAATATTTATACCTTTTTAGGGTGTATGTGTGCAGAGTGGACCCTATCTTTCATGTTTTGTATCACTTCAGCCTATGATCTGGAGATGTCTTGTATGAAAGCTTGGTTTTGGTGGCTCTCAGCTCCTGAGCTACGGATGAGACCTCGTGCAGCCTTTTATCCCAAGAACCTTGATGCCATGTTTGGACGAATCTGTGGTTACATCAGTGGAACCATATTGGACCTCAGAACTTCTAGTTAGCTATGTAATTACTAGTTTCATGGCTCATTGTTGTATATTGGAGCTGGGATATAGCCTTGATTTGCTGGTTTTACTCTGAGTAGAAAGCACTTGACGAGTCGACTGGTTCTCCCAGGAGTGAGAGCTCATCTGCTTGAGTTAGGGGGCTGCTTGATGTACCCCTCTCTCCTCCTCAGACAGGGTGCACCCATCTTGAGCAGCTGAATTGGGGCCAATGAACTAGTAAGACTTTGCTCCATGATCTGTGGGTACTCTACTTTTTACATGTTAATGTGGAAGGCAGGCAAGGAAGGGGAAAAAATGATCAAAACCTACAATTAAAGTATCATAAAAATAAAGAAGGCAGAAAAGGAGGGTGTCCCTATCTCTGAGTTCAGTAAAAATTGAAAGCTCTTAATCCAGGAAATGGACTAATCATCTCTAAATAATATTGAATGCAATGGGACATATATAATTTAGTTGTCAATGAATTCAGTGATTGGAATGAACTAGTTTAGTTGAACAAAGTTCACTGAACTAATTTTAAAATCTGTGAACTATACCTGAAAGCAGTTCCCAGAATTGCTGATTGAACTAAAGGTGAATTAAGTTGATTTGGGGTAGAACTTTGTATGCTTTCTAGTTCACCTTCACATTCATTCCATCACCTCGACTCCATGCAGGAGGCCCAGAGTCTTTGCTTTCATTTTAAAAAATAAACGTAAGTTAGACATCCCTAGAGAAAGTTATACATCAAAATATGGAGGCAATGTTCTAAGGCTTTTTAAGCAGATATACAGGCACTGCTGTTGCTATGACACTTGCCACTTAATCACTACTTCTTTACTGCTAAGCCATCAGAAGAAAGGAATGTGAGGCATTCCTGTATCCTCCCTAAATAAATTTGCTTTCTCCCAACAGGAGCACCTTGCAGCAAGAAGTACAGGCAGGAACGAAGCAAATTTTGCCTTGTGCCTTTAACAGCTGTGTGGCTGCCACAGATTATCCAGGGTGAGCCTTTTCTAGTATGGAAATACTTGAAAATTCTACTAGGGAAATACTAGAAATTTTAATAGGGAAAGTTTCACCTGTTAACAGTCTTCTTGTAAGACATCTTATTACTTGTGTGTGGCCCCTGATTTAGTTTTGGATGCTATACTTCAGCACAGCAGAACATAATATTCTGAAGGTTGGAAAAAGGTTGCTGAGAATGAACTTTCTATCAGCTAAAAAGTTCATTTGGATGAGCTTGAACTGAACTAGTTTGTTTTGTAAAATGGCAAACTGGAACTAGTTCCTTTTTGGATAGGGTAAACCATTACTAGTTCCGTTTTTCAATGACCTTTCCAAGCACTGCCTGCTTATCAGCAAGACTTAAGTGCAATTAACTAATTTTATATATTAAAAAATAGCTCAATGTGCTTCCTAATCTCGAGTTCAACATGTCACTTAATAGGCTACAGACATTCACACTAGACTAACCTATTTCAATAAACATAGTGGTATATATTATTGTAGTAGCCCTTGAATAGCTGGGTCACAGTATAACTGGCCAGGGGTAAACCACAAATGTCAACAAGTCCTAAGATTTACTAAAGTTTTGGCATGTTGCACTGGAGACCATTCCCCACCCCCTCCACACTACCGAGTCATTGACATGAAATAAGCTATTTATACAAAGTTAGACTAAACTGCAAGGCTGGGAGTTCTTGCTTTCATGTGGTAATGTGAACTTTTACAGATTCCATTCTTATAGGGTTCTTTGCTTCTATTTCTTAGACTTGCACCCATCATGGGGTATGTGCATGTGCAACATTACTGACACGCATCACAAATACAACAGTGCGTTCAGTCCAGGGCTGGTCATCGCACTCAACCTAGTGCTGGATGGAAGCCAATAGGTGTTGGGAGGATGAAACCATAGAATCGGGGCCGTCTTAAGTATATCCGGCACCGTGGTGCAAAGATCCCTCCGACGATGCCCCCCCCCCATTTCCCAGAGTTGCTGACCTTTTTATGGTGCTGCTGACAGCTTTGTGGGGCTGGAGGAGGCGGGCAGCGGCTGGAGGAGGCGGGCAGCGGCTGGAGGGCGGCTCTTCTGGTGGGGAGGAAGCGGAGGCTCCGGGCGCAGTGCTGCTTCAGCAAGCTGATGCTAGGAAGCGCCACACCCAGCCTCCGCCTCTTCCCTGGCACTCATGCCGTGGTGGCCATGACAGGCAGAGGCTCCGGGTGTGGTGCTGCTTCGGCGCGGCATGGCAGAGGCGGGCGAGGGCAGCGAGCTGATGCAGAGAGGCACCGCATCCAGCCTCCGCCTCTTCCCTGGCGCCCTCCAGAACTTGGCACCCTGGCACCCCACGCCACGTGCCTCTATGGGCAAGACGCCCCTGCATAGAATTCTAGAGCTGGAAAGGGACCCTGAATGCCATCTAGTCCAACCCCTTGCAATGCAGGAATCCTTGCCCTCAGCCATTCCTCAGTGGGCTCGAACCACCAACCTTCTGGTTAACAGCCAGACGTGCTGAATGACTGGCTGCAAATGAAAATTGTGCGTGCATCTGTAAATTAAAGAGGAGGCACCCTACAAAAAAAGAAGGGCTGTTTGAGCATCCTTGGTTGTTGGGGTTTTTCTAAGTATTGGTATTAGAGTTACTTCCATTCTAAAGAAAGGCATTCAAATCACCAAACTATTTTCTGCTACAAAGCTCTCAGTCTGCTGTCAAGTGCCAAGAATATTTGTGCCTCAAAGCATTCTGCAAACGAGGGGATTTGGATTTTTAAACTGCCCAAAGACAATCGCTACGACCACTTCAACATAGCAGGTGCACAACAGGGGGAGGGAGAATAGCTTATTCCAAGGGAGAGGGAGCAATTGGGAAACGGTTTCCACTGAAACTACATGAAATGGAATAGGAGAAGAGGGGGAGATCCGTTTTGCCTCCGAACTGAGATAAAACCAAACTGAAATGGCACCAATTAATGTATGTGGATGGCAAACGAAGACTGATTTGGTGACCTGAGGCAAGTAGCTGCACCGAGTCTCCCATAAGCGCCTGAAGCCGCCGTCCATCTCAATTTCACAGGAAGACCAGCGAAACACAATGGGGAGGCTGCGATTTACTTTACTGATGCTGTGCTGACGCGCATTAAGCTGGGCGTCACCCTACAGCCCTTTGCCTTGCTCTCCTCAGTGTGAAACTTCTGGCCAGTCCGTGCTCTTCCTAGAAGTAGCCAGGTATCAGCTCCCTCGGGTGGTTTCAGGGCAACCCGCCCAAAGCCAAATACCGCATTCAGCGCTGCATGTTGATGAGGTGGATATATTGTAACATAAGTGCTTGTTTGGATCCAAAATAAAACCACAAAAAAATTACAAATCTGTAAAACTTAAATGTTTTTTTCTTTTTGTCAAAGAAAAAAAATAAAATAAAATAAAACCTTGTTGTAAAGAATTACTCTAGCCCGGAGCTATTTCCCCCCCTCTTTGAACTGCCGTTTATTTCTGTTCCTACCCTCTGTTGTTGTTGTTGTTTAGTCGTGTCTGACTCTTCGTGACCCCATGGACCAGAGCAAGCCAGGCACTCCTGTCTTCCACTGCCTCCCGCAGTTTGGTCAAACTCATGTTAGTAGCTTCGAGAACACTGTCCAACCATCTCGTCCTCTGTCGTCCCCTTCTCCTTGTGCCCTCCATCTTTCCCAACATCATGTTGTTTTTACATGAGTAGAATGTGTGCTTTTATTTAAAATGCATCTCTGGGTTATTTGTGGGGCATAGGGATTCGCTCATTTTTTTCCTTCAAAAATATAGTCTGGCCCCCCACATGGTCTGAGGGATGGTGGACCAGCCCAGGGCTGAAAAAGGTTGACCCCTGCCGTAGAGTTTCCCCTTTCCACCCCATGTGACTGCCCAGCATGCCTTTCTCCTTCCCAACACTATTTCTGAAGCCACGTCTCTCCTTTATTCTGCACGTCCACTTTGCACCCCTTGTTTTCACTATCACCCCATTGTCACCACCTCTTCCTCCTCATGTGCAACCCACACTTGCACACAAACTCCTCTCAGGGTGACTTGCATCTTGCTTCTCCCACACCTTTCGACTGCTTCTGAGCACCCTTTTCACCTTTTGCCCAATTGTTTGACCAGACAGCTCCAGCCCCAGCGATCGTAAGAAAGGAATAAAGACTCTGAGAACCTGTTATGGAATTAAAATTAGGCCACCACTTTATTAAACTTCTGAATGTAGGAAGACCTTGGCTTAGGCCTTGGGCGTGTATCCCTCCCAGCCCCCCAGCCGGGGGGAACTGGGGCTCATCAGGGTAAATGGGATATGGGGGTGCTCTGCGAGACATAAGTGTAGCAGGCAGCCCAGCCCACATCCCCACACACAGGGTAGTTCACTAACGCCCTTTCAGTGTATGGCCAGTGACACCCATTATATAACACCTTTTAAGAGGGTGACCCTGGAATCGACACCTCAGGGGGTGAGTCATCACTTCACACACACACCCCATTAAAGGGAAGAAAAGACTAAAGGATTCCACCCAAGGCCATAACCGCCAAAGTTGTGACGAATTGCTACGGGGAAGACAAAAACCTGCCAATGCAGGAAAAATTCTTCCCGGTCCTTCAACAGCAACCAGTCAAAGACCGTAGCAGTGCCTGCTAAACAGGAAGGAAAAGTTAACCTGCAAACAAGAAAACATTACACTAAGGGAGGATAGGGTGGGGGAATCTCCTGAACTGACTGCCTGGCTACTCAGCTATCTGCCAATCTCCCATTCCCACCACCCTTCTGAGTAATACCCCTCCCCACCTTCTCACTATATAGAAGGATCTGGCAACTTCTGTTTCAGTGTATCTGAAGAAGTGTGCTTGCACACGAAAGCTCATACCAAGAACTAACTTAGTTGGTCTTAAAGGTGCTACTGGAAGATTTTTTTTTATTTTGCCTGGCTACTGTTGGCTCCACCCCCTATTTATAAATGGGACTGCCCCTCCCCCCATGAAACTTGACTACTGAGGCTGGGCGTGAACCTCCAAATAATAACAGAGAGGCAGGCCAGTCCCTGTTTGCCATTAAATTCCCAGGGAACTGTAGCACCGCGCACGATCCAGCAAAGGGCACCCACAATGTAAAGTGTGGGTGCTCGTTATGAGAAGCATCCCATCCTATTCTTCAGACCCTTTCAGAACCCCTGCTTTCGTCTTTAACCCCACTCTCACGCTTCCGACTCCAGCCTTTATTACAACCCTCTTAACACCCCCAATTTAACCTAACTCCTTTTTTCCCTCCCCCCTCCCCCTTATGTTTCTCAATTCTCCCACGTGTGAGAGGGAGAAAGGTTGAAGAGCCCGCAGATATCCCACTGTAAGAAGGTACTTTTCTCAAATCTCAACCATTGGTTTAAACCACCCTTTTCCTCTCAGTGTCCGTGCTTTACTCACACTTCCATTGCCATTTTAAACCACCACTTTCTCCCTTTCAGTGTCTCTCCCTTCTTGCTCTCTTCATGGCCGCTGCTGTTGGGCAACCTGCCTTCACTTTTGACTTGATGCAAACCCAGGATTGTGATGAGGCACTACAAATCCTCCAGTGAGGGCTGCACCACAACAGCCTTACAGTTTATGCATATAGGAGGTTCATGCGAGAGAGGGCAATTTTAACAGCACATTTGGCGCAAAGGGGAAAGAGGAAATTTTCTAAACACCCGAAATAGCAGGGAAGTTTTGAGTTAGGCTTTCCCAGGGAACCTGTGCACTGCAACAGCAGAAGAAAGGCAAAAAGGTAAATTCGCCTACAGGTGAATTCAGATTGCGCAATTACCCTGGATAAGGGAGCTTCCCAAAAGATGGGGCTTTTTGCAATAAGGAAAGTGAGGGGGAAAGGCTTTGAAAAGTGCAAGATACGTCATCTAATATCCCTGTAAACAAATTGGGATGAATTCTCAGCAAACAGTTTGACTGGAGGCAACCTACTGCGTTACTCAGATCTATGGCTATGGCTTGACCTCAGGGCCCTAATCTAGGGCCACACAGCTCAGAAGGCCCTCAAATGACATTCTAAAGGGCAACTGCTGGAAGCAACAGCAAAAAAAAGTCCCGCATCAGCTCCTGGGACAGGATGGGCATGCTGCGGTGCACTGGGGTTAATGCTCCTCCACCTCACAGCATGCTTTCTTCTTACTTTAAAAGACATTTTATAATCAGGGGGTGGTGGCAGGCGCATTAGTGGCTGTAGTTACTCATTTTATTATTTTTACTTTAAGCATATATCGTTTTCTCCCTCAAAATGGTGCTTCATTGAAAGTAAATGTGTTTAGCATCGAGGCAGAAGCAGTGAACCCCATAGTTTTCCTGCAGTCATAATGACGCTGCGGTTTTAATGAGGTTAGGATGCGGAACTACACGTGCTCAAAAGTATTCCTCCCCCCCCCCCCTTTTCAGGTTTGCAAACTGTTTCTCTTTGCATTTTGCTCTAACAAATCAGGAATGTAGATAGGGGCGTACGAAGGGGGGGGCAGTCTGCCCCAGGTGTCATCCCTGGGGGGGTGACAAAATCCCCCATGGGCAGATCGCCGCGCTGCCCCCCTGGGCACCAATTGCTGCGCTGATCGCCCCCCCCCGATGCCGATGGCCGTGCCGATTGCCCTAATGGGTGCCAATCGCCAGGCTGATCACCCCCAATGGGTGCCGATCACCCTGCCCCCCTGGGTGGCTCCCCCCGCTCCCCCCCTGGGTGCACAGGATGTGCGCCGCTCTTGGTGCCCGAGCGGCTAGCTCCGCCACTGAATGTAGAAGCAGTTATAAAGCATGGCAAAAGAGAAGAAAAATGTTAAACAATACACATGGCCGTCTAAAAAAGGAGACCTTAAGACCACCAAGCCCAGTTACCTGTGTCCAGTTTGCTTGCCAGAATGATTGACAAATGTGTTGCGGAAGCAGGAAAAAGCAGGACTCAAGCTGTAGAAGGGAGGAAGAGCAGGTTCCTGATTTGAACTCAAGTTATGTCTATGCACTGTGGGTTAAACCACAGAGCCTAGGACTCGCCGATCAGAAGGTCGGCGGTTCGAATCCCCACGACGGGGTGAGCTCCCGTTGCTCGGTCCCTGCTCCTGCCAACCTAGCAGTCAACCTAGCACGTCAAAGGGCAAGCAGATAAATAGGTACCGCTCCGGCAGGAAGGTAAACAGTGTTTCCGTGTTTCCGTGCGCTGCTCTGGTTCGCCAGAAGCAGCTTAGTCATGCTGGCCACATGACCCGGAAGCTGTACACCGGCTCCCTCGGCCAATAAAGCGAGATGAGCGCCGGAACCCGAGTCATCCGTGACTGGACCTAATGGTCAGGGGTCCCTTTACCTTTACCTTTACTTTATGTCTATGCAACGCAACCTTAGATAGTGCAGAAAACAGCCCCGTGAACCATTCTCCAATCAGCAGTCTATTGTTAGTCTATGTTGGAATTAAATCTTTTTAATACAATGGGGTTTTGCGCAGGAACGGCGCCAATAAGGGAACTCGATACCAGATAAAGGAAATGGCTCAACTCATCTTAGAACTTTTTTTTTCTTTAATTTTAAAAACCAGATAGGATCTTCAAGTCCTGCTGCTGCTAGAAAAAGCTTGAAGGAGACATGACAAATGGGAGTGAGCCTATGAAGGCGAATGAGGGCAATATGGATCTCATTAGTGGTAATTGAGGTCGTGGTAAGTGGTAATGGGCTGGAACAGAAGGAGACAAGGTGAAGATTCGAAGTTCCCAGCAAAAATATAAACTTAGTATTTTGCCATGCTGTATAATACCCTTAGGTGGGACACGGGTGGCGTTGTGGTCTAAACCACTGAGCCTAGGGCTTGCCGATCGGAAGGTCGGCAGTTCGAATCCCTGCGATGGGGTGAGCTCCAGTTGCTCAGTCCCTGCTCCTGCCAACCTAGCAATTCGAAAGCACGTCAAAGTGCAAGTAGATAAATAGGTACCACTCCAGCGGGAAGGTAAACGGCGTTTCCATGCACTGCTCTGGTTTGCCAGCAGTGGCTTAGTCATGCTGGCCACATGACCTGGAAAAACTGTGGACAAACGCCGGCTCCCTCGGCCTGTAAAGTGAGATGAGTGCCACAACCCCAGAGTCGTTCACGACTGGACTTAACTGTCAGGGGTCCTTTACCTTTATAATACCCCTAGAGGTCAGCTAGAACAAGTTCTTTGTTCCTTCTCCTGCTGGGTGCTGTGCAGTTAAAGGGCCCCATTACCTTCAGTAGCTTAGGGCCTCATCAAACCTAAATCCAGCCCTGGTAGAACACGATGGGAAAATGCACTGACAAAATTGGGACAATACTTACTTTGAAGAAACATCATCTAACCACTCTGAAAACAAATCGGGATGACTGCTTGGCAAACAGATCACCTGACTGCACCCTGGGGACAGCTTCCAGTTGTTAGGTGTTACGTTCATCCTTGTAGTTGATTGGCCACTGACTGGTAAAAGAGAAAAGGTGACTGTCATGCACATGTAATTGTGAGCCGAGGTGGATTCAAAATCAACAGGGATTTAGCTCTCTCTTTTATAATTGCGCAGAAAGAACGAATGGGATCAGAGCTTGCCAGGAATAATATAGCACAGGAGAAATGAAGTGAGAGGCCACCATTTCTTCTTCTTTGGTGATCACTCGTAGCCGTGTAAGACTGTCTTCCATAAACACGGTTTTGGACTGTGGAGGCCAATTCTGGATCCACACATCCTTCCACATTAGGGACATTGGTTTCTGGGTGGGAGTTGCTCACGGTGTGGATTTGCCAAGCATGACTTCCTCCTAGCACGTTTCTCCCTTGCGTTCTGAGTTCAAGTGTCTTCAAAGCCCATGACACCTTTGGTAAAGGCTGTTCTCCAGTTGGAGGGCTCACAGGCCATTGTGGTTCCCAGTTGTCAGTGTCTACTCTACATTATTTTATTTTTAGATTTGCCTTGAGAGAGTCTTTAATAAACCTCTTTTGTTGACCACCAGCATTACGCTTTCCATTTTTAAGTTCGGAATAGAGTAGTTGCTTTGGAAGACGATCATCAGGCATCCGCACAACATGACCAGTCCAACAAAGTTGATGTTGAAGAATCATTGCACTGGGCAACTTTGCTTCTTCCAGTACAGTATTAGTTTGCCTGTCTTCCCAAGTGATGTGTAAAATTTTTCGGAGACACTGTTGATGGCACATCTTTCGAGGAGTTGGAGGTGGTGTTTATGAGTGGTCCATGTTTCACAAGCATATGGCCACCTGCATTGGTGATGTGTTTTTTGGAAAGGGGCTCCATCCCAAGCTGTCCTATCACAATTCACTCATCCAGCACTACCAAAAGATTAGATACTTTTGGAAAGCTTGCATATAATAGCTGAGGCAGGAATCATTGGCATAGGAGGTGGCATGATGAAGCAGGGAGAACCTCCCATTCAGAGGCTTTCCATTGCACCAAATCCTCAGCCCTATTGTTTGATATCTCAGAGGAGCTGACAAGAGTCTGAGTCATCATCTCATCATGATAGATGGGGGAATGTGAACTGCACTGGAGACAATAGAAATGCAGATTATTCGTCTTAATAATAGTTCTGCGGGGAGGAGGAAGCATATAAATATAGAAAAGCCAAGGCTTCAGAACAGGTACTTCAGGAATGCTATTTATGATACAGGAAAATCAACGTGGGTGCTGTTGGTCCAAAGATTAAGCAACAGTATGACAGGACAATGTGTTTTATAAGGATGGGGAAAAGTTGCTTTACAACTAGCAATGGTGCTTACCCATAATCTGGACACAGTGCTGGATTTACGTATAAGCTAAACAAGCTATAGCTTAGGGCTCCACTCTCTTGCCCCCCCCCCCAAATATACTTCTTCTTAATTGTATTTCAGTTCAACAATTAGTTTGATAAAATACATATTTTGTTGTGTGCAAATGGCTTTAGATACCTATTAGGTCCATAAATTACCATATAACATATATTCAACACAAAAAACAGTGACAATATGTTGTTGACAAAGGACAGCTGGACATATAAAGGGCCCCATTACCTTCAGTAGCTTAGGGCCTCATCAGACCTAAATCCGGCCCTGTACAAACAGCTGGTTTGCTAGCACAGAAGTCAGACAAGGTTGGCTACTGAATGCCCATTTATTCCAATCTGTTTGTGTCAAGGTTAGTTGCCCTTGCATCAAGCAAATGTTACCCATTGCTTTTCAGTGAATTTCCTTGACTGGATATTTAGCACTGTATCCCACAAATAAAATGAGCTGCCGGAAGAACAATCTTCCCCCACTCTGTAAAAGTGTGCGT
Source organism: Podarcis pityusensis (assembly GCF_964106645.2). Lineage (NCBI taxonomy): Eukaryota > Metazoa > Chordata > Lepidosauria > Squamata > Lacertidae > Podarcis > Podarcis pityusensis. The sequence continues at coordinate 83,499,459 of NC_138030.1, forward strand.
TTCTCTAGAGGGATATTCAGCTGCCGTCCACTGTCATGGCGAAACCCAACAAAGAAGGGTGATATTTTTTTTAACAGTGGCAGCCATTTTGAATTTCCCAAAATTAATAAAACTATCACAGGACAGGGTTTCCATGGGAAAGCCAAAGGGCAGCCGCTCCTAGTCTCTTCAACAACCTCGCCCCCTAAACATTGCTGGAACGAGATAGCCAGTTTCAAAGTGGCTGAAAAATTGCCCTTGTCAGTTTGGTCCAGCCCTGTTTCAAATACAAAAGGCTCACTCTTCTGACTATGCTGTGTTGATCTTCCTTCTGTCAGCGTCAGCCAGGAAGCCAGCCGTGCGAACTTCTTCACAGCACTTGTGTCCTTGGCGCCAGCAATGAGCCACTTCTCGCAGAAACAGTTGCTTGTCACTGGTAGGCTAGAAATTGTGCACAAATTATAAGAGGTGGTTTTGAACAAGACCCCTGAAAGAAAAACAACTAAATTGTCCTCCTGGGGAGAGATGTGTGTGTTGGAGGGGAGCGAGGTCGTGCGCGTGTTGTGTGTTTGTGCTTGTTGTGATGGCGAAGGAGAATAATAGAAGGTTGTGTTGAGTACTTGTCATTCCATCTCTTTTGTTCCCTGGGAACACAGTGGAGGAAGTGAATTGAGGGCAGGAACATACTCAGAAACTAAAATGAAAGGGAATAGCCTCGGATAGCACCATTAGGAAGGATGGAGTCGTTTAACTGATGGGGCTCTGTGAATAGCTCCTCAATACGAATGTACATTTTCAGCCTGGACTGACTTGACATGACTAGGACAGAGATGGAGAATGTATGTTTGAAAGCAGGACATACTGAATGCATTCGGGCACCAATCCAAGGCTCCTCTTGCCAGCTTTTGCACTGGGATCTATGCCACCATGTCAGCATGGGACTGTCTTCCCTGTGATGTAAAAAATTGGGGTTTGGCTTTTGCTGCCCAACCCCTCATGGGACTCTGAGTCCCCTAAGTCCATGATTGGTCCGAGAAGAATGGATGGAGGCAGGATCCACTGGAAAGCAAGGCAAATATTTATGTTTCTGTTGCAACAGACTTCCCTCCCCTCCTTCCTAGGAGGGCGAGACCCTGAACAACAACAACAACAACAACAACAACAACAACAACAACAACAACAACAACTTATTATTTATACCCCACCCATCTGGCTGGGTTTCCCCAGCCACTCTGGGTGGCTCCCATTCAAATATTAAAAACACAATACAGCATTAAATATTAAAAACTTCCCTAAACAGGGCTGCATTCAGATGTCTTCTAAAAGTAGGATAGTTGCTTATTTCCTTGACATCTGGTGGGAGGGCATTCCACAGGGAGGGTGCCACCACCAAGAAGGCCCTCTGCCTGGTTCCCTGTAACCTCACTTCTCGCAGTGAGGGAACCACCAGAAGGCCCTCGGCGCTGGACCTCAGTGTCTAGGCTGAACGATGGGGGTGGAGACGCTCCTTCAGGTATACTGAGCCGAGGCCATTTAGGGCTTTAAAGGTCAGCACCAACACTTTGAATTGTGCTTGGAAGCATACTGGGAGTCAATGCAGGTCTCTCAGGATGGGTGTTATATGGTCCCGGTGGCCACGCCCAGTCACTAGTCTAGGTGCTGCATTCTGGATTAATTGCAAGAACCTTTAAAGACTTTGGACATTGCCCAACCCCCTTAGCCAAAGACCACCCCAAAATCATCATACATACATCACTGGAGGTAGGTCCACAGCAGAAATCCTGTCTGCCAGGATAACTGATAATGGTCACTGATTGCATTACCTGGGCAGCCTGGCTATTCTTTGGTGATGGTTAATACAGTGGTACCTTGGGTTACAGACGCTTCAGGTTACAGACTCGGCTAACCCAGAAATAGAACCTCGGGTTAAGAACTTTGTTTCAGGATGAGAACAGAAATTGTGCAATGGTGGTGCAGCAGTGGCACAGCAGCAGCGGGAGGCCTCATTAGCTAAAGTGGTACCTTGGTTAAGAACAAGAACAGTTTCAGGTTAAGAACGGACCTCCAGTACGAATTAAGTTTTTAACCTGAGATACCACTGTACTTTAGTTCCTGGATCCAGGTCACAGGCTCACCCTATTCATACACAAATACGCCCTTAAGACAGGATTTGCAAGCAAAAAGACAATGGGAAGGCTTTCCCCATTTGCCTCCCTTACTGCAGAGGAATATTTGAGGTCATTGGGAGAGACAAAATGGCTTCAAGACTGCTCTCCCGTACTATTTCAGACACATGGTTTATGTATTCAGATATGTGTGCACTTATGAATATTTATTCTATATTTGAGACCTTAAAATTCTTATAACACCTGCTTTCTCTCTGAGAATGGTACATGCCGGTACAATTTTGCTGCTGCCCGTACGAACATCCCTTATGCCAAGTTAGACTTTTCAGATCACAATAACCCATTAAAGGTGTTCTGCTATGTCTGGGTGCATCCCAGGTGCTTAAAGGGGCAGGTGCGAGATAATTTAAGGCACATTTGAGGAAGCAACAGGGTTAGGTAATTTCTGCCGGTTATGGGGAACTGCTGGCTTTCCACCCAGCCTCCGCAGGTGAGGAGCAGAGCCTTGGCCATCAGCCCTCAAGGTGTCCTGATCTCAGCCGCACGACAAGAGCATTTTAAGTCCTGGGAACTGGCTTTCCCCCTGCTTGTTAAAGAATATGCTCTGTCACTGAGGCAGGGCTCCTCTGCCCACGAAGCAACCTCAGCTCTTGCTCAAAGGGGGCACATTTGGATATTGTTAATATATACAAGAAATCCTGCTATATAAGATTGGTGGCCAAGCTTCTGTCAACCAAACAGGCATTGCTGGCCAAGGCTGCGGGGAGGCAGTCGTTGCCACAGCGCTTGCCCACACACTGAATGCAGGCTGCCGTTCCTCTATATACTGTGCTTTGTGCTAGAATTTATACAGAGCACTTATATAATCTGAAGTTTCGTTCTATTCTAGCCATTTTAACAATGCAATGATGTGGGCAGGCCCGGCAGGCTTTGTGCCACAGAAGCAAGAGGGTGGGAGGGAAAGAATGCAGTATTTTCTCCATTGCGGGCTGGGCCTGAAAGCTGAGCTGGCAGGCTGGATCCAACCCCGGGGATACTGCTGACACATGGCCCCCAAGGTAATGCAGATTCACAGGCAGTCATGGAATAGATTCCAAAGGTAACCCATACTTGAAGCATCTCTGAAGGGCTAGTAGATTGCACACAACACACACTGTCAGGGGCTGCACTGAGGAGGAATGGTGGTGGCCAGCCTCCCCCTTCTCCTGAACCTTCCTGAGAAGAGGAGGACAGTTAAATTGTGGGTGAACATATCAGACGACACAACAATTCTTCAGACAGCTCTTGTTTATTCACAGGCCAGAACAGAACTGAAGGGTTCAGCTAACCTGTTTATATAGAGCTCAACTACAATGCAACAGTAACAACTTTCTGTAACTATCCAATCACTGAACGTCACTTTCAATTCCTTATTTGCAAATGTGGACCTGAGTGAAAACTATCTACGGTATGCCCCAGCTGACCCAGGGTGAGAACTTCAGTACATAACAAGGACAGTGTAGATTTAAAAGAGTGGTTTGCAGAAGGGTTCAGAGGCTGCAGAGGCGAGAAGCTGGGAAATATTGGAAGAGGAACAGCAGGAAGATGAAGAAGCACAAGGGGAGACAGCTGAGAGACTCAGTGTCCTTGGAAAGCATTCCTGACCCCCCCCCCCCGGACCAGGCGGGCCTTGAGGGTATTAGAACAGAGAGCTCAGATTAATCAACGCAGGTAAAAGGTAAAGGTACCCCTGCCCGTACGGGCCAGTCGTGTCCGACTCTAGGGTTGTGCGCCCATCTCATTTAAGAGGCCGGGGGCCAGCGCTGTCCGGAGACACTTTCGGGTCACGTGGCCAGCGTGACGAAGCTGCTCTGGCGAGCCGGCACCAGCGCAGCACACGGAAACGCCGTTTACCTTCCCGCTATAAAGCGGTACCTATTTATCTACTTGCACTTAGGGGTGCTTTCGAACTGCTAGGTGGGCAGGAGCTGGAACCGAAAGACGGGAGCTCACCCCGCCGCGGGGATTCGAACCGCCGACTATACGATCGGCAAGCCCTAGGCACTGTGGTTTTACCCACAGCGCCACCCGCGTCCCACAGGACGTGATGTCTAATAGGGCAGATGTAGGGGGGTGGGACTTTACTTCGAGTAACACCATTATAGAGAGAGAGAGACCGTATTCCTTTGTCTCTCACTGTGATTATCGAATAAACCAATTGGTAAGAACTCTTCTTCTTTTTCTCTGCTTCTTTGCTGCTACCATGGAAGGGATTTGATTCCCTGAGGCCTGATGCACACACACATTCAGTGCTCATTCACATCTTCAAAAATAGACTACAGTAGCCACTCTTGTGATGCGATGAGTGCCTGTTTCCCTCATGCAGGGGTGGGGAACATTTGGAACTTCAGCTCCCATCAGCTTCACCCAGCACAGGGATGCAGAAGTTGTTGTCCAGCAATATCCACAAGGCCACATGTTCCCTCACCTCTGCCGTAGCAACTGTCTCTTCTTGCCCAGGAGCTTCAGGTCAAACTGGGATGTGTACCTTTCAAAATGTGTTTAGGGGTGCCGCCCACCAACCCCTTGGCCTGGGGGTACAGGGGTGACCTGTCTGGTTTTGCCTCCTGAGGTGAATTGGGAAGGTGGCAGCCCTGCCGAAGCCACGCTTACCAGGGGCGCACAGTGACTTCTGGGGAAATCTCATGAGAGTTCTGTGAGATCTGATGGGAAGCTGCCGCCACCCCACGGGATTCCACCACCTGAGGCAACTGCCTCGTCTGCCTCATGGGCGGGCCGGCCTTGTGTGGGTGCATTTCATAGTGCTGAAGCAGGGAGAGGGGGTGCTGCCATTGCTTCTTGATCTGCCATGTTTGGTATATCTGCAATAATCGAGGTTGGCGCAGATTATTGTGTTCTGGACCATACTTTGCCACATAGCAAGCTAGTCTGTACAGTGGTACCTCAGGTTAAGTACTTAATTCATTCTGGAGGTCCGTTCTTAACCTGAAACTGTTCTTAACCTGAAGCACCACTTTAGCTAATGGGGCCTCCTGCTGCCGCTGCACTGCCAGAGCACGATTTCTGTTCTCATCCTGAAGCAAAGTTCTTAACCTGAAGCACTATGTCTGGGTTAGCGGAGTCTGTAACCTGAAGCGTATGTAACCTGAAGCGTATGTAACCCGAGGTACCACTGTATATACTTGGAGGAAGAAGCCTCTGCCTCTGTTTCCTACAAAGGGCCAACCAGACACTCCTGGGGAAATGCCCAAGTAAAACATGGTGGAAATGGTCCTGATTTGTGGTTTGTCTCCAGCAACTGGAAACATAGGAAGCTGCCTTGTATCGGCTCAGACCATCCTAGGCCAGTATTGTTTTCACTGGCAGGCAGCAGCTCCCCAGAGTTTCCAAGTCCTCCCAGGAGATGAACCTAGAGCCTTCTGCATGCAAAGGAAGTGTTTTGTTGCTGACCTATGGCCCATTCCCCCAAGCTCCTGTGGTTCCACCCAGTTCGCATGGATATTAGGCAGTGAATGCGGTCCTGAATCCCGGAATTAGCCAATCACGTGGGACCCATTGTGTAAATAATGTATATAAAGCAGACATTCTGGGAGAACTTCCATCCCTCCTCACCACTAAGAGCTGAATAAAGAGCATGAAATCCACTCTCGACTCTGAGTATATTTCAACTGAACATGCTTTCCTTTGGTTTTTTGGCAGTGCCTGCATACAGGGCTGGCCCTAATATGAGGCAGAATGTGGCAGCTGCCTCAGGGAGCAGGGGCTGAGGGGAGGGGAGTGGCCAGAGCTGTGATTGCCATGTGGTTTTAACTTCTGGCAGCAAAATGTCATGCGCTGGCCCTGCCTACATGCAAGGTTGGAATTGGCTAGGGACACAAGACATCATCATGGCACCAAAGCAGCCCTGGGTCAAGGAAACAGTACAACAAACGAGGTAAATGTTTGTATTATTTTGGAACGGAGGGGGCAAAAATAGCAAAACATTCAGTATGCCCGTCTATTTAAACACAGATACACACATTAGGAATGTGGCATAGGTTTCCTCTCGCCTCTCTGGGAATGTTGCCAGTCCTAGTTCTGGGATCACGAGTGACTAATCGCTGAGTTAAATTGTTCCTCAATACATCTGTTTAACTCTGCTAAGTGGATTATCTATAGGCAGTAAGTTCAATCCAAGCCTTCAAGTTGTGGCTGTCTTCCAACCTGCATTTTTGCCTACAGTCCTCGCCCACAACTTTTAACGCCTCAGGGAGTCACTAAATAAGACAAATTAAATGGGTTTCCATTTGCTCCAGCTTTACGATAGGGACTAAACACCATTTTAAGTAAAGCAGTGAATCGCAAGCTCAGGAACTAGTATCGGGGGGTTGGTGTCAAAAGCCACCTGCAGAGGCCCCCATCTCTGCCGGGGGACCCCTGGCAACTCTTACAGCTTTCCAGTTACAGAGGGAGGGGCCCACGAAGCTACTTGTCTAATAGGTAAAGGTAAAGGGACCCCTGACCATTAGGTCCAGTCGTGACCGACTCTGGGGTTGCGGCGCTCATCTCGCTTTATTGGCCGAGGGAGCTGGCGTACAGCTTCCGGGTCATGTGGCCAGCACGACTAAGTCACTTCTGGCAAACCAGAACAGCGCACGGAAACACCGTTTACCTTCCCGCCGGAGCGGTCCCTATTTATCTACTTGCACTTTGACGTGCTTTCGAACTGCTAGGTTGGCAGGAGCAGGGACCACGCAATGGGAGCTCACCCCATTGCGGGGATTCAAACTGTAAACAGCTTCTGTAAATCCGGGACTGTCCTTGGAAAATAGGGACATTTGGAGGGTCTGGCTTGGCACATTTTAAGTTTTTATCTTACTAGCTTTAAGCAGGGTCTAAGCTGCTGACAGTCATCCAAGGCAATACAGGGAGGCTGATTGAAAAAAGGCAGCTTTTACCAACAAAAGAAGAGTGGCAGATGAAAACAATGGACTTTGCAGAACCGTCAAAACTGACGGGAAGAATCCAGAACCAGTGAGATAAAGTATTCCAAAAAGACTGGAATATATTTATATTATATTTGAAAGACAACTGTAAGCAATTAACATCATTAGCAGGGTTATTTGAAGATTTGTAAGATGAATTAATTATGAATGAATGAATGAGGGATGTGGGTGGCGCTGTGGTGAGCCTATGGCTTGCCGATGAGAAGGTCGGCGGTTTAAATCCCCGCGACGGGGTGAGCTCCTGTTGCTCGGTCCCTGCTCCTGCCAACCTAGCAATTCGAAAGCACATCCAAGTGCAAGTAGATAAATAGATACTGCTCCGGCAGGAAGGTAAACGGCGTTTCCGTGCGCTGCTCTGGTTTCTCCAGAAGCGGCTTAGTCATGCTGGCCACATGACCCGGAAAAACTGTCTGTGGACAAACATCGGCTCCCTCGGCCAATAAAGCAAGATGAGCGCCGCAACCCCAGAGTCGTTCACGACTGGACTTAACTGTCAGGGGTCCTTTACCTTTACCTTTTTAAGATGAATTAATTACCTATTCAGGTTGAGTAATTTAATATTTTAAGTAATGATATAACAAGAATAGGAAAGGAAATGCAAAAAAAAAAATTAATATTGTAAACCGTTAGGGGTGAAGGGAAGTTCTGTTTCTGCACATGACTGTGGCATTATGGGAAGTCCTGCTTCTAAGCTTTTCTCTGGCATTATGGGAAGTCTCGCTTCTAAGCTTTTCTCTCTTTCTTTACATATTGTACAACCCGTTCTAAATACCTAGACATTCCCTCATTTTCCTAGGCTGTTCAGTTCATCCTAAGTTCATGAAAACATTATACTCTGACCTGCTCTTGATGCACAGTTGACCACATCTACGGAACACGATTATTATATTCTTTCATGTTATGATCAATCATTAGTAATTGTTTTAGTCATGCTATATCAATCATTAGTTATAATTTAATTAGGAAGTTTCATGCCTGTCTAGTTCTGTGCTCCCTTTCCCAGCCTTTAATCTATTGGTGATTAATGCCTATATGTAACCCTTGTTTTGTACTTGTATTAACCAATCAGCAACAAGTTGCTTTGTGTTTGTATCAACCAATCAGCAACGAGCGCACCTGTGGCAATGTTGTAATATTCAATAAAAGAGTCTTCTCAGGGCTTGCTCCAGGGATGCCTCTCATATGACACCTGCTACTCGTCTGTCGTTACTGCGATCCAACAAGGGGGGAGGGAGGGAAGTCATTTAGGGTCGGTTGAGCCAAGAGATTTAATAAGAGGATATGATGTTACATATTGTGATTATATGTAAAACTAATAAAAATCATTTTGACAAAAAAAGAAAGAAGGCAGCTTTTATATGCTGATACCCATGAAACCTATTCACTTTAACCTCATGTACGTTACAAGCTCTCTTTTATGATTTTGCTGAAATGCTACGTATGTTACTAGGGCAACAATAGCGTTGACGTTTATGGTATAATTGGTAGATAATGCTGCCTGATAGCAGCTTATACAGTGGTGCCTCGCAAGACGAAATTAATTCGTTCCGCGAGTTTTTTTGTCTAGCGAATTTTTCGTCTTGCGAAGCACGAAATCCCATAGGAATGCATTGAAATTCGATTAATGCGTTCCTATGGTCAAAAAAAGTCCAAACAAAGCCAAATTTGGTACAACAAGAGTTTATTAAGTGCTCTTTAAAGTCACACATACTGTAAAGAGCATTTCAAAAATTGAAGGAACAATAAATTAAGTTTCTAAACATGACAGAAAAACATTTGAATATCAACAAAGTCTTCAAAAACCTCAACTGTTCCCCCAGCCACCCACCCACCACACAGAAATTGCAAACCCCTCCCCAACTGTTCCCCCAGCCACCCACCGCACAGAAATTCAAACCCAGAATTTTTTTTTAAAAAAAAAAAAAAACCATGACCCAATGGTCACAGAAAATCATAAAAATGCAGAAAAAACCACACAAGCTCCCAGATTCTTGCAAACCCCTCCCCAACTGTTCCCCCAGCCAGCCACCACACAGAAATTCAAACCCAGAATTTTTTTTAAAAACCAACAACATGGCCCAATGGTCACAGAAAATCATAAAAATTAAAAAAAAAACCACACAAGCTCCCAGATTCTTGCAAACCCCTCCTCAACTGTTCCCCCAGCCACCCACCACACAGAAATTCAAACCCAGAATTTTTTTTTAAAAAAAAAACAGCAGAGTGGCCCAATGGTCACAAAAAATCATAAAAATGCAGAAAAAAACCACACAAGCCTCCAGATTCTTGCAAACCCCTCCCCAACACCAAGTCCTTGAATTCCAAACACCCCAACCCAAAATCCAAAACCCCCCAAAAAAGTTTTAAAAGTTTAACTTACCAAATGGCTGCAAAAGAAGTTTTGGAAAAGCTTCAAAAATCAGCAAAGTCTTCAAAAACCTCAAAAAAGGCTACCACACCGCGTGCTATGAGTTGCTCCTCGAAGTCAAGTCGCAACTGCACCTCTTCAAGCAATGCACCCTGGATATTAACGGTTTTAAGAAAAAGGAAACAAACTTGCAAGACGTTTCCGTCTTGCGAAGCAAGCCCATAGGGAAATTCGTCTTACGAAGCAGCTCAAAAACCGCAAAACCCTTTCGTCTAGCGAGTTTTTCGTCTTGCGAGGCATTCGTCTTGTGGGGCACCACTGTACTTAGCTAGGGTTATGATGCTGGTTATCTTATAGGCCAGGGATGGGGAGCCTGGTGTGCAGCAGAGATTGTTGGGACTCCAACTCCCATCAGCCCCATCCCTGAAATCTACGGAAGATGGGCGAATAATAATAATAATAATAATAATAATAATAATAATAATAATAACAACAATGGCCATTTGGTGGGAGGAATAAAAACTTCAGCTTTGGAAGGCCTGGTGTGCGTGATCACAGCATTTGGGGTTGGACTAGATGACCCTTGGGTTCCTTCCATGATTCTTCATTCTCCTGTCCAGTTCAATCTTCTAAACTCTGACTGAATAAGCAGCATAGATCCCTGAGTTTCTGCCATTGACTTGTGGTTCTTCCTGCAAAATTGCTTTTAAGCCCATTAAAGTTGAATGATTAGAGATCCTTTCCTGCCACTTCCGAGTCACCTTCAATGGTAGCCCCACGTAGAGCGCATGGTAGTAGTCCAAGCTGGAGATAACGCTTAACCGTGCTGCCCTCTTTCAGTTCTATGTGGTGAATGCAGACTATGACAAGCTGAAAAAAGGAGCAGCCAGATATCTGAAGAGCAATGAATCTGGGAGCTATAGTTTGGGTCTTTGGGTTTGATGCTTTTGTAACTGGATCTGTAACGGCTATTTGTCAAATACAATAAATGACTGATTGATTGATTGATTGATTGATTGGTGAAAAAGTGCTTTTTTACTGAGATGCTAACTTTCTCTCTGCATGCCATTCCTTGAACAGCAAAGATAAGGCTTGCTTTCATTGGTCTGTTCATTTGTGCATTTGACAAGTGTTATGTGGAGTGAAATGCAGCCCCTGGGCTGAAAAATGTCCCCCTCCTGCCCCCTTGGGTGTCCGGTGTGGCCTTCACAGATATAGACACAACTTGGGGGAGGGTGTTTTGGCTGCTGAGCTGCGCCCCCCCCCCCCCATTGTGAGGGCTGAGGGTGTGATGGTGATGCCTCCCCAGCTGCTGCCATTGTCTGTGGGTTGACTGTGATGTTACACAAAAACATTTGGCAGCTGAGCAGGTATAAATGTGGGCCAAGGCGCAAGCCTCGGCAGTTGCCCTCCCCAGAGAGAAATGGGCAGCTCAGTGGCACTCAGCCCTGGTGGTCTCCTGCCCCGTGGCAGCAAGCTGACAAGCGGAAGGAGGCAATTGCCCGGTGCTCGGATGCTGTGGAGCAAGGAGAAGACAAGTACAAAGCTTACTTGCTGGTGGGATCACTACCTGAAGGCGACGGATATTCAGCTCTGAAGCTGGTTGATGTCTGGCAATGGACCTGGCGAGGCTGCAGCTGGTGGGTGGTTGTTGGAAGAGTTTGCATTCAGGCTAGTGGATGCCATGAGGCTACGCTGGCTGAGATGGATGCAAAGTGGTTTGGAAGCCTTGTTTGTTAACAGGCAGCCAAACAGAGGAGGAGTCTGGGGGGGACGCTGTTGGATGGGGGCCATCCCACTCACCTGTTTGCCTTTGCCTTACAGGGATGTCCGGAGCCGCTGAGGTTTTCCCCAAGTCCAAAGTCATGAAGAGAACCGCAGGACGTCCCTATTTACATTGGAGAAATGAATGCGAAGTACTGGCAGTGAGCAATGGACAAGGCCGTGGCCGTACCTGAGACAAGGAGCTTTGAAGGGAGACTGCAGGCGGACATCTGCTGCATTGCAAGTGATGGGGCAGTGCGGAGAAAGAAGAAAATGAGGGAGGAAACATTAGGCCACATTAGGCACACCGTCCATTGGCAGTACTATGAAGACGCTTTGAACCGGAATGGCTTCCCCTCAGGGATTCTGGGAACTGTATGTGGTTAAGGGGACAGAGAGTTGTTAGGCGGGTTAGGGTTAGGGTTAGGGTTAGGGTTAGGGTTAGGGTTAGGCTTAGGCTTAGGCTTAGGCTTAGGCTTAGGCTTAGGCTTAGGCTTAGGCTTAGGGTAGGGGTAGGGGTAGGGATAGGGGTAGGGGTAGGGGTAGGGGTAGGGGTAGGGGTAGGGGTAAGGGTAAGGGTAAGGGTAGGGGTAGGGGTAGGGGTAGGGGTAGGGGTAGGGGTAGGGGTAAGGGTAAGGGTAGGGTTAGGGTTCCCTTCTTGTCAGGAACTCTGGGAATTGTAGCTCTAGTTAAGAGTTATGGGGTAGGGGTAGGGGTAGGGGTAGGGGTAGGGGTAGGGGTAGGGGTAGGGGTAAGGGTAAGGGTAAGGGTAGGGTTAGGGTTCCCTTCTTGTCAGGAACTCTGGGAATTGTAGCTCTAGTTAAGAGTTATGGGGTAGGGGTAGGGGTAGGGGTAGGGGTAGGGGTAGGGGTAGGGTTCCCTTCTTGTCAGGGAACTTTGGGAAATGTAGCTCTGGTTAAGGGTTAATGTGTAGGATTAGGGTTCTTTTCAGGGAACTCTGGGAATTGTAGCTCTGGTTAGGGAGAAGGATTGGGGTTCCCTTCTTGCCAGGGAACTCTGGGAATTGTAGCTCTAGTTAATGGTTAAGGGTTAGCGTTAGGGTTAGGGTTAGAGTTAGAGTTAGGCTTAGCGTCAGGGGTAGGGGTATTGGTAGAGTTCCCTTTTTGCCAGGGAACTCTGGGAATTGTAGCTCTTGGAGGGGAACAGGGGGTCTCCTAACAACTCTCTGCACCCTTTTCAAACTATAGCTCCCAGATTCTTTGGGGGAAGAAGCCATGAGTGTTTAAAGCGGCTTCATAGCACATGAAATGGTGTGGATGTTGCCCTGGCCTCCCTCACCCCACTGCCCCTTATTATTGAGGAATCGAAAAGACTTCCCCATGCAAATCTCTCGGAAACAATGTATTTCATCTGGAAAACTATTTAATAAAGATTACTTTTTATTAAAACCTTTGAATGTGTTTGAACTGTGTTTGAGTGGGCAGAGAATGGCCAAGGGGTGCCAATTTTATCTGCCCTCTTCCATCTGATGCACTTACCGGCATGCCAAGAACAGTTCTGAGCTTTCTTTCGACATGTCAGGAGAAGAGAGAAAGGGGCAACTCTAGATCATGGGTAGGTAAACTAAGGCCTGGGGGCCAGATCTGACCCAATCGCCCTCTAAATTCGGCCTGTGGATGGTCAGGGAATCAGCATTTTTTTACATGAGTAGAATGTGTCCTTTTATTTAAAATGCATCTCTGGGTTATTTGTGGGGCATCAGAATTCGTTCATTTCCCCCCAGAAAAATATAGTCTGGCCCCCCACAAGGTCTGAGAGACAGTGGACCGGCCCCCTGCTGAAAAAGTTTGCTGACTCCTGCTCTAGACGGAAGCCAAAGGGAGAAGCTGGAACTTCTCCAGCTGCTTAGGCATTGCAAAGTTGCATGCAACCGGATGCCTGGCCAATGAGAGATAACTTGCTCCATATGAGGCAGCTTGTCACATCGGATGCCCCTAGCTCTTGCCACTAGGCAACACTGCTTTTCCGGTATCAGTAGACAATGGCGGGAGAGAGATAGGCAAGCACTCTTGCCCTTTGCCACCTCCATGCCTCTCATGTGCATGGGGTTTTGTTCGAAAGTTTCATAGGGTTGCCATATTCGAGAGAGCAAATAAGAGCAGAGGCAGCGGGCGGGCGGGGGGAGTGGCTGTGGCCAGGCCTGGGGGCCACTGAGGGGAGGAGGAGGAGGAGGAGGAGGAGGAGGAGGAGGGAGGCCTGACACGGCTCTTAACTTGGGGAGGGGGAGATGCTGTCTGCATTCAGCCAGCCGCCCGCCAGACTGACCGACTGCTCGACCACTCCCTGAGCACGTGCAAAAGGGGGGGGGGGAGGATTATTTTTTTCAAAATTTAAAAAACCCGCCCAGCTGGTGATTTCACCTTTGGAATCCTGGGCACGTCCAGGGAAATCCAGAAGTATGGCAACCCTAAAATAAATACGTGAGCATTTGAATCCACTTACCGTATTTTTCCGTGTATAAGACTATATTTTTTCCTAAATTTCTGAAGTTTAATTTAAAATAAGGGGTCATCTTATACACGGATAGTGCATAGTGCATTTTCTTAATTTTGAGTCCCCCAAAATAGGGGGCGTCTTATACACGGGGGTATGTTATACACGGAAAAATATGGTAATTATAATGTGAGGCTTTTTCGGCAAATAAAAGAATTAGTTGTGAAGAGGAGCAAAATTATAAACATGAAAGCTATTCTCACTGTGTTAAATGGCAGTTCTCTGTGGCACTCTTAAGGGTGTGTTGAAAGTGATTTTCAATTGCAAACGAAAACAAGCGATCCCTTTGCTAGCTTTCCAGGGCACAAAATGCTAATTCACAGATGGAGTAACAGCACCATCTTGTGAATATGTTTGCTTTCAACAGGGCATTTATAACTAACCTTCCTCCTCTCCCTTTTGGCCCAACTCCAACCTTAGCATGCACCATACTGCCATTTAAAAACATTTTTACTTGAATGTGGGAAAGGGGACCATCATTTGCATTGATCTAGCTTGGGGGACTAAGAGGCCAAGCTACAATCGGGAAGTTCTGGGTTCAAATCTCACCTCCGCCATGAAATTACTAGCTGGCCTTGCACCAGTGGCAGACCTGTTCAGACACAGCAATAAACATGGTGTGATTATATGCTTTTGCACTGTCCTCCCCTTTGCACGCGGCAAGATGGGGTTTAAAATTTCCATTTGCAGATAGGAGCAAATGACAGTTTGTCATTACATCTGAACATGGCAACTGGTGCCTTGTTCAGACCACCAAAGTTGTGACAGTTTGTGAATGAGCCAGGATATCGAAGCGAACCCCCTGCACCTAGAAGCTGCATTTTGTCCCATCATGAAAATAAATGGGATTTAATTAGGCATGCCGCAGTTGAGTCCCATCGATTTCAATAGGTCTGGCTTCAAACCAAAACGGTCAGGTAAAAACTGGTGGTTGCCAACCCGGGGTTTTGTTTTTGTTTTTTAAAGGACGCTGAAGGTCTGTGCCTTTAACAGGTGCGCGAGGCAGGGATAAATTTGTCTGATTGCAAAAATAATAGCAGACTTATAAATTTCCCGGACCCCTCCCCCCCAAAAGATTATATTTAAGACCCCTCACTGAATAAATTTCCAAAAAAAAATATGTTTCATCCCTTAAAACGAGCCGCCTGTCTGTTAAACGTGTAGGAGCCACAGGACTTTTCCTTTTTTAAAAAAAAATATATATTTATTAAAATTTCACAAGAAAAAAAACCGCATTAATGAAAAAAAATTAACAATAAAAAGAAAAAATACAAAGGAAAAAAGGAAAAAAACAATTAAAAACAATTTCATCTTTTCCTCACTTCTTTTACATTTACTTGTTTCCCGGACCTCCTCTTACCTCCCTCTTTTGTATTCTAATTAAATATGTTAATCCAACAATTCCTTTCCCTCCTTTTTAATCCTAATCTTTAATCTTGATATAATATAACTTTAAATTTTAGATTTTACATATTAAAGCCAATTTTTCCATATTCTTTTAGCCTGTACAGCTAGAAACCCCTTAACTTCAATCCAACATCATTCTAACATTCATTAATTTTACAATATTTCTGTAAATAGTCTTTGAATTTCTTCCAATCTTCTTCCACCGACTCTTCTCCCTGGTCACGGATTCTGCCAGTCATTTCCGCCAATTCCATGTATTCCATCAGCCACAGGACTTTTCCTTATAACACATGGAGGGATGGTTTCACTCACCAAGTCTCAGGCGCGCATATAAGAGAATGTATTTCCAGTGTGGTGTTTTTAGCCTTGGTTTCAGAAATATGTTTGAAAGCATCCTCTCAGCACCTGCAAAGTGCTGTGGCATTAAATGGTGGCGAAAAGCCTCTATGGCAAGAGTTTCCCAAACTCGGTTCTCCGGCTGTTTTTGGACAACAGTTCCAATCATCCCTGGCCACTGGTCCTGCTAGCGAGGGATGATGGGAGTTGTAGTCCAACAACAGCCAGAGACCAAAGCTGGGGGGGGGGGCACTGCTGTATGGCCTGCATAGCATCTTTGTGTGGACAGGCGGAGTCCCCCCTAACCCCAGGCAAGTCCCGAGCGGAATAATGAGTCAAGACAACATGCTATGGGATTCAAACTGGCCACAACTTTATTATGTTTCAGATGTGGGTAGACCTTGGCTCAGGCATTGGGCGTTTATCCCTCCCAGTCCCCAGCCGGGGATCTGGGAGACATCAGGGTTATCCAGAATGTGTGGGGATTGGGCTGGCTCTGGAGAACATATGTTCAAGCAGAGAGCCTACCTCCCGTTTCGCCGCCATCGCAGGGGAGAGCAATGACAACCTCTCGGCGTAGGGCCAATGCCTCCCCTCAAGACCCCTTTAATGGGGAACCCTGGGATTACCGCCACAAAGGAGACGTGGGTCACCGCTTCTCCCCCCCCCCCCATTTAGGAAGATAGACTAAAGGATTCCGCCCAAGGCCTGAAACCGCCAAAGTTGTGACATTTTGCTACAGGAAAGGCAAAACCTGCCAATGCAGGAAAATTGCTTTCCGGCCCTTCAACAGAGACCTTGATGTAGCAGTGCCTGCGTGTGGAAAAGATGTTAACCTGCAAAAGAAGACTTAACTGAGGGAGAGGAGGGTGGAAGAAGCTCTGGAGCCGACTGCCTGCTTCACAGGAAATATTCCCCTTGTGTTGTGTGGGCAGGACGGTCCCTCCTCTTACCTGGCCAATCCCCTGGCAACGCCTCCCCAGGCGGGATTGGGCGATTGGCTGACTTAGGCGGAGACCTCCAGGTATCCAGCCTGGGTAGGATGAAGCCAGCCTGAACTACCAGGAGTCGCTCTGGGATGCAGGGGGCTGCACGCTCCCATTTGATGTGGGGAGCGGTCATTCCCTCCTCTGGGGACTCCAATATAGGGGCCAGGGGCTTAGCAAGATGTAGCTCCTGTCTCTCCTGTTCTCATCCTGAAGCAAAGTTCTTAGCCCGAGGTACTATTTTTGGGTTAGCGGAGTCTGTAACCTGAAGCATCTGTAACCTGAGGTACCACTGTAGTGGGTCCAACGGTCATGGAAGCAGTTTCTGCACATGCTGTAGAGGGAATCGAGGGGCAGATGGGGCTCATCCGCCTGGGAAAACAGCCCATCTAGGAGAAGAAAAACTGATCCTCAATCTCCACTGCCTTGAGGGAGATCTTTGGGAGAGAAAAAGGCTAAGGAGGAAACCTGGAGTGGAGTCGCTAAGATGGTTGGATGATGTCTTGTAGGCCTCCTTCTGGCAACTCCTTCAGCCAAGCTGGTGCCAAACGTCTTGCTCTGCTTTCCTTTGGACCACATCAGTGAGGCCGAGAGTTGGGTCTTGTCATCTGGGCAGCCCAGGACCTCCATGCACACTGCCCAGACTTGCACTCCAGGGAGGTCAAGCAATGTGGCAGGCAGCAGTGACGAGTTACCGGTCTCTGCAGCCACAGCAGGGGCTGTGATTCTCCAGCGGTTTGATTTCATCCCTAGAAGCACACTCCTCCATTGTCCCCCGAGACAGGCGACACGTAAATTCAACCTAAGCATATGAGGGAGGGGTCTTGCAGGCAGTTTGCTGTGGGTTAAACCACAGAGCCTAGGACTTGCTGATCAGAAGGTTGGCGGTTCGAATCCCTGCAATGGGGTGAGCTCCCGTTGCTCAGCTCCTGCCAACCTAGCAGTTCGAAAGCACCTCAAAGTACAAGTAGATAAATAGGTACTGCTGCAGTGGGAAGGTAAACGGCGTTTCTGTGCGCTGCTCTGGTTCGCCAGAAGCGGCTTGGTCATGCTGGCCACATGACCTGGAAGCTATATGCTGGCTCCCTCGGCCAATAAAGCGAGATGAGCATCGCAACCCCAGAGTCAGTCACGACTGTACCTCATGGTCAGGGGTCCCTTTATCTTTACCTTTAAGAGTCCAACAACATCTGCAAACCAACAGGTTAGCCAGCCCTGGCGCATTGTTTGGCTCCAACTGCTGCCTGTCACTTACATCTCTTCTCCCAGATCAGGTGTCACACATTCTGGCCCATCCAGTGAAATAGAGCCCAGCAATCATGCTTTGTGGCTTGTGAGGTGTATGACAAACCTGCCTGTTTTGTGGTCCCGGAAGATTTTTCTTGCCTCTGAAACATGCACTAATGGTGGGGTGCATTTGGTTCAGTTGTGCACACCTGCCTTCGTTGACACACACACAAAAAGTTCCTCCTCCACTCCCACCTTGTGCTAAATAAGACAAGCAGGGATGGGAGCTGTTAATTGTGACGTTAATAGATGGCTTGCTCAACTGAAGGGTGATTTTCACTAGATATTTTTACATGGGGGAAGAATGAAAGTGGCAGCTGGGTTTAATCAATAATGCAAAAATAGGAAGCGTTAAAGGGCACCAAGATGTGAGCCAATGTATATTGTTGCATAAATAATTTCGTTAAAAGTTTTATTTATGACTCAGTGTTCATCTCATAGGTTTTCGAGCCAAGCGACTCAGCCTGCCAAAGCCCATCAACTTCTTTGTAAAATAACTGTAAATCACGGCAGAGTACAATAAAGGCCAAATTGGACAATCGGCCGTTAATGGAGTTTGTTTCACCGTCCCATCAATGGGTGTAGAAGCCAGGTGGAGAAAATCACCAGTTGTGAGGCAGCTGGGTTTGTCCGCTCTAAAACACAGATGTTCTTTCTACCCAGAAGCGGCCGCTTGAGATGGTGGGGGGTTTGAGACTCTTTTAAGGGTCTTCAGAGAGAAAGATGAACACATCTGACCACTCCAGTCACCATGAAGTGATGCTATGCAGACTATTAAAATGAACAAGAGCTTTGCCGGAGGGTTTAAATGCCTCATAATGGTTTGGGGAGCTGTTCTGCCTTCTCCTCGTTTCCCTCTCATCTGAATTTTTATCACCAATAGCAACAACACATCACAACAGCAACACCTCAGCACCATTAAGTGCTTTTAAAATGAGTTGTCCTTCTGCACCTTTTCTTTTGTCTTCCTCTGTTTCATCCTTTCTGCTCTTCACCTAGGGTGGAGTTTATCCCAGAGGGTTCAGGGCTGCACTGGCTGCCAATCTGCTTACCGGGCCAAGTTCAAGGTGTTACTATTAGTATAGAAAGCTCTTAGCAGCTTGGAACCAGTGTGCCTGCAAAGAGCAGTTCGCCCCACACGTACCCACTTAGCTGCTTCGATGGGTGGCGTTGGCACTACTGCAAGTGCCACATAATACCCGTCCCACATTTGTAAGAACTCAATCATTTAGTGTGGCAACAGTTTCACTTTGGAACTCCCTGCCTATGGAAATCAAGCAGGTGTTTTCCCTGCGCTCTTTTCGTCGCCTGCTGAAAACACCTTTCTTTAGACGAGCCAACCCAGATGCCTAGAGAGATGAAGCCATTTTAATTAATTTTAGTATTTTAACTTTTGTATTTTTTAAAAGTCAGGTCATCATTTTTTCTGGATTTTAGTGTTTTATTTTTTTTGTAAGCCTCTTTGAGGGATGCAGGTGGTGCTGTGGGTTAAACCACAGAACCTAGGGCTTGCCAATCAGAAGGTCGGCGGTTCGAATCCCCACGACGGGGTGAGCTCCTGTTGCTCGGTCCCTGCTCCTGCCAACCTAGCAGTTTGAAAGAACGTCAAAGTGCAAGTAGATAAATAGGTACCGCTCCGGCGGGAAGGTAAACGGCGTTTCTGTGCGCTGCTCTGGTTTGCCAGAAGTGACTTAGTCGTGCTGGCCACATGACCCGGAAGCTGTACGCCAGCTCCCTTGGCCAATAAAGCGAGATGAGCGCCGCAACCCCAGAGTCGGCCACGACTGGACCTAATGGTCAGGGGTCCCTTTACCTTTACCTTTAAGCCACTTTGAGTGTGTGTGTGTGTGTGTGTGTGTGTGTGTGTGTTTGACCAATACAAGGGAGTATAAAATTTATGAAATAAATAAGATATGTCTTGCCCAGCATCATCTCCCAGCTTTGCCTTCCTGGCCCAACTACATGTTCCATGCTGTCATGCCCAAGCAGCAACTTTAAAAAGAGAGAAATGAATAGCAGTTTTAGGAAAAGGGAAGCGATTTTAGGACAAAAATCAGCAGAGGTGTTTAAGCCTTTCCCCACCCACAATTTCTGCACTTCACACTGCCCCTGCAGAGTTTCCACAGCATGCTTAACTCAGGGAAGCTGCCTTTTGGCTAAGGCTAGCCTCCCCTTCTCTGCTGTCCTCTCATGAAGCTGCTCTTGATCTTAAAGCTGCATCGGGGGTTCAGTTCCAGATACTTGCATGTATCTCATAATTACCTTTCCACCCATGTCAGTTTCAGATTATTGGTTATGTTTTCCCCCCTAATAGGACTGTTTCCCATACTGTTTGATACCATTGGTCCATGCTTACTCCTGACAGGTCTCTCCAGTGTCTGGCTGTGATGTTTCTGGCTGCTGAGAGTAGGTGGGTTATAAACTCTTTATGATGTGAGTGGGCATTATTTGTGGGAATGTTCAGGGTGGCAGGAGAGGATATTTATTAATATCCTTCCTAACTTGTGCAAGCAAGTTTCTTTATGTAGCAGAGTTTACATTCCCCTTTCATACATGTACAGCAGATAGCTTGTTGCAGGCTTGTGTAAGCCACACACTGTTATACAGTATGTTATATTCCTGGTAAGTTCCCATTTATCCCTCTTAAAAGAATTAAGACACTTATTTAAAGTCAATAAAAGAAGTTTACTCACATCAGTTCACAGTTGGATTCCTGAAGGCAGACTTAGTTACAAATATATACATGTGGATCTACCCCATATGGGAGGGATAATCCCAGTGACTGCAGGCTAGCAGTCCTGCAGTTCACACGATGAAAGGAAGATGGAAGAGAGAGAGAGGGGGTGGGCATCATGCCTTGTCCTTTTGTTACCTGGACAGGTAAGGTCACACCCACCTCTAGTCACATGCAAGAGGAAGGATGCTCCAGGCCAGGAGGAACAGGAAGTTTTGACTGGCTGGACCAAACATTCCCTTGCATGTCCACTCTAGGAAAACTAGGAATGTTGTATTTGACTGCTCCCAGTGGATTACATCCCACATTATTGTCTTGGAAGATGTTTAGTAGGTCCAGTTCTGTGGGGACTTCTAATACTTGCTTAGTTACGGGTACAAATAGAAGAAGATGCCTTCAACCCAGTATGGCTCCCCTTTATCACATACACAGCTCAACAAGACAAGAACAAGAACAAGAATCCACCAACGGCATATAAATTAATCTGGTTAACCTGACTCATAAACACCCACCCACCCCACTCACACATGAAAACAATTCCCTCTACAGCCAACCAAAGACAACCAACCACACCCTAGGCCACCCGCAACCTCTCTCACCACCAAGGAAATACAACAAGCGAATAGTAAGAGAACCCACTCAAGTGACGCTGACACAAAACCCCACACATACATATACCATTCCCCCCTCCCCCTCTTCCCCCCTCTTTTCTTCCTAACACTGTATGCAGTGCTAATGTCTCACAACAAATGAAACTGATCTGTAGAAAACACAACTTGAAAAAAGAGAAAACGCATGTATTTTTGTAAACTAAGAAATCTTTAATAAAAAATATATACTGTATTTTTTTTTAAAAAATTACCCTTCCATCCCCTATCCCCTCCCCTGCCCACTGCTTGCTGAGCATCACTTAATACAAACCATTTAACACCTTAACTCCCTTTTAATTACCTTGCAATAACAGCAGTCAAAAGTGGGCCATTTGCCATCCTTTCCATTTATCCTTCACAGTGAAATGGGAACGCAAATCAATGTTAATAGTGAATGCAGAGCCTTCGGAGTGCTAGTTTTTTTCTGATTAACGGTGCATGGATTTGTGCATAGGGTATTGGGCTTTGATGGCCGTGATCTTCCATCCATCCTTGTGCTTTCCACAGAAGCTGCTCTCAAAGCAGATTTTAATTACAGCAATTGGGATCAGACAATTTCAGGGCACGAGATTTACTTTTTTGGGGAGGTAGATAACAAACCATTCTTAAGGAAATCTTAACCATTCTTAACCATTCCATTCTTAAGGAAATCATCCCTGAGTGCTCACTGGAAGGACAGATCCTGAAGCTGAGGCTCCAATACTGGCCACCTCATGAGACGAGAATACTCCCTGGAAAAGACCCTGATGCTGGGAAAGATGGAGGGCACAAGGAGAAGGGGACGACAGAGGACGAGATGGTGGGGCAGTGTTCTCAAAGCTACAAACATGAATCTGATCAAACTGCGGGAGGCAGCGGAAGACAGGAGTGCCTGGCGTGCTCTGGTCCATGAGGTCACGAAGAGTTGGACACAACTAAACGACTAAACAACAAGATAACAAAAGGTGGGGGAAGCAAACATTTTTTAAAAATGTGAACCATAAAGTTTCTCCATCTAGAAGGACAAAAGTACAAAGATACAGCACAGCTGCAAAGAGATAATAAAGTATTAATAACTCATACATAGATTCTCTTGATATTAAAGATATTTAAAAATAAAAGTATTCTCCACCTGCAAGGTCCATCATTTACTTGTCCTTATCTTAGAATTTGGGTATTTGCAACATCCTCTGCCTTCACTGCACCAGCTGAAATTGCACCAGTTGAAATACAGTGGTACCTTGATTCTCAAACTTAATCTGTTCCGGAAGTCCGTTCCAAAACCAAAGCATTCCAAAACCAAGGCATGCTTTCCCATAGAATGTAATGCAAAATGGATTAATCCGTTCCAGACTTTTAAAAACAACCCCTAAAACAGCAATTTAACATGAATTTTGCTTTCTAACGAGACCATTGATCCATAAAATGAAAGCAATAAACAATGTACTGCAGTCACACAATCAATCAGTAGCTGAACTGGGTTCCACACAGTCACAAAAACAAAACAAAAAAGCCACAAAAACAAAAATGCAAAATTAATAGCAAAAACAGGCAGACCTCAGCGTAACACTCAAAATGGAAGTGTAACACTCAAAACGGAGCATGTTCAGCTTTCAAAAAAAGTTCTCAAACTGGAACACTTACTTCCAGGTTTGCAGTGTTTGGGTTCCAAGGTTTTTTGAGTAACAAGGCATTTGAGAACCAAGGTACCACTGTATTATTTTATTATTATTATTATTATTATTATTATTATTATTATTATTTTGTTGTTGTTGTTAAGCAAAGGGAACAAATGCTGGCTGATCATCAATTCACCAACAGAACTTTTGAGCATGATTTTAGAGTCAGCCTCTCATTCACCTTAACTCCACCTACTGTGGCTATTTTGTTTTGTGGACCACTTTGGCTTCAAATGTTCTTCAAGAAGCACGCCGCTTTCTGACATTCACTCCCTATTCTCAGGCTGGTCCAGCAAATGCACAACCAGCAGAACTGCGCAAAAAAACACAGAGAGGTTTTCAAGGCAAAAGTTCAGCTCTTTGGCAACTATCTCCATAGCAACCGAAGAAGGTACAAAAACTCCCTGCAAACATAAGGCTGTGAGTTCAGGCCCTTCCAAACAAAGAGGGGAACAATTGGCTCTTGCTGTCTGCACTGAGATTGCTCACCATGCATCTTTCAGACCCTCAACTTTGATGGGTTAATAAGGGCACTTTCCCGGGCTTCAACCACATGGGTCGGAATCCCAAGTGGACTTCAAAGTCCATGTTATCATGTTGTCAGCAGACCAGATACCTGCCTGCTCAGAGAGGGTAAAGACAAAAGACTACTATTTAGTTCCCACAGCAAAATGTCACCTCTAATTTGCCTAGCAGTGGAATACACCTAAGGACATGGGTGGCGCTGTGGGTTAAACCACAGAGCCTTGGGCTTGCCGATCAGAAAGTCGGCGGTTCAAATCCCCACGATGGGGTGAGCTTCCGTTGTTTGGTCCCTTCTCCTGCCAACCTAGCAAGTAGTAGTGCAAGTAGATAAATAGGTACCACTCCGGCAGGAAGGTAAACGGCGTTTCCGTGCACTGCTCTGGTTCGCCAGAAGCGGCTTAGTCATGGGGCCTCCTGCTGCCACCGCGCCACCAGAGCACGATTTCTGTTCTCATCCTGAAGCAAAGTTCTTAACCCGAGGTACTATTTCTCGGTTAGCGGAGTCTGTAACCTGAAGCGTATGTAACCTGAAGTGTATCTAACCCGAGGTACCACTGTAACCTGTTGGATCAGCCCAATGGCCCCATCCAGACCAGCAACCTGGACAGAAGAGGTTGAAAGACTCTCTCAAGGCAAATCTTTTTTAAAGAAGTAGTATAAACACTGGGAAACACTGGCCTGTGAGCGCTCCAACTGGAGAACAGCCTTTGCCAAAGGTGTCATGGGCTTTGAAGACTATCAAACTCAGGACGAAAGGGAGAAACGTGCTAAGAGGAAGGCATACTTTACAAATCCTCACCGTGATCAACTCCCACCCGGAAACCAATGTCCCCACTGTGGAAGGACGTGTGGATCAGTGGCATAGCGTGGGGGGTGCAGGGAGGGCCGGCCGCACCGGGCGCAACATCTGGGGGGGGGGGCGCTCGCACTCGCAGCTCTCTGCCCCTACCTGGCTCACTCACTCTCTCTCACTGCAGTGCTGGCTGTGCGAATCCGATCCAAGCCGCTGGGTCGCCGCCCACTGTGGAGGGGGTGGGTGCCAGGCGTGCGGTGCGGAGAGAGAGCGAGGGACTATCTGGGGGAGGGACAGTGCAGCGGCCGCCCAGTGCAGCACTGAGCACGGGAGAGAACCACACCAGACCAGACCAGGCAGCAGCAAGAAGAAGCTGGCAGCGGCGGCAGGTTAGGGGTTAGGGGGCGCAAATTACTTGCCTTGCCCCGGGTTAGGGGGCGCAAATTACTTGCCTTGCCCCGGGTTAGGGGGCGCAAATTACTTGCCTTGCCCCAGGTGCTGACAACCCACGCTACGTCGCTGGTGTGGATCCAGAACTGGCCTCCACGATCACTTACGGACTCATTGCTAAAATCATGTTCATGGAAGAGAATCTTACTCAGCTATGAGGGATCACCAAAGAAGAAGAAGAAACGGTGGCCTCTCACTTCATTTCTCCTGTGCTGTATTATTCCTGGCAAGCTCTGATCCCATTCGTTCTTTCTGCGCAATTATAAAAGAGAAAGCTAAATCCTTGTTGATTTTGAATTCACCTCGGTTCACGATTACATGTGCATGAGTCACCTTTTCTCTTTTACCAGTCACTGGCCAATCAACTGCAATCACTTGTGGACTCGCTGCTAAAACCGTGTTCATGGAAGACAATCTTACTCGGCTACGAGGGTGTCCAAAGAAGACCCCATCATTGCGCCAGACGGCACTGCACCGTCGAGCAAAGAACAGCATCTTGCTCTTGCTGAGCAACAGAAGCAAATTGTTTCCCACAATATTTTTTATTTTATTTTAATGCACAGATCTCCGTAGGTGGCACAGGCGAGAGCAGACTTTAAAGGGAGGGATGAGGAGGAGCCGTTCTCGCCAGGCTACCCTGGGGGGGAAGGAGGAGCAGGATGTGGGCAGGGCGAGCAACGGGATTGGATCCTGACTTTGTCAATCAAGAAAGGGATGGGGGAGAAAACGGGGTGGGGGGCGCGTTGTTGTTGCCGAGGCTCTTTTTCTTGCTGGTGGGGGGTGGAAGGACGCAAACCATCATTGCAAAACGGGGCAAGGGTTGCCTCGTTGCGCACGGCGCGCTCTTGACTTCTGCATGGAGCGGGGAAAAGAAAAGTTGGAAGCCGGAGAGGAAGCCTTTCCCGGGATGAACGGGGAGCCGCCGAGACGAACAGCTGGTAAACAAGAACTTGCAGCGGTCAGTACCGCAGGTTAACACAGCCCCCGCCCGGGCGCCGCTTCTTCCATCCATCACTTTGCGCCAAAGCTGGGTTGGGTGCATGATATATTTATAAATTTGTGACTTCCGGCTTGTCAAGTCTTGCCTCGATTTGGAGGGAGGGGTTGAAGGGGGGAGGCTCTGCAATGTGTTTTGTTCCCTCTCCCCCTAAAAAAAACCCAACAACTCCCCACCTGCTCTATGTACTGTATCTGCTTTGTGCGTAAACATTATTTTAAAATGTAAAGCCAAACAGGAATTGAAATATACTCCGAGTCGCAAAGTGATTTCATGCTCTTTATTCAGCTCATAGTGGTGAGGAGGAATGAATGAAAGTTCCCTCAAAGTATCTGCTTTATATACATTATTTATACAATGGGCTGCACATGATTGGCTAATTCCGGAATTCTACTGTAAGCCAATCAGGTTGTGGATTCACTTCTATCTGGAGCATGATTGGGTGGTTCCTGACAACCAATCATACTGCTGCATTGTTCTAGGACCAATCAGACTGCTGCATTCTGAATCCTATTGTTCTAGGACCAATCAGACTGCTGCATTTTGGAGCCTATTCAACTCAGTACATAACAGGAATGCTGCTTACTTCCCATTTCTGGAGTTCTTTTTTGCAACTCCCTTCGCTGCTCTCACCTGATAACTGTGGTGAGGGAATAAGGAGTCCTATCTGGGTGCAAATTGCATCTAAAACACCTTTATAGAAATGGTGATTTAATCGTTCCTACTGTGGCCTTTCTTTCTCTCCCTCCCCACCCCAGTATGGAATAATTAAGAGTGTGTACCCCTCTCCCTGTTGTCTTTGTCCATGGAGTTTTCTTGGTAGGGATACTGGAGTGACTTGCCTGTTCCTGCTCCAGGTAGATCACGTTTGGTCAAAACTCTCCACTATGACCTGTCCATCTTGGGTGGCCCTGCATGGCATAGCTCATAGCTTCTCTGAGTTATTCAAGCCCCTTCGCCAAAGGTCCGTATAGTTAAAGCTATGGTTTTCCCAGTAGTGATGTATGGAAGTGAGAGCTGGACCATAAAGAAGGCTGATCGCCGAAGAATTGATGCTTCTGAATTCTGGTGCTGGAGAAGACTCTTGAGAGTCCCATGGACTGCAAGAAGATCAAACCTATCCATTCTGAAGGAAATCAGCCCTGAGTGCTCACTGGAAGGACAGATCCTGAAGCTGAGGCTCCAATACTTTGGCCACCTCGTGAGAAGAGAAGACGCCCTGGAAAAGACGCTGATGCTGGGAAAGAATGAGGGCACAAGGAGAAGGGGACGACAGAGAACGAGATGGTTGGACAGTGTTCTCGAAGCTACCAGCATGAGTTTGACCAAACTGCGGGAGGCAGTGGAAGACAGGAGTGCCTGGCGTGCTCTGGTCCGTGGGGTCACAAAGAGTCGGACATGACTAAGCGACTAAACAACAACAACACCCCTCTCCGCAGTTAACTTGGAGTAAGCCCCACTGAATACAGATTCTGAGCTGTAAGAGGGCAGCACAGGTATATCATGAAGCCCTGCGGCCTGATTACTTGTGGGAAGTTGCCTTACACCAGATGAGACTACTGTTCCCTCTAACCCAGTGTTCTGACTGCTACCCAATCCTTTTTTAAAAAAAAAACTAGCGGTACTTTGCTGTAGCCTGTGCCCTCACCATTTGGATATAGTGTGCAGGCTTAGTTCCCACAATGGATAGTGAAAAGTAGCTGTTGCCATGGCAGCAGGTAGCCAGTGGGGTACCTATCAGATGTTGCTATACTACAACTCCCAGAAACATCTGGCACCATGTTGGCTACCCCTATAGTGTGCAGGATTTTGGATTGCTTGGAAACAAAGCCCATCTTAGGACCCTCGTACATATGGGACCGCCTCTCCTGGTCTGCCCTGCAGAGGACCTTAAGGTCCATGAATAATCATAGTTTAGAGGTCCTGGGCCCTAAAGAAGTTAGAGTATCCTCCACCAGGGCCAGGGCCTTCTCAGTGATGGCTCCGACCTGGTGGAATGCTCTGTCCCATGAGACCAGGGCCCTGCAGGATTTAACTTCCTTCCGCAGGGCCTGTAAGACAGAGCTATTCTGCCTGGCTTTCAATTTGAACCTGGCCTGATCTTTTGTTCCCCTTCTTTCCCTCCCCCTCCCCTTTTTGTGAAGATTGCCCTCTCTGGGATCCCACAGCTGGTTCTTCCCTGGTCTCCTCGCTGGCCCAAATGGGACTAATTTAGCCATCTAGCCCTGGTGATCATCTAATGTTTATTGGATGAATTTCCCCCCAAATTGATTTTTGATTTTATTGTTATTTATGCTTTATTCCGTATTTTATGCTGTTTTTTGTAGCGTCAATTAAGTGTTTTAAATTTGTTGTTAGCCGCCCTGAGCCCAGTTTCCTGAACCGGGAAGGGCGGGGTATAAATAAAAATGTATTATTATTTATTATTATCTCCTCTTTTGCAGGCTTGGCTGCGAACAGAGCTCAGACGGAGGAGACCTCTGCACTTCATCGTATGTGAGCTGTCCCTAAGATGCTGAAGGATGGATGTGGAAGGGAGCTGGGAGTCCGACAGTGACACTTGCGGCGCAGGGGAAGATCACTCGAATGACTGCATTCCTGAGTGGGTGGGTCAGAAAGGTGGCCTCCGGCTAGACGTAGATGAAGACTACTCTCTGCCTCCCAGCCCTGAGAGCAGCCTTGACGGACCTTCAAGCCATCAGGATATCCCTGTAAACCTGCGCTGCGAAGAAGACGAAAGGAATGGCGTATACGGTCAGTGGAGCGATTCAACCACAGCCAAGGGCTTCATCACCTCTAGCACCAACTTTGACCTGCAGTGTGAAGGTGAGGACCCAGAGCCTCGTTCTTCTGCGCACGCCAGAGGCAAGGTTTGTGAGGACATTGTCATCATCAGTTCTTTAGATGAGGAGGAGCCAGTGCCGACATCTGGCAATGTCCTACCTTACCGCCGCAAGGAATGTGGAGAGGCCTTCCGCCATCTTGGCAGGTTGCAGGAACACCAGCAGTACCACGGGGCTGAGCGTCCGTACCGGTGCCCCATCTGCGGCAAAGGGTTCTTCCGTACGGCCAACCTGAGAACGCACAAGCTCATCCATTCGAGCGACAGGCCGAACAAGTGCCCAGAATGCGACAAAGGGTTCCTTCACAAAGTCGACCTCTGGAGACACCTGCGGAACGTGCATAAGATAGAACATTCGAAGACGCTGAGGGGTGGGCCTTTAATCGTAGTGTCTTCGAAGGCTCAGAGCCAAAGCAGCGAGGGTTTGGCCTCTTCCCAGGTAGATCCAGGAGAACCAGAGAGAGAACAGCCTAAACCGTACGTATGCCCCACTTGTGGCAAGGGTTTCCGTACGTCCAACTTGCTGTTCAAGCACAAGGTGATTCACCGGCAGGAGAAACCATACGAGTGCCAAGAGTGTGGGAAAGCCTTCGTCCAGCTGCTCCGCTTGAAAAGGCACCAGAAAATTCATACTGGGGAGCGCCCCTTCCATTGCGAAGAGTGTGGTGGGGCATTCACACGCCTGACTTCGCTGCATCGTCACCAGCGCATCCATACCGGAGAGAAGCCCTACTCGTGCACGTACTGTGCTCAGGACTTCACAGAGTCAGGCTCCTTGAGGAGGCATGAGCGTATTCACCAAATGAAAACTTCATAGGGCCATGGCACATATTGCATTTGTGGATGCGGTGTGTGTGTGTGTGCAGCTGTACGCTTAAGAGGTCCCATGTGTACACCTTGAAGCGTAAAGTATGAATATAACAAATATAAAATAAATTTTTGAAAAATAAATAAATTCCTTCCAGTAGCACCTTAGAGACCAACTAAGTTAGTTATTGGTATGCATGCACACGAAAGCTCATACCAATAACTAACTTAGTTGGTCTCTAAGGTGCGATTGGAAGGATTTGTTTTGTTTTGTTTCGACTACGACAGACCAACATGGCTACCTACCTGTAACTGCAACAAATGTGTCTTGTATAGGTATGCTTGTCAGGGAATCGCCGCTGAGTGCAGCTCTCTTGGTTGAAAGCCTAGGTTTTCCTCTGTGTAATGTGTGAAACAATCCATAAACTAATCCTTGTAGGCATCAAACCATTTATTTCTTCACCTGTGCAAAATCACTTGGCAACTGCGGTTTGTTCATATAGCACAAAATATATGCGACGTCCCTTTTAAATCTCACTTGTCCTTGCAACAGCCTTGTAAGCTAAGTTGTTCATAACTTCATCTGGGGAAACGTCAGACTTAACTCAGCTCCAGCCCACATTTGACTGTCCCAAGTAACTCCACTACACAACATGGCAGGTATTTCCCAGCATCCTCTGTGGTGTTGCAAAGGATTCTGGGGAACATCTCTTGGCGTGATTGCTGGGGACTCATGGGCACTTGGAGAGATTTCTGTCCCAGGACTGGCTTGGGTTAGAGCATGGGTCAGCAGACTAAGGCCCGTGGGCTGGATCAGGCCCAATTGCCTTCTGGATCCAACCCGTGAACAGTCCGGGAATCACCACGTGGATCACCAGCACGTGTGTTCTTTCCCTCTCACACGACGGCACCAGCGGCGCCTCCTCCCTGTTAGGTAGTGTCAGGGCTGCCTCAAGTCTCAGCTCACAAAAGACCAACGCCAATTTCTTCTTATATACAAAAGTGTTTATTGGAGTTCATTGTTTGCTTCACATCCGAGGCGCGCAGCCCCACGTCTGTTACCCTTAGACCGTTGAAGTCCCCTCTGAGTCAGTCCCTCCCCTGCACCAGTTTAAGAGGCTTGCGCTGCTCCACCTCTTCCTCTCTTTCCTTTTCCGCAGGGTCTTCCTGCCCGCTGGGGTTTCGCCCCTCCTGGATTCCCCTGACGCGGAATCCCCAGATTGCTCTTCCCCCCTCCTGCGGGCTTTGGGACCTGGCTCCTCCTCCGGGCTCCCTGTACTTCCGCGCACCTCCACATTTGAACTTGGCGCGCGCGCCCAACCTCTAACCTTCCTTTTGACAGTTACACTACTCCCTTCACTACTCCCCTCCCCTTCCGGGAGGGTGGCTTGCTCCGACCTCCCTCCCTTCTCTGCTGCCGGAGCTGCTTCCCCTGATACACTGGAACCTCCACCCCCTTCGCTGCACTCTGGCGGGGAGGCTGGTCCTGACGCCCAGCTGCCACTTTGGGATCCCCCACTGGCCCCCTGCTCCTGACACGTCCCCCCTGGGGCTCCCCTGGCCTTGACCACCGGCGCCCCCTTCTGGGAATCCTCTGATTCGCTGGAAAGACTCATGGAATCTCTAGAGTCATTGTCATCCTCTTCCTCGCTGTCCTGGGATTCATCCCCATCGCTCTCCATCTCCTGCCTACCCTGTGCCTCTGTCCCTGAACCCCTGACATCCATCCCCCCCTCGAAGCCCCCCCTTCCCCCCTCCCGCTGCTCGGGCGCAGGTTCCGGGAGCTCCGTTGTAGCGGGGGTAGATGCTGAATACAGTCCGTCGACGTCGATCTCCTCTGCTTCCAGTTCAGTGTATGAGTGCTCGAAACCGGGGTCCTCCCCCAACACGTCCAAGTCCTCCCCTCCCCCTGTTACTTCAGGCGATGCTGCTTGCCAAGGCCCCCTTAGCCACCCCCTGCGCCACTCCTCTTCTGGTTGATCGTCCCACCAGTAAGAGCGGTCCGTGTCCACCCCCGAGCACGATCCCCTTGGAGGGCTCGATTCTGGCGTGGTCTCCTCTGTGGAGGAGAACCCCCGGAAGGTGCTGTCTGAAAGTGTGGGCGTAAAAAGCCAGTCATCAAAATACTCCGCTGGCATGGGCCTGTGTGGGAAGAGTGCATGGAACTCGTCTTTAAGAAGAGGTTCCTCCAGAGCATAATCTGGCACCCAACTGTTGGCGCTGGCCGGGGTACCTTCCCTGGCGAGGAGGTATTCTACTCCCTCCTCCCCCCATCTCGAGTCCAGAATTTCCGTGACCTCGTTGAGTGTCGGGGCCCTCGGTGACTTCCCCCCCGGTGACTTTCTACGTGGGTCTGGTGCCGTCCCTGGCTCCTGAAATCTGTGTGGGGCCTTGTAGGGTGTAAGCACCGACCTATGAAAGACCGGGTGCATTCTGGAACCTTCTGGGAGGGTCAACCGAAAAGCTACGGGATTGATCCTGCCCTCAACTTGGTATGGCCCTAGCTGTTTGTGTCCTAGCTTCTTCTTAGCTAACGACTTGGCCGGCACCGCCTGGGCTGCTAACCATACCCAGTCCCCCACCTGGATGTCTTCTCCTGCCCTCCTGTGCCTGTCTGCCTGCACTTTGTAGGCGTGTTTAGCTAGCTCCAAGTGCCGTCGTAGCTCCTTGTGGACCTCCTGCAATTCTGCTGCTAAATGCTCAGCTCCCTGCGGCTCCCCCTGCGTCGTCGTCTCCAACCCCGGGAAGGTTCTGGGATGTCGCCCATTGTTGGCGAAGAACGGTGTCACCCCCGTTGACGCGTGCTTCGTGTTGTTGTAGGCAAACTCGGCCATCGGTAAGTAGTCCACCCAAGTTGCAGGCTGTTGATTGGCGTAACATCGCAGGTACTGCTGCATGATGGCGTTGACCCTCTCCGCTTGGCCGTTGGTTTGCAGGTGTCTCGCCGACGCTAAGTTGATCTTGACATTCAGGATGCCCAGGAGCTTCTGCCAAAAACTGGAAATGAATTGGCGACCCTGGTCGGACAGGATGGACCGTGGTAAGCCGTGCACCCGGAACACGTGGTCTATGAACAGCTTGGCGGTCTGTTCCGCTGTTGCCACCTTCGCGCAAGGAATGAAGTGCGCCATCTTGGTGAACAGGTCTACAACCACAAGCACCGCCGTCTTGCCTCGCGAACTGGGCAGATCAGTAACAAAGTCCAGCGCCACCCTTTCCCACGGCTGTAGTGGCGTCTCCAGCGGTTCCAGCAGTCCCGCTGGCTTCTTGTGCACTGGCTTGGACCTCTGACAAGTGTCACACCTGGCGACGTAATCCGTGACCTCTCCTCGCATCTGGGGCCACCAAAAGTCCCTGGCTACTAAGTCCGCCGTCTTTTCCTTGCCGAAGTGACCCGCGCTGGGTGCGTCGTGTAACTGCTGTAGAACCTTCACGCGGAGATCGTCTCCCGGCACGTAGAGAGCACCTTTGCGGGTTAGCAGGCCGTCGCGTATCTGGAATTCGTCGTCCTTTGCTGTCCCTCTTCGCACCTCCTCCATCTTGGATTGTGCGAACGGATCCGTCTGCAGCGTGCGTCGCACCGCGTCCAGGTCCACGGCGGCGGAAGCGCACGCCCACGCCTGTGGTGCGAAAATGTGCTTGGCTGCCACTGGTGCCGCTTCCTCGAGATACTGCGGTTTCCTGGAGAGCGCATCCGCTATGACGTTGTTGTCTCCCGGGATATACTCTATCCTGAAGTCGAAATCCGCAAAGAACTCAGCCCATCGTATGTGCCTCTGGCTCTGGAGCTTCGCCGTGCGCCAATACTCTAGGTTCTTGTGGTCCGTGCGGACTTGCACGGTGTGCTTGGCTCCGATGAGGAAGTGCCTCCACGCCTTGAAAGCCGCGTGGATGGCCAACAACTCCCTGTCCCAGATGGTGTAGTTCTGTTCCGACTTGCTGAGCTTCCGGGAATAGAAAGCGCAGGGCCTCCAGTTCGCTTGCGGATCTTCCTGCAAGAGGACGGCCCCCACTGCTCTGTCAGATGCGTCAGTCTCAACCCGCATGGGCCTGCCGGGATTCACGTGTAGCAGCTGTTCTTCGGACGCGAAGAGGCTCTTAAGTCTCCTGAAGGACTGCTCCGCCTGGTCCGTCCAGGTGAACTTTTTCTTCTTGGAACTGAGGGTGTCCGTGATAGCTGCCGTCTCTTTCGCGAAACCCCTGATGAACTTGCGGTAAAAGTTGGCGAAGCCGACGAACCTCTGGACCTCCTTCCGATTGCGCGGGCTGTTCCAGTCCAACACCGCGCGGACCTTGGCGCTGTCCATGGCTAGTCCCTTGTCGGACAGCCGGTAGCCCAGGAAATCCACCTCCGTCACGTCGAACTGGCACTTCTCCAGTTTGGCGTAGAGTCTGTGCTCCCGTAGCCTCTGCAAGACCTCCTTTACGTCTCTCTTGTGAGTCTCCTGCGATTCTGAGAAGATCAGAATGTCGTCGAGGAAGCATACGCACTTCTTGTAGAGGAGTCCCGCTAGCACGTGGTGCATGAATGCTTGGAAACAGGGGGAGCCATTTTGGAGACCAAACGGCATAACTCTGTATTCATAGGTGCCCAGCGGCGTGAACATGGCCGTCTTCCACTCGTCACCTTCCCTCATGCGTATTAGATTGTATGCTCCGCGTAGATCCAACTTGGTGAAGACCCTCCCCTTCCTCACCGTCGCGAGCAGGTCGTCAATTTTGGGCATGGGGAAGGCCTTGGGCTTTGTCATCGAGTTTATGGCCCTATAGTCCACAATGAGCCTTTTTTGGGGCGTGTCCTTCTTCTTCACGAAAAACACAGGACTGCCCCCCACTGCCTTGGATTCTCGGATGAATCCCTGCTTCACATTGTGATCTATGAACTCCCTGAGTTCCTGCATCTCATCTTCAGACATGGAATACAGCTTCGCAGTCGGCAGCGTCGCCCCTGGTAAGAGGTCAATTGCACAGTCGTAGGGCCGGTGGGGTGGTAATTGGTCAGCTTCCTTTTCGCAGAAGACCTCCAAAAACCCCTTGTACTTATGGGGCACCGCCTGCACCATGCCTAGATGCAACTGTTGCCCTTCCTCCTGGCCCTCCTCCTCCTGGCCGGTCTGGATGCAATGTTGTGTGCAGTAGGACGAGCCAAAGGTGAGCTGCCGCTGGTACCACGCTAATGATGGGCTGTGTCTATCCAGCCAACTCATGCCTAACACTATAGGCATGTCTGACAGTCGGGTGACGTTGAAACTGATGACCTCGCGATGATTCCCAATCTGCATCACCATGGGTGGCGTCTGCTGTACCACTTGCCCGCCCAGCAACTTCCTGCCATCTACCGTGACGACGTTCAGAGGCAGCGTGGCTGGTAGAAGCGCTATGCGATGCTACTTGATGAACTGCACCCCCACGAAGTCTGCGTTGCTCCCTGAGTCAATTGTAATGGGGACTTCCAGGGTGAGTCCATTAGGTAGCTGGAGAGTAGCAGTGAGCTGCACCACGGGCTTGGGTGGTAAGGGATTTGTAGGCTGCAAAAGCGCTGGGGACTGCTTTACTGACTCGCCTGGCGGAGCCCCAGCATCTCTGCTTCCAGCCAGGCATTGTCGTTTCCCTGAAACTGCTCTCCTTGGAGCGCTGCTCCTGTTACTGTTGCTAAGGCTGCAGTGTGCTTCTGGAGCCTCTGGGGACACTCTTTGGCCATGTGCTGCGCACTGTCACAGATGTAACACTTCCTGGTCCCTCTAGGAGGCTTCGCCTTGACTGCTCCGGACGCTGAGGCTCCGGCAGCTGTCTGAGCCTTTGCACCACCAAGTTCCATTGGTTCCTCCCCCTCCCTCAGCCGAGGCGAGGGATCCGTACGTCCCAGGTCCCTGGGAAGAAAAGGAGGCGCTCTAGCTGGTGTGTGGACTTGGCGCCCCTCCTCACTGTGCCAAGGGCGTTCTTCGTGGCGCACTCCTATCGTGAGTGCCCTCTGCACGACGTCTGCTAGGGTTTGAGGTCTGTCCCCCCTGGCCAACTCATCTTTTACGGAGCCATGGAGCCCCTCCCAGAACAAGTCTCTCACTGCCAGGGAGTCTTTTTCCCAGCCCAGCACATTCAGCAATGCAAAAAAGCGAGAATGGTACTGACGCACTGTAGCCTTGCCCTGCCGCAATCCATGCATCTCCCGTCGCGCCACATCAACGTCAACGGTAGATTGGAAGCAAGCGTCCATGGCTTTGATAAATTCGTCAGAGTTCCTGCGGGCAGGACCATCTTCGCGCCACAAATTGCGTAACCAGGCTCTAGCGTCCCCATGCAAGTGGGACACAATAAAGCCTACTTTCTCCTCCTCATCTTTGAAGTCTTTCCGAAGCAAATGCAGCGCGTATACGACGTCTGCTCTGAAACTGGGATAATGCTTCAGGTTCCCATCGAAGTGGGCTACTAAATTGCCCCCCCCTCCGTCCGAGTCCGATTCCCTCTGATCTGGACCCCGGGAACCCCTCTTTGCACGCACGGTCCCACCTGGCTTGCAGATCCTGGCATCGCGCTTCTGCTTCGTCAACTTTCCTCTGGGAGCCCACTACTGCAGCGGAGAGCTCGGCGACTGCGTTTCGCAGGGTCATCATCTGCTCCTCAGTAGTCATGTCTGCCAAACTTCGTGAGCTTTGCAAAAAAAATTTTTGCGGTTTCTGGAGAGGGGACTTACTGTCAGGGCTGCCTCAAGTCTCAGCTCACAAAAGACCAACGCCAATTTCTTCTTATATACAAAAGTGTTTATTGGAGTTCATTGTTTGCTTCACATCCGAGGCGCACAGCCCCACGTCTGTTACCCTTAGACCGTTGAAGTCCCCTCTGAGTCAGTCCCTTCCCTGCACCAGTTTAAGAGGCTTGCGCTGCTCCACCTCTTCCTCTCTTTCCTTTTCCGCAGGGTCTTCCTGCCCGCTGGGGTTTCGCCCCTCCTGGATTCCCCTGACGCGGAATCCCCAGATTGCTCTTCCCCCCTCCTGCGGGCTTTGGGACCTGGCTCCTCCTCCGGGCTCCCTGTACTTCCGCGCGCCTCCACATTTGAACTTGGCGCGCGTGCCCAACCTCTAACCTTCCTTTTGACAGTTACACTACTCCCTTCACTACTCCCCTCCCCTTCCGGGAGGGTGGCTTGCTCCGACCTCCCTCCCTTCTCTGCTGCCAGAGCTGCTTCCCCTGATACACTGGAACCTCCACCCCCTTCGCTGCACTCTGGCGGGGAGGCTGGTCCTGACGCCCAGCTGCCACTTTGGGATCCCCCGCTGGCCCCCTGCTCCTGACACGTCCCCCCGGGGCTCCCCTGGCCTTGACCACTGGCGCCCCCTTCTGGGAATCCTCTGATTCGCTGGAAAGACTCATGGAATCTCTAGAGTCATTGTCATCCTCTTCCTCGCTGTCCTGGGATTCATCCCCATCGCTCTCCATCTCCTGCCTACCCTGTGCCTCTGTCCCTGAACCCCTGACAGGTAGATTTATTGCTTTATTGTTTGGCGTCCAGCACGCTTCCCCCTGCGAGCCTCTGCAGGTCGTGAAGCAATTAGCAAATAGCAAAGTTGCACAGCGGTCGTGTGTTTGAAAGAGCAGTGAAAGTCCCACACGTTTCTTCTGTCCTAATATCACTTTATTTGCTCAAAAGTAGCATATTTACAATTGAGAACTTCCATCTGATTTAAGCTGCATCTTCTCCCTCTGTTTGCAGCTTCACAAGCAAAACTGCTTTCACTTTGCACTCAGCTTACAGCATTCCAAGCTGCTTTCGTCACGTCCTGGCTTACTTCCCTTGTAAGCGCCTCCTCTCAGCCTCGAGACACAGAAGGTTAACCCTTCACTACACCCAACACTCCCTCCCTCCTCCTGGTTTCTCCCAACCCTGCCTAGAGGAGGAAGGGGGCTGGGCTTTGTTGGTGCCAGCAGCAGCAGCGCTCGAGCGGCCACCATTTTAAGCAGCCCCTCTCCAATGCCCTTTTGTGCACTGCTCATCGTCCCGCCGCCACCAGCCCCTGCCACTCGCAGGACACAGGTAAGCAGCCACCGGGGCTCGTGGTGCTCTTACATCATTTCCCCCCCAAAATATAGTCTGGCCCCCCACAAGGTCTGAGGACAGTGGACTGACACCCTGCTGAAAAGGTTTACTGACCCCTGGGTTAGAGTCTGACTCAGCTAAGTAACTGAAAAAGGTGTGGCATCAGTCAACAAAATATGTGACAAAGCACATAGGTACACATATATTTAATATGACATACAATATAACTTTCCCTCAAACTTCCTGGCATTACATAATCCAGTACAGTGGTACCTCGGGTTAAGTACTTAATTCGTTCCAGAGGTCCATTCTTAACCTGAAACTGTTCTTAACCTGAAGCACCACTTTAGCTAATGGGGCCTCCCTCTGCCACCACGCCGCCGGAGCATGATTTCTGTTCTCATCCTGAAGCAAAGTTCTTAACCCGAAGTAATATTTCTGGGTTAGCGGAGTCTGTAACCTGAAGCATATGTAACCTGAAATGTATATAACCAGAGGTACCACTGTAATGCTCTTACTGGATGAACATGATTTAATGTTCTCTAGAGTACATGACTTTATGTTGACTCTTATTAAGTTAAGTGAAGGGAGACTTGCACATCAGAGGCCATTTCAGTAATAATAAGGTGTGAGCAAGGCCCCACAGCAGACGGGGATGACAACGCTTTTGGAGCCCCTCATTGGTCTGGGGGCACGGGCAGGTGAGGACTCTCAGTGTGGTGGTGTGGTTAAGAACAGTAATCTCGTAATCTGGGGAACCGGGTTCGCGTCTCCACTCCTCCACATGCAGCTGCTGGGTGACCTTGGGCTAGTCACACTTCTCTGAAGTCTCTCAGCCCCACTCACCTCACAGAGTGTTTGTTGGGGAGGAAGGGAAAGGAGAATGTTAGCCGCTTTGAGACTCCTTCAGGTAGTGATAAAGCGGGATATCAAATCCAAACTCTTCTTCTTCTCACCTCTGCCCCCCAATGACCTCGTTGAGGGGAGCTCGCCTTCAACAAGGATTTGAGGGCAAACACGAGGGTCCATCCAGCGCCAACCATGTGCCAAGTCTGAGTAAGCAACGAGGGCGTCAGGCGTGTGTAGGGCTGCCACCTGCCCCTTACGATAAGGGATTTTCCACGGAAAAATTCTGCACCCCTTAAAGGAATGTGTGTGGCATTAGCAACTATATGGAAAGGGGTATTGGAGGCAAAGCTTTGTGAGGAAGAGAAACAGAATTTGTTGCTATCTTCACCCCTCTTTCTTTAGGGGGGGCTGGTTTTCTACATTTGCCATTCTTATGACAAGCAGAAATTCAGCAGGTGGGAAGGATGTGTGTCACTGAAATTAATGTGCATTGCTAACTTAGATCCATAAATTTCTATGAGCTTGACCAGTGCTGGAAACAATCCATTGTAATGGATAGCTTTGAAGTCGTTTCTGCACCAGGTAAAGCAGGCATAGGCAAACTCGGCCCTCCAGCTGTTTTGGGACTACAACTCCCATCATCCCTATCTAACAGGACCAGTGGTCAGGGATGATGGGAGTTGTAGTCCCACAACATCTGGAGGGCCTATGCCTGAGGTAAAGTAATGGTAAAGTACCATATTTTTCACTCTATAAGACGCACCAGACCATAAGACGCACCTAGTTTTTGGAGGAGGAAAACAAGAAAAAAAATATTCTGAATTTCAGAAGCCAGAACAACAAGAGGGATCGCTGCGCAGCGAAAGGAGCGATCCCTCTTGCTGTTCTGGCTTCTGGGATAGCTGCACAGCCTGCATTCACTCCATAAGACGCACACACATTTCCCCTTACTTTTTAGGAGGGAAAAAGTGAGTCTTATAGAGCAAAAAATACAGTAATTCCTGCCTTCTGACTTGCCCCATATTTTGCCCAAACTATGCCTTATTTTGCCTGACCAAAGATGGCAACCCTAGCAGTTGACCTCTGCACATTGTTGCCCCTCATTTCCTGCAAGTGGTCTTCCCAGAAGTTCTTAGATGACCCCTACTGGAAAATATATTGTTGGTCTGTGTGAAGATAAGTTCACAAAGGGCAGTTTACAAAGCAGCAAACTGAGTAGATCTGAACCTTTCATGTTTCTGCTGAAACATCTGTTTTACAGAAGGCAAACAAACAAAGCTAATAGGAAAGTAATTTATCCAAAACCTCAAACTGTACTGCTGAGACTGGGTTTGAGTTCCAAGCATGAAACCCCCAAAGCAATGAACCCGCCCCCACTCATTTGCTTTCCCCAGGAGATTCCCCCAAAATGCATTTACTTCCTGCCCCTCAGCCCCCAAAAGAAACATGCCTCCTTTTTCTCTAACCTGTACCTGCCCAACAGATCTCCTCGGTGCAGCCTGACTTTAATATTTGATCATTTTTCTTTTTTCCTTTTTTTTAAAGATATTTATTAAAATTTCAACATATTACAGAAAAGAGCGAAAAAAGGAAAAAAGAAAACAGATAAAAAACGAAGATACAAAATAAAAACAGTTAAAAAACAGATTAGTCTTTCCATATCTTATCTTTCATTTGCTTGTTTCCCCGACCTCCTCGCACCTCCCTTTTTTGTTTTCCAGTTCAATTATTTTGTTCAGCAAATCCCTCCCCTCTTTTAGTATCCTAATCATTAATCATAAAAATATTGTAATTTTAGATTTTTACATATTACATAATAAACCCTTTTTTCATCTTCCCTTGTAACTTTTCAGCTAAAGACCACTTAGTTTCTATCCAACATCATTCTAACATTCATTAACTTTACAATATTTCTATAGATAATCTTTGAATTTCTTCCAATCTTCTTCCACCGACTCTTCTCCCTGGTCTCGGATTCTGCCAGTCATTTCCGCCAGTTCCATATAGTCCATCACCTTCATCTGCCATTCTTCCAAGGTGGGTAGATCTTGTGTCTTCCAATACTTTGCAATGAGAATTCTTGCTGCTGTTGTGGCATACATAAAAAAAATTCTGTCCTTCTTTGGCACCAATTGGCCGACTATGCCTAGGAGAAAGGCCTCTGGTTTCTTCAAGAAGGTATATTTAAATACCTTTTTCAATTCATTATATATCATTTCCCAGAAAGCCTTAATCTTTGGGCACGTCCACCAAAGGTGAAAAAAAGTACGTTCATTTTCCTTACATTTCCAACATTTATTATCGGGCAAATATTTGATCATTTTTCTCTTCCCTTAGCTGCCACTAAAGGGAGCTGGATTCGCAAAGCAAATAAAGTTCACATTTTTTAAATGTGCAGTTGCTGTGCAATCAGAAAGCCTGGTATTGGGTAAAATCAAGCTCCAAAAAATACATGGAAAACGATAGTATTATGTATTTGGGGTGGGGTGCCTGACTCTCCTAAATTCCCGGATCCAGGAATGCTAATCATGTTTAGCATTTTTGATAGATAGATTTAATATATTATTTTCTCTCTCCAGGATAACAGAATATAGTTTGGTAAAAAAAGAACTGGCACTGCTATACCAGTGGCTGATGGTGATTTTAATTCATATATATTTGACGGGCCTATCAAAAAACACGAGTCTGCTGAAAGAAAAAACAGCTTATGTAAGAGTCAAGGATGAAGTATGATATCCCCCATGAAATCCAATAAAATATTTTGCTGTGAAATTTAAACATATTTATAAAATCAGCAAGTCCTTCTTTGAAATTTCTTAACATATGCAACCAATTAGTTGTCTCTAAATGGCATGTTCCTGTGGTTCCTACTCCTAAAGGAGACATAAACCACAAAATTACTGGTGTCCAGTCGAAGCAGGGAAGAAGGAAAGCAAGCTTTTGAATTCTATTCATTGCCATTTATTGATAGAAATATCAATATAATTTAAACAAGCATGATTCTTTTGACTATATAATAAAATCATCTGTTTTAACATCTGGTTTTTCCATGTAGCAATATAATAAGCCCCATTATTTTTTCATTCTGTACCTGTCATTTTCAACTGAAGCTGAAATATCTGCGATAGTCTGTGTTATAATGATATTCAAAGTGGTTGATACATTATTTTATTTTTTTGCAGAGCAAAGTCGCAAAGGTATAGCTGTATAATTGACAAGCCCTAGTGCTATGAATCCACCAGGGCTATGATTTTTGGTTTGGGTGAAAGAGGACAAGAGGGTGCAAATCTCAGACAAGCCTCAGCTTGGTGGGAGAAGATGGATGCACCTGACTCTCTTAAGAAGTTCTTTCAGGTGACTTTAAAAAATGATTAGACAAATTCATGGAGGAGAGGCCTGTGAATGGGCGCTTCTGGACTGTCACTATTTTCAGGTGGGATTTGATCACATACTGGCAAATTCAGGTCGCATGGTGAAAGTTGATTTGGAAGTCTTGCACGACATACCTGCTTCCTCAAAAGATCAAACCTTTTGCATTAAGGAAAGTGATCGGGAATGCCCTGGGAAGTGTGCTGTGACACTTGCTTTGAGGTAACAACATCTAAGCTTCCTTCAAAATAATAATAATAAATCAGAATGAATGCTCATTAAATAGCTAACGATGCCTAATCTCCCTACGAATAGATCAGAATGAATGTTCAATAAACAGGTTCTCTGGAAGCACCCAGGGACTATTAAACAGAATACCTAAAGAAAACCTTCACCACAGAGACAGCATAAATACCATTTGCTGGAAAGGCAGCATTCCTTTGTGACCTGAGTGTGGGTTTTCCAGAGGTGTCTGAGACACTGTTGAAAACAAAATTCTGGACTAAATGGACTTTTGATCTCCTCTAGTAGGGGTCTTCTTATGCCCTCAATGTAAGTAGCAGCATAACTTTGATAAAGAGCACTATGTCGTACAGAGTAAATGAAAGTAAATTATTATCAAAATAATAATTCTGTGCATTTATAATAGCCAAGCATGTAGAGCAGATTTCTTTGTGCATTGGACACAGTAGCGTGCAAATAGTGCGCCAACAAGAGCACATTTTCATGTTCAGTTGTCAAATATTTGTGCTTCCATTTTGATTTTGATTTTTTTAACCGTCAGGTATAAAAATGTCAAATTGTCCACATTTAGATTTGAGTATGTACTTTAGAAAAGGCCCTTCTTTCTTTTCTTACTTCTGCAAGGTGAAGTATCACGTCGGCAGAACATATGCA
The DNA here is from genome assembly GCF_964106645.2 of Podarcis pityusensis. Lineage (NCBI taxonomy): Eukaryota > Metazoa > Chordata > Lepidosauria > Squamata > Lacertidae > Podarcis > Podarcis pityusensis. The sequence continues at coordinate 83,541,814 of NC_138030.1, forward strand.
TCTGGAAAGATACAGGTAATAATGCTGTAGAACTGGAGGAACTAATTGAAACTGAAGAAAATCCCGACAAAAATAGCAAAGATGGCAAGGACTTTCATCAGGTATGTGAGGAAACTTCCAGAGTCTTCCACCACTCGGATTCTTGTGGGCTTCACTGTGCGCTCCCACTGGGTCATGATGGCATTTCTGGCCCCGTCCCACTTCCCGGGTCCACTCAGGCGGAATTGGTAGGCAGAGCAGGGACCGAAGAAGATCTTCAGGGCCAGTTCTGGATCTTGGAGAAGGAGCGCAGGGACACTCGGTTTTATGCCAATGTAGGAAGCAAGTTGGTCCATGTATACAAGGCAATCTGTTTTCAAAACCTCGTCAAAGGACAAGCCAAACCTAAACGAAACAATATACAAGGGGAAATGCGGAGGAGTGAAATGGTTTGAAGCTGAACATAACACAAGTGTGGACAAGCCCTTGCGCTTGTTGTGTGTTCATTGGTTTTGCCTTTCTCCCACACAACTGCACAGCAGCTGTAAGGTAAAAGGCAAAGGACCCCTGGACGATTAAGTCCAGTCAAAGGCGACTATGGGGTTGCGGTGCTCATCTCGCTTTCAGGCCAAGGGAGCCAGCGTTTGTCCACAGTCAGCTTTCTGGCTCATGTGGCCAGCAGGACTAAACCGCTTCTGGTGCAACAGAACACCGTGACAGAAACCAGAGTGCACGGAAACGCTGTTTACCTTCCTGCTGCAGCAGTACCTATTTTTCTACTTGCACTGGTGTGCTTTTGAACTGCTAGGTTGGCAGGAGCTGGGACAGAGCAACGGGAGCTCACCCCGTCGCAGGGATTCAAACCACCAACATTCTGATTGGCAAGCCCAAGAGGCTCAGTGGTTTAGACCACAGCGCCAGTCTCCAGCTCACAGCAGCTGTAGCTGGGTCTGTTACAGGCTTTGTCAAACATGCCTTTAGCTGTGGCACATTGGCAGACATTCACATAGTTACGTCTGTAACTATTCTGATCAGCTGGCATCCCTCATGCACCTCCATCCGACCAATGAAGATAAATAATAATAATAATAATAATAATAATAATAATAATAATAATAATTTATACCCTGCCCATCTGGCTGGGTTTCTCCAGCCACTCTGGGCGGCTTCCAATAGAATATTAAAATACAATAACCTATTAAACATTAAAAGCTTCCCTAAACAGGGCTGTCTTCAGATGTCTTCTAAAAGTCTGGTAGTTGTTCTTCTCTTTGACATCTGGTGGGAGGGCGTTCCACAGGGCAGGTGCCACTACCGAGAAGGCCCTCTGCCTGGTTCCCTGTAACTTGGCTTCTCGCAGCGAGGGGACCGCCAGAAGGCCCTTGGCACTGGACCTCAGTGTCCGGGCTCAACGTTGTCAGGTCATATGTAGGAGCTTACCAGTTGCGCTTGTTTTTCTTCTTTTCGTTGACCTCCTCCATCATTTTGGTCACTGGAGGCAACTTACACAAGCCTAGAAGACAGGAAGGATTTTTTCAGTGAGTCACATTTTTTTTTGAGGTTCATCAGAAGGGACTTTCTTTTTGCAGGGGGGTGAAAACTGAGCATGTGCCTTCCAAGCAGAAGTAGAGGCTGTCCAATTGTTAGTAGCACCCATTTCTGCCTGGTGTGAGACGAGGCAGGGTTTCAAACACAACACATTGCATGTGCGAGAGACCCCTTCAAATAGAGACAATCGTGGTATTGTCCACCGATGGGGTGAGAATCCTGGTTAGCCTCGAAACTGGGCTAGGAAAACTAGTCTATTTCCCTCAAAATGCTTCAAAGAAGGTTCTAGATTCAACCCCAAGCATCTCCATTGGTCCATTTAGTTCAGCATTATCAACACCAACCTTCGCCAACTGGGTGCCCACCAGAGGTTTTGGACTAGACCTCCCATCAACCCCCAGCCAGCAACTGGAGGGCACCCAGTTGGCGATGGTTGGTGTTGATAATGCTGATCTAAATGGACCAATGCTTTGGTCCAACGTAAGGTGGTTTTAGGGACGCGGGTGGCGTTGTGGGTTCAACCACAGAGCCTAGGACTTGCCGATCAGAAGGTCGGTGATTCAAATCCCTGCGACGGGGTGAGCTCCCATTGCTCGGTCCCTGCTCCTGCCAACCTAGCAGTTCGAAAGCGCCTCAAAGTGCAAGTGGATAAATAAGTACCGCTCCGGCGGGAAGGTAAACGGCGTTTCCATGCACTGCTCTCGTTTGCCAGAAGCGGCTTAGTCATGCTGGCCACATGACCCAGAAGCTGTCTGCGGACAAACGCCGGCTCCCTTGGCCTATAGAGCGAGATGAGCGCCGCAACCCCAGAGTCGGTCACGACTGGACCTAATGGTTAGGGGTCCCTTTACCTTTACCTTACATTATGGAACTGTCATTGCAGTGGAGTGAGGCATTCTGTGAATTTTGAGGAATAATATGTGCTTTAATAAAAACTAAAGAGAGAGAGAGAGAAGGACACATGATGCAGCGCCCTTGCTGAAGCTCAGGAGATCTGGGTCTAAAGTCAGTACAGTAATGAAGTAATTTTGCTTTATTGACAGTACAGTCAATAAACCATCACCACCACTAACACCCTTGGGTGTCCCTGAGCTCTGCTGAGCTGCAGTACTTCTCTCTAGCCCTCTGGTGTGGTGGGTCATCGTTCTGCCAGCAAGGTAGGGCTTATCCACACTTATCTTTCTTCTGGGCTTTCCAGGGGCGGTCTGTGTCTGAGTGCTCTTCTTTTTCTTGCCTTAGAGCTTTCCCCGTGAAAACCCACTCTTTACCACTAAATGGGAGCAAATGGCAATCTGCAGAAAACCTGAATAGATGTTTGTTTGTTCTGATCGAGTGTTTAAAAGCAGGTTTTCCTGGGGAAATTGGCTAGGAAGAAGAAGAAGAAGAAGAAGAAGAAGAAGAAGAAGAAGAAGAAGAAGAAGAAGTGGTGCTTGGACAGGCATCCCCAACCTTTTGCCCTCCAGATGTTTTGGACTACAATTCCCCTCATCCCTGACTACTGGTCCTGTTAGCTAGGGATCATGGGAGCTGTAGGCCAAAACATCTGGAGGGCCAAAGGTTGGGGATGCCTGTGCTTGGACATGGGGCTTTAAAGCCCAAATCAGTGCCTAGAAAGTGCTGGGCAAAAGCTAAGGTGGATAATCCCTTACTGGCACAGCACAGAGATGACCTTCTGGGGCCCTCCAGATTTCTTGGCCTAAAATTCTCATCCCCTCTGGCCACTGGCTATGCTACTTAGGGCTAATGGGAGGGTGAGTCCAACAACATCTGGAGGGCCACAGGTCCCCCCTACCCATGGCATCGAGAGCAAGTGTCTGGTCCAGCTGCCAGGCTGAGCTTCCCCAGGATTTCCACACACTTACAGGCACCCCCTGGCCTCCTAGGGTGCTTGTATCTCCCCCTTCCTACCATTAAAGATGCGTGTGACCCAGCGCGCTTGAGTTTCCACAACAGGCATCACTGCCCCAAGTGGCCTGAGGAAGCCGATGAAGGCGAGGGTCGGTTTTTCCAGCCGAGGGGGGAAGATGTATTTGTACAAGGAAGCCTGCTGGTTTTCCACCTTAACAATTGACTCGTCGATGAAAGGGAAAGAAGCTTTGTATCCCGTGGCGAAGACAACAACGTCCACTTCTTCTGCCCCAGGAGCGTTCACAAACACGACGGCGTTTTCTCTGAACTCCTTCACCTCAGGCCTAACAGAGAGCTTCCCAGTGATGATGCAGGATGGGATCTCGTCATTCAAAAGGGGCTCTCTCATCACCGTCCTACAGGGAGGAGGAAGAATGGGAAAGATTGCCAGATAAGGAAGCTGTAGACAAAAGAGAGAGGTTCAGTGTGTTGTTGCCAGTGGTTTGATTCTGCATGCCTTTGAGTACCCCCAGAAAAAAGCACTGGTTGTTGCCATGCTGGTTTTACAAAATGTGAGGCAAAGAGTGGTAGTCCCTCCCCCATATTACTCGCTTTCCTTCTCTGCCCTTCAGCAGCCAAATGCTCCTGGGAAGCCCATAAGCATCATATAAGGACGACCACCCATCACCTGTTGTCTCCTGCACCTGTTCAAAGGTACACTGCGCTTGAACCTGGAGGTTCCATGTACCTCTCATGGCCAATAGCTCATCCTCCACGAATGTGGCAGCTAAGCTAGTAGCCATCACCACAACTTGTGGCCAGAGGTGGAGCTAGCTGCTCTGGCACCTGGAGCGGTGCACATGCTGTGCACCCGAGGGTGGGGCCATGGGGCGGGGCAAGCAGCCCAGGGGGGGAGAAGCCCATGGGGTGGAGTGAGCCACCCATGGTGGGCTGCTTCCTGGGCGGGGGGCGGGGGGCGGGGAGCCGTTCAGCTTTGCCAGCAGCCTTCCTCCATTCCTTTTGACAGCTCAGGGGTGGCTACCCCCCTAGGAAGCAGCCCAGAAGCGGGGTCCAATGGCGCTCCACCCGCCCGCAATGTCCAAGCCTCCCCTGAGCTGTAAAAACGAAGGGAGAAGAGGGGGAAGGCCGCTGGCAAGGCGGCACAGCTCCGGTTAGGTTTCTGTTTATGTCACTGTGCAGTTTTTGGAGTCACAAGACTCTGTTTACATTCCAGACTGTTGGAAGTCTCACGGGAGATGGGAGATGGATGTTGATGTTACTGGTTTCCTGTTTCTTTGTGCTTGCTGTGCACTGTCTCTCACAGAGAGCAGATGCATATTCTTTTTCTGTCCTGTGTAGTTAGAAATAAACGTAGCGATGTAGCTCATATTTCCATCTCCTTCTGCTGTTTGGATACTCTGCATAATGAGGGAACGTGCCTGAAGCCTCATTAAAGGCTTAGGTCATTAATCACAGTCGGATTCAACTCGGTCATACGGAATCTCCGACAGTTCCGCCCCTTCCCCCAACGGCTGGGGGTAGGCTTGGGAGTCGCGGGCATGCCGAATGTCACCCCCCTCAGTGATGACACCCGAGGCGGACCACCCCCACCGCCCCCCTTCCTTCACCCCTGCTTGTGGCGATGAACCCCAGATGCATTGTGCCTAAAAAAAAAGAAGTCATAAAAACTGTATTTGGTAGTTGCTGAAACTACAGCCCATCAGTTTCACTGTGACAGGGGGAAACAAAATAATCTCTTGTCCACTTCATCCGTACCATGCATACATTTTTGTCTCTAAGGTTATTATTATTATTTATTAAATTTGTACACTGGCCTATCCCCGTAGAACACAAGGCAGTTCGCAACACAAAATCACAAAATAAAAAACTCAAAAGGTTATGTCAGCGCTGGGTTTCGGGCGGCATGCGTGCTTCTCCCACACAGGTGCCGAGCCGAGGGGGTACATACCTGAGAAGTTCCATAACTGAGAAGATCCATTTGGGGGCAACAAATGTTGTCCTTGCTCAGGGTGCCATATTACCCAAGATTACCCAAGTCCGCCCCTGGTTATGTCAATATAACGACAGGGAAAGTTCTGTTATCTATCACAGGAAAGGTATCAATTCCCAAGGGTGCAGGGAAGCATGTCTATGCGTGGCGGCGAAAATCTCCTTTTTTCTTTTTGCTTGAGATTTTTTTGTTTTGCGTGGACAGGCGGAGTCCCCCAAACCCTGTGTGGAATAATGACTCAAGGCAATGTGCTATGGGATTAAAATTGGCCACAACCTTATTATGTTTTAGATGTGGGTAGACCTTGGCTCAGGCATTGGGCGTTTATCCCTCCCAGTCCCCCGCTGGGGATCTGGGGAACACCAGGGTTATCCAGAATTTGTGGGGATTGGGCTGGCTCTGGAGAACATATGTTCAAGCAGAGAGAGCCTGCCCCCGTTACGCCACCGTCGCAGGGGAAAGCAATGACAACCTCTAGGTGTACAGCCAAAGCCTCCCCTCAAAACAACCCCTTTAACGGGGAACCCTGGTATCGCCGCCGCAAAGAGGAGGGGGGCGTGGGTCACCGCTGCACGCCCACCCCCATTTAGGGAAGATAGACTAAAGGATTCCACCCAAGGCCTGATACCGCCAAAGTTGTGACGTTTTGCTACGGGAAAGGCAAACCTGCCAATGCAGGAGAATTCCTTTCCGGCCCTTCAACAGCGACCTTGACGTAGCAGCGCCCGCGTACCTATGGAGAAAAGGTTAACATGCAAAAGAAGTCTTAACTGAGGGTGGGTAGGGTGGGAGAAGCTCTGGAGCCAACTGACGATTCCCAAGTAAGATCCTCCCGCTATTGTGTGGGCAGGTGGTCCCTCCCCCTACCTGGCCTGATCACCTTGGCAACGCCTCCCCAGGCGGGATTGGGCAACTGGCGGAGACCTCCAGGTATCCCACCTGGGGAAGGCAAAGCCAAGCCTGTGTTAATGGTGCCACATAGGATCCAGGGGGCTGCACGCGACCACACAAAGGGCGCCCCCCATTTAATGTGGGGAGCGGTTATTCTAGTCAGCTACAGCTATGAAGTGTACCAATAATGATGTCAAGATACGCAGCTTGTAACTTTGCTCCGAAAGGAAACTAGCAGCCCCCTGGAGGTGGGTTTTTGTTCCCTTTAAGGGGGGCAGATCAGACCCACGGGGCAGGAAGGGTATCCATGCGGTCCTGTTCCCATTCATTTGAATGAATCTTGCAGAGCGAGAAGGATGTGTGGGGAGAGGGACTCAGACTTCCTGCCACAGTCCATTTCATGGACCACACCTCTGCCTGTACTTTTATGAATGCTGGCAAAACCCTTTCTTCCCACCTCTCTTTATTTGGGCTTCTTATAATAAATTTATACTATTTTTTTATTTATACCCCACCCTTCCCGGTTCAAAAACCGGGCTCAGGGTGGCTAACAACAAATTTAAAACACTTTAAAACACTTAATTATAAAAGCAGCATAAAATACAGTACAAAAACATGAATAACAATAAAATTCAAAAATCAATTAGTTAATTCCCCGGGCTAGCTGGCTGATTTGATCCTACTTGGGCCAGCAAGGAGGCCAGGGGAGAATTAGCTGTGGGGTCTCAGAGCGGTTGATCTTCATAAAAGGGGAGGGGGAAGGAAGGGAAGGGAAATAAAAGATCAGGCTGAATTCAAATTAAAGGCCAGGTGGAATAGCTCTGCCTTACAGGCCCGACAGAAGGAGGTTAAATCCTGAAGGGCCTTAGTCTCATGGGACAGAGCATTCCACCAGGTCGGAGCCATCACTGAAAAGGCCCTGGCCCTGGTGGAGGATAGTCTGACTTCCTTAGGGCTCGGGATCTCTAAACTATGGTTATTCATGGACCTTAAGGTCCTCTGCGGGGCATACCAGGTCCTGTAGATTTCTTAGAAAATGCTTTTGGTTAAAAAAATTTTTTTGGGGGGGGATATACTGTACAGTGGTACCTCGGGCTACAGATGCTTCAGGTTACATATGCTTCAGGTTACAGACTCCGCTAATCCAGAAATAGTGCTTCAGGTTAAGAACTTTGCTTCAGGATGAGAACAGAAATTGTGCTCCTGCGGCGCGGTAGCAGCAGGAGGTCCCATTAGCTAAAGTGGTGCTTCAGGTTAAGAACAGTTTCAGGTTAAGTACGGACCTCCGGAACGAATTAAGTTCTTAACCGGAGGTACCACTGTATTTCTGTTTCTTTCCCACTTTCAAACCTGCGTTGACGCCACGTACCTGTCCTTTGGAATTAAGCCATAGTTTGCGTGGTTAAACCACTGGCTCACTCGGTTCTCAATCAGCCATCCTGTGAAGCGCCCGGGGAGGATGTTTCGAACAATGTTCATAAAACGGGTTAGGAAAACCATGTCCCAGGGGTAGCCATTGTCAAAGACACGGCTTATTACCCAAGCACCTCTTTCTGTGCTGAGCATCACCTAGAAAGAAAACAGCCTGGTATAGTTTATGGAGTAGACCCAGTTTTTCCTTAAAAAAAGGAAGTTTGGTACTTAGAGCAAGGAGCAAGGGAGATGTCAGAGAATTCCAACTAAAGTGGAAGAGAAAATTACTGATGTTCATGTCCCAAGCCTGAAATGGGCATCTGTCCAGCAAATGCCAATCATCAGTGCTTCCTTTCTGCAACAACAACAATAATAATAATATAATAATAATACATTTTTATGCCCCGCCCATCTGGCTGGGTTTCCCCGGCCACTTTGGGTGGCTCCCAACACAATATTAAAAACACGATAAAACATCAAGCATTAAAAATGTCCCAATACAGGGAACATTTAGATGTTTTCTAAAAGCCAGATAGTTGTTTATTTCCTTGACATCTGATGGGAGGGCGTTCCACAGGGCAGGCACCACTACCGAAAAGGCCCTCTGCCTGGTTCCCTGTCACCTCAATTCTCACAGGGAGGGAACTGCCAGAAGGCCCTCTGCACTGGACCTTGGTGTCCGGGCTGAACGATGGGGGTGGAGACGCTCCTTCAGGTATACAGGACCGAGGCCATTTAGGGCTTTAAAGGTCAGCACCAACACTTTGAATTGTGCTCGGAAATATACTGGGAGCCAATGTAGGTCTTTAAGGACCAGTGTTATATGGTCTCGGCGGCCACTCCCAGTCACCAGTCTAGCTTCCGCATTCTGCATTAATTGTTTCCAAGTCACCTTCGGGCCTTAGTTTGCCTACCCATGCTCTGGACTAACTACGGAAACAAATATTTACCGTGCCATACCCAACTTTTCCCACTAGGTGGGGCCACCACATCTCCAGATGAGCTTTCAAGCTGTGCTTTCCTTACAGCAATAAAAACTTACATAACCCCGTCGCAAAGCCTAATTGTCTAAAATAAGAGTATTTCAGTGTCTGGAAAGTGTTAGCATCAGAAATGTCTAACCTGAATAAGAACAGCAATTCTGTATTTAAAAGGTGGGTGAAGGGGCCCAGTTTAAAACGTGCAACTGGTCTGAGGGATGCTACCTTTTTTGCTGTCTGAGTTGCTTCCACGGCGATGTCGGTTCCAGAATTCCCCATGCCAATAACAAGGACTGTCTTATCCTTGAAGACCTCTGGGCTTTTGTAGTAGCGGCTGTGGAAATACTGCCCCTTGAACTTGTCTAGACCTGTGTGGAAATGAGGACATGCCCCAGCAAATAATAACTGAAGCAGCACCTATAATTTAGTCCTCTGCATGTTTGTTCAGAAGGCAACCCCATGGTTGAAGTTTACTCTCAAGTACATGTGCCCATGACTGCAGATTTAATTTAATTTAATTATTTATACCCTGCCTGTCTGACTGGACTGCCTCAGCCACTCTGGGCAGCTTCCAGCACATATAAAGACATCATAAAACATCAAACATTAAGAACTTCCCAATATAGGGCCACCTTCAGATATCTACTAAAAGTTGTGTAGTTCCTTATCTCCTTAACATCTGCTGGGAGGGCATTCAGCAGGGCGGGCACCACTACCAAGAAGGCCCTCTGCCTGGTTCCTTGTAACCTAAGTGAGGTAACCGCCAAAAGGCCCTCAGAGCTGGACCTCAGTGTCTGGGCTGAATGATGGGGGTGGAGATGCTCCTTCAGGTATACTGGGCCAAGGCCATTTAGGGCTTTAAAGGTCAGCACCAACACTTTGAATTGTGCTTAGAAACATACTGAGAGCCAATGTAGGTCTTTCAAGACCCGTGTTATGTGGTCTCGGCGGCCGCTCCCAGTCACCAGTCTAGCTGCCGCATTCTGGATTAGTTGTAGTTTCTGGGTCACCTTCAAAGGTAGCCCCACATAGAGTGCATTGCAGTAGTCCAAGCAAGAGATAACTAGAGCGTGCACCACTCTGGCGAGGCAGTCCATGGGCAGGTAGGGTCTCAGCCTGCGTACTAGATGAAGCTGGTAAACAGCTGCCCTGGACACAGAATTGACCTGCACCTCCATGGACAGCTGTGAGTCCAAAATGACTCCCAGGCTGTGCACCTGGGATTTATGCAGTGCTTGTCTAGTGTAAAGGTAAAGGGACCCCTGACCATTAGGTCCAGTCGTGGCCGACTCTGGGGTTGCAGCACTCATCTCGCTTTATTGGTCGAGGGAGCTGGCGTACAGCTTCCACGTCATGTGGCCAGCATGACTAAGCCGCTTCTGGCGAACCAGAGCAGCACACAGAAACGCTGTTTACCTTTCCGCCGGAGTGGTACCTATTTATCTACTTTCGCTTTGACGTGCTTTCGAACTGCTAGGTTGGCAGAAGCAGGGACTGAGCAACGGGAGCTCACCCCGTCACGGGGATTTGAACCGCCGACCTTCTGATCGGCAAGCCCTAGGCTCAGTGGTTTAACCCACAGCTCCACCCACGTCCCGCATGTCTAGTGTACAAGGTGCTAAACATACATTATTTCTATTACAGCAAAGCCACCCTTGGGCAGAAGGGATGTGCCACACCCTGGATGGGCTTTTCCACACTTGCCTTTTGCCCTGCTCCATGTTCGAGTGCTCTCTGAGCTGTCCCCCCCCCCAAAAAATCTGCTCTTTAAAGCTAAATTGGAACAAACAGCAATTCAGGGTTTCCAGAGATTGCTGTCTGCTCCGATTCAACTTTAAAGAGCGGGTTTTTGCGGGGGAAGGGTCCCCTCGTGCTATCGTGGGGAAAAACATGCTGATTTTCTGCATCCAGGAATCATTTTTGTTGGACATGGTGCTTCAAAAATCCTGAAATGTAATCAATCACTTTGAACTGTTGTCCCGAGAGGGACATGCACAGTTTTGCTTGTATTTATACTTCAAAATATCTCTTTTAGGAAGACAAACACGTTCTTGGACCCTCGGATACATTGAAACAATATGAACTTTGCCTCTGCATGTGTTGCTTTTCTTCTTGAATGCATGCAAGAGCTTTTTAAAGCAAGCATTAAACAAAAAGAAACTCCAGATCAGCTATACAGTACCAGGGAATGACTTGAGTGGCACTGAGGGATCGGCAAGATAACCAATGCAAACCATGACAGCATCAAAGATGGCGGATTTCTGTTTCCCGTCAGTCTCCGTGACAACATCCCACTGGCCGGTGGCAGAGAAGTCAGGACACTTCCTTACGCTGATCACGGTACTCTGAAATATTTCAAGGAAAGAACCAATTTCAACGAGAAACTAGTGGACTTGAAAATAAGAGCAAGATTTAGGAGTCTGGCTTTACTAAGGTCATAGGCATCTTTTTGAACTAGAGACAAATATGTTTCTCGGATTAAGCAGTGCAGGGTGAAAGACTGGAGTCTTCAACTAAACATCTGGAAGAACTTTCTGACAGTAAGAGCTGTCAAACAGTGGAAGGACTCTCCCTCATTGGAAGTTTTTAAACAGAGGTTAGATGGCCATCTGTTGGAGATCCTTTAGTTGTGATCCCTGTTTTTCAGGGGTCAGACTAGATGAGTCTTTGGGTCCCTTCCAACTCTACAATTCTATGATTCGAGCCAGGTTGGTTGCATACCCTAGCAATTTCTCAGCCTGAGTTTCAGATGCTTTGGTTTTGAGTTGTAAAAAAAACCCAAGAAGAAGAAGAAGAAGAGTTTGGATTTGATATCCCGCTTTATCACTAGCCGAAGGAGTCTCAAAGCGGCTAACATTCTCCTTTCCCTTCCTCCCCCACAACAAACACTCTGTGAGGTGAGTGAGGCTGAGAGACTTCAGAGAAGTGTGACTGGCCCAAGGTCACCCAGCAGCTGCATGTGGAGGAGCAGGGAAGTGAACCTGGTTCACCAGATTACGAGTCTACCGCTCTTAACCACTACACCACACTGGCTCTTACATAGAAATATTCTGAAATGTTAACATGTTAATTTCAGCAATTCATTGGGGGGGGGGGTCTTACCTTGAACTGAATGTGCCTCTGAAGATCAAAATGTTTTGTATACATCCTAAGATATTCCAGGAGCTTGGCGTGTGGTAAAAAGACAGGGAAATCTTCTGGGTATGGAAAGTCAGCAAAAGCCGACATCTCTTTACAGGTGTTACTGACCACTGATCTGTAGAGGCTGGCCCTTCCTTCTTCGACATCCTCCTGAGCCACAGAACCGCACAAGAAACATTTCTCATTATTTATCAATTGCCTTATTATGCAGAAATCAACAGGAGGTGTTGGAAACACCGTTAAATAAACCCTTTCTTTTCATCCACCTCACATACCAAAAGTTGTATATACTGTATTACAAGATTGCCAAGATATCCAGAGCTGTGGACCAAATGTGGTCCTAAAAGATCAGAAACTATAGGCATACTTAACCTTGCCCCCCTCTCCAAATGCTGGGAACTATGGTTTGATGAGGTTGCTCAGAATTCAGGTGGAGATCCATCCATCTGGATGTGTGCGCAAGGCAGTTCAAAGTGGATTCAATTCACCTCAGGTGTGCATGTTCTTCCTGTCATCCTCATCTAAGTAGCAGCCTGCATTTTCTACCCATTTAATTCAGATTTCTCCGATAATGAGAATAATAATTCTTTATTTATACCCTGCCCATCTGGCTGGCACTCTGGGTGGCTTCCAACAGAATTAAAAGCACAATAAAACATCAAACATTAAAAACTTCCCTAAACAGGGCTGCCTTCAGATGTCTTCTAAAACTTTTTTATTTCCTTGACATCTGATGAGAGGGCTTTCCACAGGGCGGGTGCCACCACCGAGAAGGCCCTTTGTCTGGTTCCCTGTAACCTCACTTCTTGCAGTGAGGGAACCGCCAGAAGGCCCCCGGTGCTGGACAATGGGGATGGAGATGCTCCTTCAGGTATACTGGGCCAAGGCCATTTAGAGCTTTAAAGGTCAGCACCAACACTTTGAATTGTGCCCGGAAACGTACTGGGAGCCAATGTAGGTCTTTCAGAACCAGTGTTATATGGTCTCAGCGGCCGCTCCCAGTCACCAGTGTAGCTGCCACATTCTGGATTAGTTGCAGTTTCTGGGTCACCTTCATGTAGAGTGCATTGCAGTAGTCCAAGCGAGAGATAACTAGAGCATGCACCACTCTGGCGAGGCAGTCTGTGGGCAGGGAGGGTCTCAGCCTGCGTACCAGGTGGAGCTGGTAGACAGCTGCCCTGGACACAGAATTAACCTGCGCCTCCATGGACAGCTGTGCCTCCAAAATGACTCCCAGGCTGCGCACCTGGTCCTTGAGGGGCACAGTTACCCCATTCAGGATCCAACCATCCCATCAAGCACCACTGTGAGGAATGCTAATGTTGCTTTTTCACCAAAAAGCCAAAATGCTGCAACTGCTAGATAACCGCAGACAATGCAGACTTGCTTACATTTATATTTAGAATGGCTTGTGGTTAGGATGCTCATAAATAAGACAGCCTGCAGCTGGAATATGGTTTATTTCCATGCTTCAGCAGGTCTAGAACTTGTTTACACCTGTTAGTGGTCAGGATGTGGCCTGTATTGGAAAACTGGGACGCTTTTTTGGGGGGGGGAGAGGCAGGTAGAGGAGAAAGTGTTCATAATTTGTTTCTGTCAAAGAGGACCCAACCAATGGGCAGAATATTCACAAAAATTTAAAACTGTACAAAACTTTGGTTCAGGTTTTGAATGTGTTGCAAAATCCAAGTGCTTATAGATTTATTAACAGACGCCAAAATTAACAGACGCCAAATGCAAATATTAAATATTTGGCTACTATTTTGGAATCACATGCTGAATAGTCATCAGAATTTGCAGAGGATTTTGCTCAATTTGTTTGTTTATTTTGAATAGGATTATTACTGACGACTGACTAGCCCTGCTTAACCCAAATGTGAGTTTCTTCAGTTGAGCAACCCTAGTCAGAGATCAAGCCATATTGCCCCTCCTCAATTTACCGTGAATCGCCACACGCCCCCAATGTCATCGCTCCTCTCGAAGCAGGTGGGCTCCAGTCCTTCATCCAAGCAACATTTGATGGAGGCCAGTCCACTCACTCCTGCCCCAACAATCGCTACTTTCTTGGCCATGGTTTCTTGAGGCAGAAAAGAACAAAAACACATAAAGGAAGTTTTTAAAGGGGAAGTTTGCTTTGCTGAATTTAGATTTTAAAGCTACACCTTTAAAGTCTGTTTCCTGACACATACTCGAATATATGTACACAATGGTGCAGTTAGATAATATAAGACTCTGGACTTAATGGTCTTCCGGGGGGGGGGCTATCGGGGGGGTCTCATCCGTCCATTCTACATTCCCGTTATGTTACAGCAAACACTAAAAACAAAAGAAGCTGCTTGCCAACTCTGATAAAAAATTTAAAAAATACTCTGAGCACGTGCAGTTTCACATTTTAAGCTCACTTAAATCATAGCACCATCTATAGGCCTGCAGAAATAAAATACCTTGGTTTTCAAACAGCTTAGTTCACGAACGCTGCAAACCCGGAAGTAGGTGTTTCGGTTTGTGAACTTTGCCTCGGAAGCCGAACGTCCAGCGTGGCTTCCACAGCTTCCGACTGGCTGCAGGACACTTCTGCAGCCAATCGGAAGCCACGCCTTGGTTTGCGAAGGTTTCAGAAGTCGAACGGACTCCCGGAATGCATTCTGTTTGAGAACCAAGGTACGACTGTAGAGCTTAATAATAGCTTAATAATAATAATAATACAGTCATACATCGGGTTACAGACGCTTCAGGTTGCGTTCTTTTGGGTTGTGGACCACCAAAACCCGGAAGTAAATGGTTACTTCCGGGTTTCAGCGGTCGCGCATGCGCAGGAGCGCTAAATCGCAACCTGCGCGAGCGCAGACGCGTTGCTGCGGGTTGCGGACTCCGCGGGTTGTAAATGTGCATCCCGCACGGATCACGTTCGCAACCCGAGCATTCGCTGTAATAATAATAATAATAATAATAATAATAATAATAATTTGTTATTTATACCCCGCCCCTCTGGCGGGGTTTCCACAGCTACTCTGGGCAGCTTCCAAGAGAATATTAAAATACAATAGTCTATTAAACATTAAAAGCTTCCCTAAACAGGGCTGCCTTCAGATGTCTTCTAAAAGTCTGCTAGTTGTTTACTAAACCCATTTGCTTGGGAATGAGTATGCTTTTGGCGTCCAGTGGGTAAAGTAAGAAAAAATTAATAACACAATGAGCATCTGTAACCATGTACATGTTTTGAAGACATAGACGTCAACAGTGGCGGCTGGGGCACTGAATAGCACAGGAATGAGGGTAGAACATGGTTGTGCTCAGAATCTGAGGACTGAGTTTGGCGAACGTGGCAAGGGAAGGAAACAAATGGCAAGACTTCTCAAGCCAAGCTGGAAAGAGGTTGTCCTTACACTTAAATATACAAACAAAAGACCTACCCATGTGATGCTGACACAACCCCCCCCCTACACAAAGAATAGGCAATAGAATGAAAGAACAAGAACCCCCATCTCTCTCCCCCAACAACAAGATGTCTATGACAAAAGTGCCTCTCACCAAACGTAAACGAACTGTGAAAAATACTATGAATTAACAATGGAGACCACAGATGTACCACTCCCTGTTTATCTGTTTGCTTTGTAACACAATGACCGCTCCCCGCATAAAACGGGGGGCGCCCTTTGCGTGGACACGCGCAGCCCCTGGATCTGGAGCGGCTCCATCAGCATAGGCTTGGCTTTGCCTTCCCTCAGGTGGGATACCTGGAGGTCTCCACCTACCCCAGCCAGTTGTCCAATCCCACCTGGGGGAAGCGTTGCCAAGGAGATTAGGCCAGGTAGGGGAGGGATTACCTGCCCACACAATAGAGGGGGGATCTTACCTGGGAATCCTCACTTGGCTCCAGAGCTTCTCCCACCCTACCCACTCTCAGTTAATGCCTTATTTTGCAGGTTAACTTTTCTTCACAGGTTTTGCAGGCTAACTTTTCTTCACAGGTATGCGGGCGCTGCTACGTTAAGGTCGCTGTTAAAGGGCCGGAAAGGAATTTCCCTGCATTGGCAGGTTTCGCCTTTCCCTTAACAAAATGTCACAACTTTGGCGGTATCAGGCCTTGGGCGGAATCCTTTAGTCCATCTTCCTCTTTGCAGCGGCGATACCAGGGTTCCCCATTAAAGGGGTTTCTGAAGGGAGGCTTTGACCGTACGCCGAAAGGTCGTCATTGCTCTCCCCTGCGGCGGCGGCGTAACGGGGGTGGCTATCTCTGCTTGAACATATGTTCTCCAGAGCCGGCCCATCCCCCCCCCACACACACTGGATAACCCTGATGCTCCCTAGGTCCCCGGCTGGGGACTGGGGAGGGAGAACGCCCAATGCCTGAGCCAAGGTCTACCCACATTTGAAATTTAATAAAGTTGTGGCCAATTTAATCTCATAGCACGTTGTCTTGAGTCGTTCTTCCACATGACGGGGGGGGGGCGCTCGGGATCTGGGGACTCCACCTGTCCACGCAAATAAACCTCAATAAAAACTAATTTAACAAACAGAAAAAGAAAGCACAGCACAAAAGGAAGTCTACATGAGCCCTAAATGTGAACTCAGTTGAATTTCTCCTCCATCCCTAGTCCCAACAACCCTGTTTGTGAAAGGATTCCAGTAGCACTTCGTGCCACAGGCTGACTGCAATCTGTAAGTACAGATCAGATTGCAACCCCACAAGCCACAAAGTGCGCAATTATTATTATTTTAGCTCAGATGGAAAACAGTGGCCCAGATGCCTATTTAGTATCTGAAGAAGTGTGCATGCACACGAAAACTTATACCCAGAATAAACTTAGTTGGTCTCTAAGGTGCTACTGGACATTTTTTTTAAAAAAAAATTATTTATTTCAACTGCGTCAGACCAACACAACTACCTACCTGAATCTGGCCTGTTATGATTTAGCATAAAGTGCTATTTTTAAATACTCTGATGTGACATAACTAAGGGTGCTGTTGCTAGAGGCAAAACTAAGCTTTATTTCACTTGGGTCAAAGACCCACTGGCATTTGCGTACACACCCACCCACCCCACCTACAGGCTGGGGCTTGCCGATCAGAAGGTCGGCGGTTCGAATCCCTGTGACAGGGTGAGCTCCGGTTGCTCCTGCCAACCTAGCACTTCGAAAGCACGTCAAGGTGCAAGTAGATAAATAGGTAGCACTCCAGGGGAAGGCAAATGGTGTTTCCGTGCGCTGCTCTGGCTCGCCAGAAGTGCCTTAGTCATGCTGGCCACATTACCTGGAAGCTGTCTACGGACAAACGTCGGCTCCCTCGGTCTATAGAGCGAGATGAGCGTGCAACCCCAGAGTCGTCTGCAACTGGACCTAACGGTCAGGGTACCTTTACCTTTTTACCTACTGCTCTGGCTGTTGTCACCAAGCTCTGGAGTAATCACTTCACAAGGGCAGAACTTTTGGTTGCACAAGAGTTCTTGCTGATCAAGTCAGAAGTGGTAGTCAGAGGCTTCCCATCCTATAGCATGCATTGTTTGGTCATGTAAGTGAACATGATGTGCTGAAAATTGAATCTGTGCAGCTTCTATCTCCGAGTAGTATACAGCAGGGATGCCCCAGGTGTTGTTAGGTTCCAATTCCCTTCATCCCTGATCATTGTCCATGTTTGTTGGGGCTGATGGGAGTTGGAGCCCAACAGCCTCTAGATGTGCACAGGCTGCGCCAATGCTCAGCCTTGGCTGGCTTCCCACTTAATTGATAAACACAGCCTGATGTGGAAGACAGTGGCATAGCGTGGTTTGCCAGTGCCCGGGGCCATGCTGAAATAGGAGGGAGTGGAACAGGTGGAATATGCTTATGCATTCAACTGGCTAATGGCATCTGCATCACCCAGGAGGTTGCAGCCACAGAGAAGAGAAAAGAAGAGTCATTCTGTTGTTTGGAGAGGTCACTTGCATGGAGAAGCCATTTTCGACAGCCCAGTGATGCAAGCACACAGCTGTATTGAGGCAGTATTGGTTGTTGAACTTTTGTGGCCCTAACAATTTTGCACACGGGGCAACCACAATGCCACTGATGGAAGAGACTGAAGACATGAATGACATGATGATGTGGGAGAAAAAAGCCTATTTGTATCCAGTTACCACATCAGCGGGTGGCGCTGTGGGTTAAACCACAGAGCCTAGGGCTGTTCGAATCCCTGCGACGGGGTGAACTCCCGTTGCTTGGTCCCTGCTCCTGCCAACCTAGCAGTTCGAAAGCACGTCAAAGTGCAAGTAGATAAATAGGTATTGCTCCGGCGGGAAGGTTAACGGCATATCCGTGTGCTGCTCTGGTTCTCCAGAAGCAGCTTAGTCATGCTGGCCACATGACCCGGAAGCTGTACTCCGGCTCCCTCGGCCAGTAAAGCGAGATGAGCGCCGCAACTCGAGAGTCGTCCACGACTGGATCTAATGGTCAGGGGTCCCTTTAACTTTACCTTACCACATCACATAAGTCACTAATATGTCCTTGTAAACCAGGAGAACCCCCCCTAATTGGGCAGAAAAATGGAAGGAAGAGCTTGTGAAAGAGTTGAATGAGGAGAGTTACATGGTCATGGTTGCTCCAGGGGCATGTATTTTGAAATTTAATAGTTTCCCATCCTGTAAGCATGAGGGCTAGAAATGAATAAATGTAGGATTAGGGCATGCACCAGCAGCCCAAGAGCAGAGGTTGGTCAGAAGACATGGAGGGTAGGGCTCCTGGAGCTTTAAGAGTTAAGAACTCACTAAATTTCAGCAGGTGCAATTTACTTCTCTGTCCTAGATAACAAAGGCTGTATAACCTGTCTGTATAATCATTTCCCTCTGGTCCCCCTATCTCACTTATCACATTGGGTAGAATCTGTACAATGGTTGCCTGATATGACAGCTCTGGAGACTGAAATGACAGGTGTTTCCACATTGTCTTCTGCTGAAATTACCACCATCATTGTTCTTAAGCAAGTCCTATTTCAACATCCAATTAGTTCACCTGAATGCTGACAGACTTTTCATGTCCAGTTGAAAATAGATTGTTCCCAGCCTTATGGAATGTCCTTCATGAAAGAATGCCTTGAGTGAAGGTCCTTGAGTTCTTGGGCACGACCTATTCAAGCTTGTGGACTTTAAAATATGTGAGGTAGATTGGCCAAAGTACTCACGGCACCGGGGTCTTTCTGCCAGCAGATATGCATTTTATCAACTTCCTCAACAGAGAAAGTAAATATTCCCTCCAAACTTTGGTATCTAATTGCTCCCTTCAAGATAGGAATCTCAGAAGGCCAGGCAGGCATCTACAGAACTGAAAAGGGTTTGCGGAAAAGTCATAAACATGATTACCCCATGTCTGGTGTTTGTTCATCCTTAAAAGTGTTCTACTTGCATTTGCCAACTTTCCTCTTGCAGAACTCTTGCACCTTGTGGATCAGAACATGGAGCCACTCCGGAATCCACAATCCTCTGAATTCTGTGAGATGGCCTTGACAACGGCATGGTTCCATCATTGCAAGTATTTCCACTTGCACAATGAGACTTCCCCTTCTCCTCTTCCTAATGTGCACCCCACCCTCCCCAAATCTGCTCCAGAGGTTGATGGAGCCCCCAGAACAGATTTGGGGGCACAAGGCGGGAGGAAGGCAGAAAGAGTCCATAGCACAAACACAAATCTTTGTGCTGAAGGGACAATTACTTAGTGCTACATGTGATACAGGCCAAATTTATTCTTCCTTTCACAGGAAAGAATTGTTTGGAGTGGCTAGAAAGCACATAGCTTTGCTTCAGTTCACACTTGAATGCGACTCTACTTAATCCACACATCTGAAAACAATCCTAATTGAAACCACAGCTATCCTTTGAAACCTGCAGTTCTCCAACAACAACAAAAAGTGTACGTATTAGGGGGAGCAGTGGCGTAGCGTGGGGGGTGCAGGGGGGGGCCGGCCGCACCGGGCGCAACATCTGGGGGGGCGCACTCGCACTAACTAATCTAGTGGAAGAGACTCGAGTGCTAAAATCCACGGGTTAGGGGGCGCAAATTACTTGCCTTGCCCCGGGTGCTGACAACCCACGCTACGCCACTGAGGGGGAGTACACATAAAATGCATGCTTTCAATTAAAAGTACATTAAAATGCATTGCTATTATTTTTAATATTTATAATCCATTTAGATCCCAGAAAAAGACAAAAGAAATGAACAGATAGCCAGCTCTGAAAACATGCAACAAACTTCCATACCAGAATCAGGACCCAGCATACAGAAATCACGAGGTTCCAGGTAATATATATGGATCGTTAAGCTTGTTACATCAGTAAACACTCGTTACTAAAGCTGTGTTCTCTTTCATCTGCTATACAAAGGACATGATTGCTTTTTGAATCTTACAACATGCCAGACTACCCAACAAGAGTTAAATTGCTATGTAATCAATGTAAGGTGCAATCCTGTACATACTTTTGGAAATAAAGTGTTGAACTCAGCTGGGCTTACTTTTGACTTAAGAGCAATATTTCATAAAATGTCATATACTGCTAGATTGTAAAAAAAAAAAAAAAACCACAACCCTCAGTGTGGTTTACAGTAAAAATAAAACAATAAAATCATTAGTGAAGACAGTTCTTTGAAACATTCAACAGATAAAATCAGCAACAGATTAAAACATACTTCAGCACCCTACATGCCTGGGTAGACTTGTCTAAACAAAAATGTTTTCACCAGGAGCTGAAAAGTGTAGTGAAGACATCTGCCAGTGTCAACAGGCGGGGAGTTCCACAGTGTAGGTGCTCCCACACTAAATGATTGATATCACTAAATGATTGATATCTTGCAGATGCAGAACAAGTAGTATGTGGCACCTGTAATAGTGCCAGACTGTTATTTACCATAGTCAATTTACAGACCCACCCTTCAGTAACATGACTCTCTGGCTGATATCCAGTTTAATCACACCCACTCACACCCCCCGCTTCCGAGCTCCAGGATGCAAATTCCTGGGTAACAGGAGCTGGAAGTAACACAATAAAAGCAGCCCAATTTCTCACAAGCAGGGGGAGTGGGTGGGTTGTAAGACCAGCCAGCCGTGAGTGCCAGCACAGCGAAAAGTTTTGAGAAATGTGGCAAGGAGTACTGGAAAACCACAGTACAGGTATGTTCAAGCAGCACCAAAAGGCACCTGCAGGGGACTTACAGAGCTTACTTTAAAAGACAGGGTAGCAGGGCCAATGAGACTCTGGGGTTGCGCACTCATCTTGCTTTATTGGCCGAGGGAGCCGGCATACAGCTTCTGGGTCATGTGGCCAGCGTGACTAAGCTGCTTCTGGCGAACCAGAGCAGCACACGGAAATGCCGTTTACCTTCCCGCCGGAGTGGTACCTATTTATCTACTTGAACTTTGGCGTGCTTTCAAACTGCTAGGTGGGCAGGAGCAGGGACCGAGCAACGGGAGCTCACCCCATCACGGGGATTCAAACCGCCGACCTTCCGATCGGCAAGTCCTAGGCTCTGTGGTTTAACCCACAGTGCCACCCACGTCCCTCCCTGATTCCGTAGGGCTCCTATAAAGTACACTTTCCTATCAACCTCTTCCTGCCCAGTTGAGAAAACTAGGTCCAGAGTGTGGCCTGCCACATGCGTTGGGTCAATGACCTGTTGATACAGCCCCATGGTCGTTACGGCAGCCATGAAGTTGTAAGCCACCCCAAAGCCAGTTGCCATGCCATGGAT
This sequence comes from Podarcis pityusensis, assembly GCF_964106645.2. Taxonomy (NCBI): domain Eukaryota; kingdom Metazoa; phylum Chordata; class Lepidosauria; order Squamata; family Lacertidae; genus Podarcis; species Podarcis pityusensis. Next base: position 83,563,335 of record NC_138030.1, read on the forward strand.
GTTGAAGTCCCCAATAACCAGCAGTCTGGGAGTCCTCAACACTGCCTCCGAGACCAGCCTTGTCTCTTTAAAAAAAAGAAGAAAAGAATTATTTATACTTTTCAAGTTTATACATTTCACTCATTTTACAATCCTTTTGACCTTTCAAAGCTTGACTTCCTTCCCCCTCTTTCTGTGGTTCCTTAAATTTATTTTTCATACTTTCTGCATATCCAAGTTAACTTAATTTGCTCAGTTATTCATCCTCTTTAAATATATACTCTTATGAAGCTGCAGGTTATTACAATAATCCTGCCCATGTTGAAAGTACGATAAGTGTGATAATACGATAATCTTTATTGTCATTGTCCCATACAGAACAACAAAATTGAAAATCTACATCAGACATTCAGAAACCAAGAAGCCTGCTATCCCAGCCTGGTTAGCCCCCTAAAAACTCTGATACCCCATAATTAAATACAATATACTCCCATAGAGACTACCTTACACTGCGTTTAAAACCAAAATCGCATTTGGATAAAACCTGTTTCTCAGGCGGCTAGTCCTAGTCTTTATAACTCTGTACCTTCTTCCAGAAGGCAGAAGCTGAAAGAGATCATTTCCAGGGTGCGCACTATCCTGCACTATCTCTGCAGCTTTCTTATGGCACCTGGAAGCATAGATTTGATCAAGGTGGGAAGGGTGCACCCAATTATTCTCTCTGCAGTCTTTACAACCCTGGACAACATTGTATTTTTCCCTGACCGTGCAGCTCCCAAACCACACACACGGACCATAAGTTAATACACTCTCAACAGTACAATGGTAAAATGCCATCAACAGGTCCTTTGATGTTTTTATTGGTTTAAATATTCAACAAACCATTTCCATTCTTTTGTTTAAAAAATTGGGAATTATAGGGATAAAACTACCTAAATGGTATAGAAACTTATTCATGTATGCTACTATAGCGGCAAGAACGTTGCATGCTCCCAAATGGAAAGAAGCAGAAGTCCCAGCAAAGGAAAAATGGATACATAAACTTACAGAATATGCAGAAATGGTGAAACTTCCCAGAAGAAGAAATCAAGATAACCTTTTTTTAAAAGGATGGAAATGTTTTATTGAATATTTACAGACAAATTGTAAGTAGATAAGAACATGGGCAGGATTATGGTAACCACCTGCAGTCTTATAAGAGTATATTTTGAAAGCAGATGAATAAATGAGCAAATTGAGTTAATTTGGATATGCAGAAAATATTAAAAATAAATTTAAGGAACTGCAGAAAGAAGGAAGTCAAGTTTTGAAACGTTAAAACGATTGTAAAATTAGTGAGATGTAGAAACCTGAAAAGCATAAATGATTTGTTTATAAAAGTGGCATAGACCATATCAAGGCTCCTCATCCACAAATCAGGTCACGAAGAGCCGAGCTGACCTTCTGCCCCAGCAAATATAGCTGCCTGTACAACCTGTGAGCTCAGTGCAACCCACTCCAGACTTCTTCCCATGACTTACCTGGCTAAACAGCACACTTCCAGAAGTCTTTGCTATGGGTTTCCCCAGAGTGGGGGAGGACAAGGAGGATGTGGAAAACCAGTTGGCTTTCTCTTAGCTGTCTTTTGAAGTTCTCAGAGTCATCATTTAAATGTTACAGTCCACATCAAGCTATGTCAATAGTCTCAACTGAGCATGCGTTCAGTGTAATCCTGTTGTCACGAGCAGAGTGCCACCTGATTTCAGAAGAACCAGGCTAGCAGTCGCCATTTAAGCCAATGGTACTTGTTTTTTCCAACCAGTGCTAATGTCTGCCCTTGTTGAACCAGACCCGCCTATCCTTTAATTAAAGATTTACAGTGTCTACTCATCTACTACATTCTTTAATAAGCGGAAGTGTCATCGGAAGAAAGAACACAAACCTTTTGATGTGTAACCAGCCCCTGATATAGCTTAACATTCCTTCGCCTCTATTCCAGAGGGATAACTTAAACAACCCTGTTATGTAGGTTATGAGTCACTGCCTGAATTAGGAGTTTTCATAGGCTGAAATTTAATTTGTGAGTGTCCTAAGTGTAAACTGACAATTATACCATGCTAGTTCGCATTTTGGCTCCACTTTGCTTCAGTCCTGATGCTGCTTCTATGGTGATAGAAGTAGACACATCTTTTGAATGCATGTGCATTTAAATGTCAGGTTTGGAAGGCAAACATTGTCTGCACTGCTGTTGTTAAAGTTGGCTTAACTGTAGCAATAAGTGCTTAGATTCTGCAATCTCTGGTAAAGGTAAAGGGGCCCCTGACCATTAGGTCCAGTCGTGACCGACTCTGGGGTTGCGGCGCTCATCTTGCTTTATTGGCCGAAGGAGCTTCCGGGTCATGTGGCCAGCATGACTAAGCCGCTTCTGGCAAACCAGAGCAGCACATGGAAACACCGTTTACCTTCCCGCTGGAGTGGTACCTATTTATCTACTTGCACTTTTGACGTGCTTTTGAACTATTAGGTTGGCAGGAGCTGGGACAGAGCAAAAGGAGCTCACCCCGTCGCAGGATTTTGAACCGCCGACCTTCTGATCAGCAAGCCCAAGCTCTGTGGTTTAAACCCACAGCGCCACCCGTGTCCCACAATCTTCAGTAGTAATGGTAATAATCATCATCGTAACAGTAAGAAAAACCTAGATGCTATGCAACAGCCTATCTCAAACTGGCATTGGGTAGGACTGATGGAAGTTGTAGTCCCATCTGGAGGGCACCAGGTTCAGGACAGCTGCTATACAAACACTTAGAACAGAGGTTTCCAACCTTTTTGAGTCCACCACTCCCTTGACCAACTGCATTCTTTCTGCAGCACCCCTCAGGAGTGCCGTTATGTCACCCCTTGCCTACAGAGCTGGCAGCCTCTCACCCTTTTTCGAACACCCTCCCCTATGGATATGATGATGATGATGATGATGATGATGATGATGATTATTACCCCGCTCATCTGGGCAGCTTCCAACAGAGTATTAAAATACAGTGGTCTGTTAAACATTAAAAGCTTCCCTAAACAGGGCTGCCTTCAGATGTCTTCTAAAAGTCTGGTAGTTGTTTTTCTCTTTGACATCTGCTGGGAGGGCATTCCACAGAAGGCCCTCTGCCTGGTTCCCTGTAACTTGGCTTCTCACAATGAGGGAACCGCCAGAAGGCACTCGGCGCTAGACCTCAGTGTCCGGGCAGAACAATGGGGGTGGAGATGCTCCTTCAGGTGTTCCCTCAGCCTCTCTCCTCTCCCCTCTCCTTGGGAGTCCGCTGCTGCCGCCCCTGGTCTCTGAGCCCCCACCCCCAAGAGAGGTGCCTCTTCACACTGCCCCACAGGGGCCTGGGACTTGTCTGTCCATTCCCAACAGCAAGGGCTGGTGGACTGGCTGGGCCAGCCCCAGAGGCACCATTTGCATGCAGAGCTTGTAAGCAGGGCTGCTGCAACCAAGAGCTATGCAAGCCATTGGGAGGAAGAAACACAAGAAGGTATCAGAGGAGAGAGGGAAGGGAAGAGAAGAGGGACAGAGGCCAGTGTTGCCTGCGGCACCCCGGACCATCATTCAAGGCACCCCAGGGTGCCATGGAACACTGGTTGAAAGCCACTGACTTAGAAAGACCGGCCCTCTTCAAATGGGCTTTGAAAAACAATGGAACACCAATGGATGAAAACCTGTAGGAAGGGAGTGTGAAACTTAAAACCACAACGCGTTATACATAAGCATGCTGAAATACGCGAGTCAGGCAACAGCTTTGAAGAGAATCGATTGACTGAAAATCAAGTAGCAAAAAGGATTGTGTGACTAACAGCCATAAGAGAAAGATGCAAAGCAGAAGGGAATCATCATAACTTAGAGATAGAGGTGAATGCTAAGCAAGAGCTAAAGAATGGACAGATTTAAATAACATAACTATGAACTGAAACCATAATTTGTAAATTTAAAGTGGAGAAATATAGACATATGTATTTGTGGAGAACTTCAGGCAAGAGAATGCAAGATAGATATAGGGGAAGACGTGCATTCGTCTTGTATATTTCTACTTAAGAGTAAGAAGAAATTCCCACTGCATTCAACAGGATTTACTTCCAGGTAGTAAGGGGGGAGAAATTTGGGGACTTCCGGGTTGGCGCCATCGCCGAATGGCGGACTCCCTCCGAGCTCCGGAGGGAGTCTGCTCGGCAGGGGCTGGGTCCTACCGCGCCGGCGACGCGGGGACCCTCAAAAACCACGGGCACGGAGCCCGTGGACATGGGGACTCGGCTGGCACCGCTAGCGCCCTCCCGACTCGTGAAGGAGCCTTTTTAAAGGCTTCGGATCGGGTGCCGGGGAGTGGCGTGGTGCTTTGAGTCCATTGCTTCCCCTGCCGAGCGCAGCCGCATGCCATTCGACGGAGAGCGCTGACTTCTTCCATTGGAAATTCGGACTATCAACAACAACCCGTGAGTAATTGGGAAACCGGGTACAAAAGGAGAAAAAAAGAAATTTTTTCGGATTCGGCACAAGCGGGGGGGATCTAAAAAGGAAGTCAGTCCCCCCCCCCGACTGTAAACATTCTAAAACAAGGACTGGGTAACCAAGATCGAAAGAGAAGTTTATTGCTGACAAAAATCATTAATTCCACGAAGGGAAATTACAAGAATTGTGCTGGAGGAGAAGAGTGGAGGGTGAGAGGGAAAATGCAACCCCCCCTGGGAACCGGGGCGATTCATAGAACCTGGCGAAGAGAGACGGAGACTTTGACAGCTGTCAAAGTAGCTGTCAAAGCTGGAGAATATAAAGAGGACTTTGTTACAAGGACTTTGCTGGCTAATTCTGTTACAATTTGACACAATATGGATATAAACTGTCGGAAAATAAGGAACAACAATTTGACTTTTGGATTAGAGGATATAAAGTTACTACAATCCCCCTAGAGGGGTTTCGGGACATTACAAGTGGTCGTATGTGGAAAATCACTCTGGGATTCGTACAGGACTTATCTTCTGGGAAAGCTGCAAAACTGACATAGTATTTTGTCTACAGAGGTGTTTACATTAAAAGGAGACAATAGAATTTTCTATTGAAGAAAGGAAGGGACTGGACGTAAGTTTTTGTTCCTGAACAACAAACCTCTGTAGAGATACCAGATTTCGGAATAAGAAAGTCTTAGCAGCTGAACAAGACAAGAAACCTGAGAAAGTAAGGAATAAAAAGAACAAAGGACTAACTACGACACGGAAAGAATAATGGGAGGAGCAGCAAAGACCAAGGAAATTAAAGGCATCTATTAGACTGGATTTTTGAAGTTAAACATTATTAAAATAAACAAATTAAAAGAAAACTGGCAAGGTGGAATGGGAAAAATCTGGCCATGGACTTGAGATCTCCAGGCTGACAACATATAGACTGATGGACATGTGGAATTCAAACTGGGGAAGGGAAGGGGGAGTTTTGGAATCCAAAGGCTAATGTAACCATCTTTCTGAACCTTCTTATACTTTTTATCTTTTATTTCTTTATATAACTTTTGTATATCATGGTATTTTGATTTGGCATGTTTAAAAAAAAAGGGAATTCGTGGAAGGAAATTGGGGTTGATCTTGGGGAAAAATCTTTTTTCTTTTTCTGTTAATGATGAGGGATGATGATAAAATTGTATAATTTAAATTGGTTAATGGGTTAAACATATTAAGTTTTAAATTGGGAGTGAGAGCTTGTGGAACCAAATTAATGAAAGGGGAATATAGTCGGGGGGGGGGAGGAGGGAGTCCCAGAAAGAAGATAATGAAAGTAAGGCTCTAAATGTATTCTATCTTTTCTTTTCTGTTATTTTTCTATATTATTGGAAATTCTAATAAATATGATTTAAAAAAAAAAAAAAGTAAGGGGGGAGAAATTTGATTCAGTTTACATTTAAAGCCACATTTTTTCAGATTTTCACTTTCAGAAACATATTGTACCAAAACCGCAGCCATCCAAAATGTGCACTTATCCAAATTTTGCAATGCAATTTTCCAATCAAATTATGTATTTTTTAAAAATGTATATATTAGGGGAAAGTGTGCAGATCAGTGAACATAACAAACAAAAATGCATGCTATTAGGAGGAAATGCTTGCAGAAATGTGCATATTAGTCAAAACTGCATGCAACAGTGTTTATTAAGAGAAAATTGCATTACAATGAATTGTCATGAGGATTTTTTAAATCACAAAACCCTGCAGAACTGTGGAGAGCTGGATTTAAGATTGGAAAAAAATGAGAAACAGAGAGAGAACCCAAACGAACAGGTCTTTCTATCCCTCAGGACCTCTCTTTCCCCCAAATTAAATCTTGCTGTATCACCCACCGAACTCTCCCAAATTCCAGAACCATTTCGAAAAGTAAAAAGTTCCCTTGGGTTTGGCATGGGCTGCTAGGCTCATTTTGGCCAATTTTGGGGAGAAAAGGACCTTTTCCTATGACAGCAATTGGAGACAAAAAAAAGGGCTGCTTTTCTTGTTCAGAATGCAACTATGATCCCTATTTTCATTATACCTCTGAGGATGCAGCCTCTAACTTTATACATAGCATTTGACCATATTCCTCCTAGGCTCCCTTTCCTCCTCTGAACTGTCTACACTGAAAGACCAACAGGTTACCCCTCTCTTACCTCAACTTTACAACCTGCACTGGAATATGCAGAAATTTCATAAGCTTTCCCAGGCACCTCTGGAGGGATTTGTTCCTGATCCTAGCAGATCAACTTTTGAGAAGCATATGAATAACATCCCTCATGCACAAAAGTCCTTCTGGAGAGCATTACATAAGCAGACTCTGTTGGCTGGTTTTGTCTGGATGTGGAAAGGGAACCCTTTGATCACTGTCCAGATTTAACATGACGAAAGGCATGTGTAAAAAAACAAATAAAAATTAGCATCACTTAGGTTGTTTCCCCTTGTGGTTTCAATGGGAAGACTACACCAAATACCGCTTTAACCAGAGCTTAGAACCAGAGGGGCAGGCTGCTGTTGCGAAACATATTGTTGTGACATCTTAAAATCTAAATAACAACTTGTCTAGCTGGGAGGGGTGATCTCCAAACTAGTCCTGCAAGTTATTTGATTCCCAGTAGCTGCCAAGTTCTGTAAATGGTTTTTGCGCAGAACCTCTTGTGCAGAACCTTAATGAATAGACGTTAGAAACATTAGTACTTACCTCCACGCTGTGAAAATATTCACCCCTGACAGCCAAACAAAACCTGCGATGGAGATGGAGGTGTTGACATGTTTCCCCCACAGCTGTGGCAAGTAGCAGCTGAGGCAAGATTTTCAGTGCTGAAATGCTACAAGTTTGCTGGTCACCTCCCTCTCCCCAAGCTATAGTCCTGAACGCTTCTATTTAAAGAGGAAAAAATAATTGAAGATGATAGAGATGCATATAAGCACTTCCAGCATCATTTTGAATTTGGCCTATTACTGTTCACAGAGAAACCCGATCCAATTTTTCTCCAGTCCAGCTTGCATTTATAACCATAGGAATCCCAGCCTTCCAGAAATAAAGATCGAAGCACCATGTAACCAGCTGTGCAATCCCAATTAATTTTGGAGTTATGTTTCTCTTTCTTTCTTTTCTTTTTAAAAAAATAAGATTGGTTTTTCCATGTATACATCCTCTAACAATATTTCTCCAACAGTTGTCCATATTTCCCCAACTCCTCCCCTGGACTTCCCTCATATTCCCATTTTCTTTTATTTCCATATTACTCACTCTGTGTGTAGTTTCCCAAAATTTTCCCAATACATATAATCTTACTTTTCGTTATATACAGTTGTGTTGGTTTTCTAGAGGTATGGCGATTTCTGACTACTATTTATTAGAATCTTTGCTTTTGGAATGTTGCAAATGAGAAAAATTCATTGAATCAATTTAGTCCCAACATCATATATTTGAATACATCCAGCAGAAAAGACCATCTAGCCCTGTCAAATGCCTTTGGGGTATTTAAAAACACACACAGTCACTCTCTTTGGGTCATTGTACTTAGTCTTAGTAATCCAATGTCACACTTTCTAACATTGTTATAGTGTTTCCTGTTGTTAACAGAGCCAATCTGATCCACCAGGAAATAATTTAACACCATATGACTTAGTTGGGTTGTACATGTGTGTGTATTCTAAAATTAAGCATATGTCCTCCCCCAGTACCTTCTGGTCTATGCAATTTAATTCAAAAGAAAAGCTGCAGTTTTCATGCTGGAGATGGACATGAGTGTACATTGATCTTTTTGGTGCTCCCCATGCATGTAGTATCATTTCCCTGAGTTAATATTCATGGGGACATTCAGACTTGCTCCCCTGCTTCACATCACAAGTGCCTGCTGTGAAGCAGGCATAGTCTATGTCACATTTCATGATATGTCACTGTTGGTGTTCCACATGCGTTGTTTTTAAAATACTGCAATTGGACAGAAGCCCTGCACTTATTTTCTTTCATTACTGTCTGTTCTGTTAAAGGTGATTTACTAATCTGTTTTAGCACAAGACAAACAGGCCAGTGCACATTGTCATCTTGAAGTCCTCTGCTGTCCTCCAGGTGGGTGCAATTGAGCATACACATACTAAGACAAATAAATCAGACCAGAACTCGCAATTCTGAGAGAATAAAGCACGTTGGGATGGAAGATGCACAAAAGTGTGTAATAATTTGTTGTTGACAAAGGACAGCTGAACATATAAAGGGCCCCATTACTTTCAGTAGCTTAGGGCCTCATCAGACTTAAATCCAGCCCTGTTTCATACCAATTACTTTCTACCTTTAAAGATGGGGTTGGTTATGTGTGAGAGGAGGCAGATGGTCTAAATATAGGCAAAAGGAGATGGTGAAACATGGAGATACAGTTATGGCACTTCTGGTTCTAGGTGATTCTTCCTGAGTACCTGTTTTGCCTCACTGATAAGTTTCTTTTTCACTTCATTGGGTGGATATTGTTGCTTTAAGAATGCCTGATGAGATATTTTCAGATGTTTGTCTTTAAGGTGCCAGCGGTACCTTTTGTTAGTTTTGCTTGAACAGTTTTAACACAGCAACATCTCTGGAATGTGAATGTTTAGTTCCTCAGGTGCAAAACTAAGAATTGGCTGCCTGTCCCCTCATTCTTTTATTCACAAGTGCCCCAAACTAGGCTCCTTTAGCTGCCAAGAATTTATTTCCCGACTGGGTGGGGAGGAGAATATCAGGTTTTAGCTTTGAAAGGAGGTGTTTGGCAATGTTACAGATGGGCAAAAATGGAGAATTGTAAGTGGAAGAAAACCCACACACTTTGACCTTTGTACTAAGCCCAGGCGTAATATAGTACCAAAGTATGTACAAAAACTGGACTATTTACACTGTTCTGTCCCACCCCCACCCCACCCCCGAAAGTGATTCTAAAGTACTTATCAGTCACTGATGGAAGTATTTACATTTGCACATTCTAGTAAGCTAAGGAAGACAAAAGTATATCAATCTAAGGGTGGGAACTAAGCTTTACGTTGACAGCAGAGGACTCCCAACAACCCATGCCCAACCTGTAATGCTAATGTCAGTGTATTGATGGGAGTTTACTTCTATCAGAGAATGGCAATTGTCCTCTAGAAACTTCTACCCAGACCTGCATTTGAATGCGTGAAATGAAATTTGAGCCCCACATCTCTTTTCAGAGGATGGCTGAAGGGAAAATGGGGGGGGGGAGGACTTGAAGAGATGAAAGAGACTGTTTAAGCCCCCTTTTTTTTCTTCCTCCCTCACATACCTATTATAAAAGGATAAAGAAACATGGATAATTCATTCTGGTCTTGCCCTTGAAGACTGGGATATCAGATCAATTATACTGTTTGTTACCTTGCTTTGCAGTAACAATAAAGCGAGATGAGCGCCGCAACCCCAGAATCGTCCACGACTGGACCTAATGGTCAGGGGTCCCTTTACCCTTTACCTTTTAAAATGTGATATAACACATCAAATAAATAAAACCCATCTATCAAGCCCTATAATAATACCCATAATAATATAATAATAATTTATTACTTATACCCTGCCCATCTGGCTGGGTTTCCCCAGCCACTCTGGGCGGCTTCCAACAAAATATTAAAATACAATAGTCTATTAAATATTAAAAGCTTCCCTAAACAGGGCTGCCTTCAGATGTCTTCTAAAAGTCAGGTAGTTGTTTTTCTCTTGACATCTGGTGGAAGGGCGATCCACAGGGCGGGTGCCACTACCGAGAAGGCCCTCTGCCTGGTTCCCTGTAATTTGGCTTCTCGCAGTGAGGGAACCGCCAGAAGGCCCTCAGCACTGGACCTCAGTGTCTGGGCTGAACGATGGGGGTGGAGACACTCCTTCAGTTATACTGAGCCGAGGCCATTTAGGGCTTTAAAGGTCAGCACCAACACTTTGAATTGTGCTCGGAAACGTACTGGGAGCCCTGTCTTCATAGCAAGAGTAACAAAGCATAGCCTTTGATGCTCAGCATGAAATAAACTTGAAGGAACCAGGGGCTCAGCTCCTATAGAACAGAATGATGCACTGGTCTGAATTGCAGTGTTAAATGAGTGATTAAAAACACATACAGTTTTGTTTCTTTGCGCACGATTTATTTGTAAACTCTTGCATTTTAGATATTTGTCAGGCATGCAGAGGGTTTTAGTGGCACAGGTGCAATGGGTAACTGTAGCTCAGGGGGGGCTCATGGCAATGGGGGAAGCAGCACAAAAGAGATTCACCCTCGCTGACTCTCAAGCCTTACATAGACTGCAAAGTTCAAATGTCCCTTCAAAGGACCAGAAACATACTTTTCTAAAAAATAAAAGCTACAATTCTAAGTCGCACCCAGAAGGCACAAGACCTTGCTGGCCTTGCCAATTGGTTTACCAGCCCATTCTCCCTGGTGTGTGTGTGTGTGTGTGTGTGTGTGTGTGTGTGTGTGTGAGTCTGTGTGTTTCTGACTTCACATTAGAACTGGGAGGGAAGCCCATTCAGTTCACATTTTCAGGCAAACCTACCTGAAATTTGTGGGTCCTGAAACAGCTATCCTTCAAAATTCACACTTCTCCTAATATACACCTCCTTGTTCACATTGCTGTTGTTGTTGGAAAACAACACCATTGGGAGAAGAAGCACATTAAAATGCATATATTTGTGAAAATAGCATATCAAAATGAACTGTATTAGGGAAAATTCCTAGCAAAAATATATTAGGAGGAATGATCACAAAAACATTGATGAATTTTCATGAGACACTTTTTCTTTTTAAGCAGATTGATCAGGAAACGTGCAAAGTAAACTTGATAGGAAAGCATGAGAAATCAAGAGAAACCGAAACTGACAGATTTGCCCTTCCATACTTTGCCTGTATGTTCCTATTTCATTATTTCCCAGACGTTTCCTTCTTTCCATTTGCTACGTTTGTAGGAAAGAGGAGACCCTAAGAGGGACACAAGTTTGAGAGTGGAAAGTTGGCCCTGTGTGACCCCTATACATGCATTGAAGAACAAGCAAGCATCAGTAAAGCAGCAGTTTGCCATTGTTGCATCATTGGGTAGAGTTCAGCACTGACCAATGGATAGGAAAACTGCAACCAAGAGAGCAAGGAAGCCAAGGATTTTAAGCAGGGAGAGCAGAGCGTTACTCGAAGAATTGCCCACTGTTCGAGTTTTTGTGGGCTTGATGATCCGCTGTGTCTGGGTCAGGATGGCGTTCCTGGCTCCAGCCCACTTCCCTGGTCCCATCAGGCGGAACTGGAATGGGCTGCAGGGTCCAAAGAAGATGGTCAAGGCCAGCTTGGGATCTCTCAGAAGGAGGCTGAACAGGTTTGGCTTTGCTCCTGTGAGAGCAGCAAGCTCGTCCAGATACTCAATAAAATCCGTTTGGATTGACTGGCTGCGGCTGGTGCCAAACCTTTGAATGTGAAGAAAGACATCAATCACACCAATATCTAAGGTGGAGAAGGCATAACATGATTTTATCTTGAGCGCATAACTTAGGCAGGAACAAGTCTAGTAGCAGAAAAGCTGAAAAGGCACTCATCTTGAATCTGGTGGGTGGAAGCTATCCATATTTGTTCCCCAAGCCCTCGTAGCCTATCTTTCTTAAATACGTTCAAATGCTGATATTGTATCCATGTTGTTAATTTCCCTGATAATTCCTTAAATTCTTTCAATTGATACTCTACTCCCTCCTGTTTTAATAAATTTCTATGTTGTCCAACCTTCTATTATATTCTTTTTCCACCCCCATCGTTCAGCCCAGTCACTGAGGTCCACTTCCAAGGGCCTTTTGGCGGTTCCCTCCCCGCGAGAAGTGAAGCTACAGGAAACCAGGCAGAGGGCCTTCTCGGTAGTGGCGCCCTCCCTGTGGAACGCCCTCCCAGCAGATGTCAAGGAAATAAACAACTATCTGACTCTTAGAAGACATTTGAAGGCAGCCCTGTTTAGGGAAGCTTTTAGTGTTGGATGTTTTATCATGTTTTTAATATTCTGTTGGGAGCTACTCAGAATGGCTGGGGAAAGCCAGCCAGATGGGCGGGGTATAAATAAATAATCATTATCTGATCTGGAGCTGATATTAACCATAAAGCATTGGATGTTTCTCTTACCATTTGATCCTCTTCTCATTCCTCTTGGTGGTGTCAGCCACCATAGTGCTCTCTGAAGGCAGCAAACTTAGCCCTAAAAAGATTAAGAGTTGGGGCTGAGGTCATGTCTACAATATATATTCTTGGGGGGAAGACAGAGGAGACCAGCTCTTTTGCCCCACTTCTTTTCATAGCTTCTCATCCCATCACCCTCCACCCCAATCTATTGTTTATGAGTTTGTGGGTGCCAGACCTTTCTAACACCTGGACCCAACAAGTCCTGAAATATAAGCCAGGCTAGCTTTCTGATGAGGTCATTGCCTGGAGTGATGAGCCATTAAGAAAGCAAGGAGAGGGGGCTGTGTGCCGGATAGTGAGAAGGGCAAAAGCCAGAGTTTAGGGTTGAAAGAGTTGGGTTTTGTGAGCTAGAAGCTGGATAGGAAAGCGGAAGGCTGAAAAGCCAGAGAGGCAGAAGTCTTTCCCTATGGGGAAAGAAAGACCCTTTAGGGGTGTTAATCAACCTCTCCATTGTAGGCTAAGGTTATTTGTTTGATTGATTGATTTATATACCACCCTTTATTGCAAGATCTCAGGGTGCAAATATATGTGTAAATAACCCATATATCCTAAAGACACCACTGTCACCACTGTGTCTCATTCCCAGAAGGAAACACGGAACCTAAGTTCCTAGAATCCCTGGAATCTCGCACCACCCAGAGACTGGGGTGGTGTGCAACCCTATTTTGCTTTTATATATAGTGGTACCTTGGGTTAAGAACTTAATTCATTCCAGAGGTCCGTTCTTAACATGAAACTGTTCTTAAACTGAAGCACCACTTTAGCTAATGGGGCCTCCTGCTGCTGCTGTGCCGCGGGACCGCGATTTCTGTTCTCATCCTGAAGCAAAGTTCTTAACCCGAGGTACTATTTCTGGGTTAGTGGAGTCTGTAACCTGAAGCGTATGTAACCTGAGGTACCACTTTACATCTTTAATAAGAATGATGTGTAGCTTTCCTCACTTTAATAAAGTGGTTCTCCATAATATTATTACTGATTTCTTTAACTCTGATAATGGAATCTTGGGAACTGGAGCTGTGTGAGGGGTGAACTATAGTTCCCACAATTCTTGGGGGGGGGGGGGGAGCCATGTGCTTTAAAATGTATGTTGTGGTTTGACCATAGACTGGAATGCTTTTCTTAACCTGTGTAGCGAATACAATGAGTTACGCAGCACCATCAATGCATGTTGTCTTTTACAGAGTGGCAAGTCCCAATCTCAACGAGATCCCTGTCAAAATACTTATCACTGCCAGGAGGGAAAAGGAAGAAGAAGTAAGAAAACCAAGAGGCAAGCAATGCAAGGTGCACAGAGCAACACAGCCAACTGAAGTCATAGTTTGACCCCTTTTGCCACAGGCACAACATCTGGCTCATTCAAAATGCACCAGAGCGAACCAGAAGAGATCTACGGCACATAAAAGTGCTTTGGTTTTAATGTGCAACAGGTGGACCCACTGTTTTAGTGAATGATGCCATAAGGAACAATCTGGCTAAAAGAACAGCCAAAAAACCCTCAACCCTCATAAAATCATAGTGGGGGGAGGTGTCCCCAAGAAACTAAGCCATCAGAGATGGGACCGTCCTCAGAAGGAGGTCCTTCTTGCGACTGGGCCCCTGGACACACCCCTGACTAAGTAGGTTTTGTTTCTTGGTCTAAGTTTCATTTCTCTAAATAGGCATTTGATTCATTTGATTCAGTTTCATTTCTCTAAATAGGCCAATCAGGAAAGGGGTGGGGGTGGTTAATGAATTATATAAGCATCAGTGCAAGAGGGCCCTAGGCACTTGATTGGCACTGCTGAACACCCGCCCTCCCACCCTTAGTGTAGGTTCTTGGCCTTGCTTTGGACTTTGTGTGAGTTGCCTGTCTTGGGACAGGGGCTGGGTAGGAATTTTTATCCATCTGGCAAATTGGCACTGGTCACTTGGGTTTTTGCCTACCCCCTTAGCAATCGTCACAACTTTCCAGGTTTAGCAGGCATTGGCTTAATTTTGTGTGTGGAGGGGAGGTGTGGCCATCACCTGCCCCTCAATGATCAAAAGGTATTCTGTTAAAGGAATCTGGGGGTCCCGGATCTCATCCGAAGTCCGCTTGATGGGCTAGGGCCATGCCGGGATCACAGGAACCTCACGGTAGAAGAGTTTGGATTTGATATCCCGCTTTATCACTACCCTAAGGAGTCTCAAAGTGGCTAACATTCTCCTTTCCCTTCCTCCCCCACAACAAACACTCTGTGAGGTGAGTGGGGCTGAGAGACTTCAAAGAAGTGTGACTAGCCCAAGGTCACCCAGCAGCTGCATGTGGAGGAGCAGGGAATCGAACCTGGTTCACCAGATTACGAGTCTACCGCTCTTAATCACTACACCACACTGATAAGCTTCTGTCGGGCAAAACCCCGATGTTGCTGCCCCGATGGGTTTACCTACATAGACTCTGTCAACTGGGGCAGTAGTCCGTTATAGTCTTCAGCCAGTGCCTTTGCCAATACCACTCACATTTAATTTGCAATCAATAAAGTTGTGGCCTTAATGCTACCCATCAACCTTAATTCTGTGTCTGTGTGTAGTTATTTCATGGGGGCGCTGGCTTGGGGCCTCAAGACGCAACTGCCTTTCCAACAGTTGCAGGTCTGCAACCTGGCCATGACCCCTTTAACAGGTCAAGAAGTAAACGAGTTCCATTCCTTCCCCAGCAAGTGCCATTGGCCAAGTGCCCCTACTTTTCCCACCAGCCAATTCTTGCTTCCCAGTAGGCATCCCAAGGCTGGGAGAAGATGGAGTTCCCAGTTCAAATCTCATTATTTTTTTTCTTAAAAGAAGAGTTTGGATTTGATATCCCGCTTTATCACTACCCGAAGGAGTCTCAAAGCCGCTAACAATCTCCTTTCCCTTCCTCCCCCACAACAAACACTCTGTGAGGTGAGTGGGGCTGAGAGACTTCAGAGAGAAGTGTGACTAGCCCAAGGTCACCCAGCAGCTGCATGTGGACGAGCGGAGACGTGAACCCGGTTCACCAGATTATGAGACTACCCCTCTTAACTACTACACCACACTGGCTCTCAGTTCAAATCTCACTTAAGCAAGCCACTCATCTCTCATCTACAGCTGCTGGTTTGTAGTGGTACAGTGACAACATCGAACCATTTCAGAAAGCTGTAGGTGCAATTGCCAAGATAATGTATGTGCAGTTCTTGGGCAGCTTTATATAAATGCTGTTGTCATAACCATTATTATTACAAATCCGTGATCAAGCTACCCAGATTTTGGATATTGGATTTTTAAAGTTTTGATCAGGATTTATGGTGTCTTTGGCTCTATATTTTGATGGGATGCTGTGTGTGCCTACAACTCGTGTTTCAACAGCAAAACTGGATTTTATAATCAAAGAACTATCAAAATATCCAAATTTTCAATTTGGGGACATGTCAAATGTGTAATTACAGTGGTACCTCAGGTTACAGAAACTTCGGGTTACGCGTTTTCAGGTTACGGACGTGCCTAAACCTGGAAGTACCAGAACGGCTTACTTCCGGGTTTCGGCACTCATGCATGCACAGAAACACTAACTTGTGCTTTGCGCATGTGCAGAACCGCCGAATTGCGCCACACGTGTGCACAGATGTGGCGCTGCAGGTTGCAAATGCTTCAGGTTGCAAACGTGCCTCCCACACGGATCACGTTCGCAACCCAAAATTCCACTGTAATCTGATATCCTACCTTTGAAAATTGCCAAACTACATGAGTAGCAAGGCAAAGCAAAGCAATGCTTCACTAAAGGTGTAATGAAAATAAGCATGTCACCCTGGGCTTGCTATTTCCAGTTTACCTGGTTTATTATTTCCCATTTACCTCCGCATTCACCCCCTTCTGCTTCTTATTTTGTTTACTCTATTGTAAAATGTTAGATTGCAACCTCCTCAAGGCAAGAAACTGTTCTTTTGTAATATGCACCCTGACTGAGCTGTATAATCAGAACCAGAATCTTACCCTTAAAGACTCTGGTTGCCCAGCGAGCTTGCAGCTCTGCAGTGGGCATGATAGGCCCAAGGGGCTGGATGAGGCCAATAACAGCCAGCGTTGGCTTCTCCAGATGAGGAGGAAAGACGTGTTTATACAACGGGACCCGATTGTCTTCCACCTTGATCACTGACTTGTCCAGAAAAGGAAATGCAACCGTGTAGCCTGTTGCAAAGATGGCAATATCCACATTCTCCTCTATAGTTCCATCTTCAAAAATGACGGAGCTCTCAGTGAACTCCTTAATGAGTGGTTTCACCATCACAGCACCACAGAGGATACGGCTAGGCAAGTCATCATTGAACACTGGCTCTTTCATTAGGGATCTGGAAGGCAAAATGAGAGTGGAGAAACATGCCCAGAAACTGGAAGGGATAACACTGTTCTTATTCTCCACCAATAATACAGTGAGCCAGCAACCTATGTGCATTTGACTTGAGTGCATTCAGCTTCTCGTGGGGAAAAAAGATAGTAAAAATTAATAGGAAAGGGGTGGGAAGAGGGCAGGCATCCCTAAAACATCATGAAAAGGGGCAGGGGTGGAATGGGGCGGAATGGGCTTATATGCGCTCCACCGAAGGATGAAGTGGGGGGTGACTGGAATGGAGGTAAATGTACCCCTGACCATTAGGTCCAGTTCTGACCAACTCTTGGGTTGCAGCGCTTATCTCGCTTTACTTGCCGAGGGAGCCGGCGTTTGTCTGCAGACAGCTTCCGGGTCATGTGGCCAGCATGACTAAGCAGCTTCTGGTGAACCAGAGCAGCGCACGGAAACCTTTTACCTTCCCGCCGGAGCGGTACCTATATATCTACTTGCACTTTGATGTGCTTTCGAACTGCTAGGTTAGCAGGAGCTGGGACTGAGCAACGGGAGCTCACCCCGTCGCGGGGATTCAAACCACCGACCTTCTGATCGGCAAGCTCTAGGCTCTGTGTTTTAGACCACAGTGCCACCCGCATCCCTACGTCTGGAATGGAGCCCACATGCAAAACAAGGATTGCTTGTATAGGCAATTTTGGCTTTAGGTGCAATCCCTGGAACATAACTCCTCTACAGTGCTTCATAGGGTTCAAAGTGCTTCACATACCGTACTTTTCTGTGTATTCGATGAGGTTTCTGTCTTTAAAAAAGAGAAAGTTGATTGGCGGGACAGTTGATTAGTTGCTGCGCCTATCCAGAGACTGTCAAGGTGATTGGGTGTGTGAGTGGTGGCTGTGGCAATGGCTGCTTTCGATTGGCTGCCGCTGCTGCTATTAGGCAGGTGATTGGAGGCTGTTGGTGGCGAATGGGCAATGTGTGTGGTCATGCGGATGAGCAATCTTTGTCAATTGCCCCCCCCCCCAAAAAGCTCAACAACTCTGGGCAATCCTTCCCCCATTTTCTTAAATTGGATTCCCCAAAAATAGGGGATGTCTTATACACGGGGGGGGGGGGTGTTATACATGGAAAAATACGGTACTTACATTTCCCAAAGTTTTGGTCAAGTTGCACACTTTTTCCTTGACTTGAAGTCAGGCTGGACCTGTTACACTTACACCCCCAAATATGTTCTTCTTATAAGAATGCTTATAAGAAGTAAGGATCACCTGTCCTCAAAGGAGACCAGTTTCTGTATTTCTGTTTGTGAATCTATTTTAGGTTGACTCTGCCGGCTGGACGGTGGAAAGCCCAGATCAGCGATCCATGCAGAGACTGAATGAATTATGAATGAATGAATCCATCAGCGGTCCATGCAGAGGCACAACAGGCAGTAGCATCCTCAGATGGTGCGAAATTCTTCTCACAGATTTCCCGGTCTAAACACAGGGATCACATGCCTTTTCAAAAAGCATAGGACTGACAGAATTTGTGTCTAACTGATTTTCATCTCTTGTTGTGTCTTGCAATAACCCTGGCAACAAACCCAGGTCAGATCAACCCGCCTTTGAAGCAAAATGACCAGCTATATCAAGCCTAGGCAAACTCGGCCCTCC
The DNA here is from genome assembly GCF_964106645.2 of Podarcis pityusensis. Taxonomy (NCBI): domain Eukaryota; kingdom Metazoa; phylum Chordata; class Lepidosauria; order Squamata; family Lacertidae; genus Podarcis; species Podarcis pityusensis. The sequence continues at coordinate 83,581,951 of NC_138030.1, forward strand.
AGATGTTTTGAGACTACAATTCCCATCATCCCTAACCACTGTTTCTGTTAGCTAGGGATGGTGGGAGTTGTAGTCCCAAAACATCTGGAGGGCCGAGTTTGCCTAGGCCTGAACTATATACCTGTTTCGAGGCACCAAGCCATAGTTCTCGTGGCTAAACCACTGGTTCATTTTCCGTTCCGTCATCCATTTCAAAAGGAACCAAGGGACAGAATTTCGGATCAAGTCGTTGAAGCGAGTGTGAAAGATGGTGTCCCAAGGATAGCCATTGTCATACACTCGGCTCATCACCCAGGTGCCTCCCCTTGTGCTGAGGAAAACCTGTGGGGCAGCAAGAGAAGCCAATGAGCCCCCAAAACTCTCTCAAAGCTTCCTCTCTCCTTCACAAATCCAGTGGCGTAGCGTGGGTTGCAAGGGTCCCGGGCCACACAGAGGGGGAGGGGGAGAGAGGGAAACGGACTTAGTATGCATGCAAATTCAACTGCCTAACAGAGTCTGCATCACCCAGGAGATTGCAGCCACAGAGATAAGACAAGAAGAGTTGTTTCGTTGCCTGGAGAGGTCACTTCCTGGTTCACAGGAAGAAGCCGTGTTCAACAGAGCCCTGTGATAGAAGAGCACAGCTGTATTGAAGTAGCACGGGGTGTTGAAATCTTGTGCCCCTAACAATTTTGCGCCCAGGACATATTTATATATGTTTTTGTATATGTATGTTCAGCTGCTTTTTAATGTTTTCCGCTGCTGATCTCTTAGCTGTTCTTACTTTATCAGCAAGCGGACTTGAGTTCCGGACAGGCAGGGTATATATAAAATAACATTTACTGTTACAATATCTGTTTACATCTATCCTCCTCTTTCTTACCGTAAACCTTCTTCCCATTCTTCCTCCTCTCTCTCTGCTCCTTCCTTCAGTCAGTGGGTCCTGCTGCCAGCCATCGCGTGGGTAAGTCCACCTTAGGTTGGGTTCCATCTATTTTGTTTTGTAATCCATGCCTATCAAGAAGATATCCAATTCTTCACATCACCCCTCTCCCCAAACAGCCTCTTTACCTTCTTCGCCTTCCTGCAGATCTCCACAGCGATGTCAGCAGCCGAATTCCCCATCCCAATGATCACAACAGTCTTCCCATTGAACCCATCAGGGTTTTTGTAATTTCGGCTGTGGAAATAGTTTCCCCGGAACTTTTCAAAACCTGCCATGAAGCAAAGAGTTGCTACAGCACTTGCAGAATAACTTAATAGTTGCAAAAAGTTGTTTTTGGATAGATTCCAGATCAGGATATCACAGCATTCAGGTACAAGACAAACTTTGCTTGGCTCATCTGTAGTGGAAGAATGCTATTCCCTCAAATATATCTTCTCACGAGAGGAAAAAACTGGTAAAAACAATATAGCTTTAGCCAAGTGACTAACCCCGTTTTGTGATCAAACATTGGTGCAGTATGCAGTACAAGAAAGTAGCCTTTTAGAATGTGAAAGTCAATGACTTTAAATCAGTATATATTTGTAGAGTCAGTGATCTAGTGGAGCTATGGTTGTTGTTTTTTAATTCCTATTTTTATTTTACATCCAAAGAGCATGCTAAGGACAAAAACATGTTAACTATGGCCTCTTCTAAGCAAAGCAGTAGAGGGTTTGTTTGTTTTATGGCATCAGAAGGGTGAGCTTGATTATGTCTCCCTCTGAGCCATCATTTTCTGCCAAATCTTCTATCCGATGTATCTCCCCCTTCCCCTAGAAATTCCAAGTGTGAGTTGGCTAAGATAAATACATTTGGAACTCTGATATGGGTGGGGGGAAATCCAGAATTTGGGAAAAAATATGCAAAAGTTGAACAAATTAGGCAACAATGCTTGATTTGTTTTCACCACATAGCACAACTGGGGATGAAGAGACATGTCAAAATCATATATTTGAGGGAATGAGATAGGAAAAGATTTCTCATGTGGAATTGTGGGGGATGTAAGGGCAAGGGACGCAGGTGGTGCTGTGGTCTAAACCACTGAGCTTAGGGCTTGCCAATCAGAAGGTTGGCGGTTCAAATCCCCGCAACGGGGTGAGCTCCCGTTGCTCAGTCCCTGCTCCTGCCAACCTAGCCGTTCGAAAGCACGTCAAAGTGCAAGTAGATAAATAGATACCGCTCCAGCAGGAAGGTAAACAGTGTTTCTGTGCGCTGCTCTGGTTTCGCCAGAAGTGGCTTAGTCATGCTAGCCACATGACCCGGAAAAGCTGTCTGCGGACAAACGTCGGCTTCCCTCGGCCAGTAAAGCGAGATGAGCGCTGCAACCCCAGAGTTGTCCACAACTGGACCTAATGGTCAGGGGTCCCTTTACCTTTACCTTTAAGGGCAAGGGAATGAGGATATTTATCTGCACAGGCATATGAAGGACCTTAATCCCTACCCAGGGCTGACCTAAAATTTTCTTTTGCTCATTCCCAGCCCTTCCCCCTGCAGAGAATAACTATAGCACATTCAATAAGAGTTGGCTGCGAAACCATTTTTTTGTTTGTATTTGTCATTTTTGTCCCTTCATTTCTCCCCCTCCTTCCACGTATAGCTGTCTGTGCCTGAGGCAAATTATGGAGATTAGAACATTCTTGATCTTATCATCCCCCCTGAAATGGTGCTGATCTGCTAAGCTGCCTCTCTTAAGCTGCCCCCCCCCTCCAAAAGTTCAAGCAGTGGCTCTCTCCTTGCAAGCTCATAGCTAAGGTGAGAAGAGTCTCTTGAATTCTGGCATCCTGGATGCTTGCCTCACTTGTCTCTTCTAGTTGGTCCAGCATGACCTCATGGCTGGTCACTGAACCTCACAAACCCAACCAGACGCTGTGTTGTCAACTGAAATATGTTCAGGGTTTTCAACTCTCTGTTAGGCTGAAGAAACCTTACCAGGAAAAAACTCCACTGGGGTGTATGCTTCTATCTGGTGGCCAGTGCAGATCATGACAGCATCGAAGATGAATGACTCCTGCTTTCCATCTGTCTCTGTGACCATGGTCCATTGGCCAGTGGTAGCGTAATCTTGGCTTTTTTCTAAACTGATGACGGTGGTCTACCATGAAGCCAGAAAAACGACACTATTACTTTGCAACCAGTTTTCTCTGACACCACGTTCCTCGCTCCCCACTTCATTGAACAGCAGGAAGTTCTGAAGGGGATTTTTTAAAGGGTTTTTGAAGGATATTGACAAGCTGGAAGAGGATGACCAAGATGATCAAAGGTCTGGAAACCAAGGAACTACTTCTGAAGAACAGTTGAGGGAATTGAGTATGTTTAGCCTGGATAAGAGGAGATGGAGAGGAGATATGATAGCCATCTTAAAATGAAGGTGGTGGACTCTCCTTCCTTGGAGGTTTTTAAGCAGAGGTTGGATGGCCATCTATCATGGGTGCTTTAGTTAAGATTACTACATTGCAGGGATTTGGACTATGTGGTTGCAACTGCTAGTAAGTGTTGGTACTGTATGAAAAAAAGCAGACTCACTCCATGTGTGGTGGACATTCTACAGATATCAAACATTTTGAAAAAGAATTGTCCAAGCAACATCACTAAAGCTAATAGATTCTCTTGTTTTAACATTATTACAAATTTAGTTCCCAGAAAGAAACAGGAGATAGTATTGAGTGAATTAAATCAACATACCTTGAACCTTATATACTTGAGCAGACCAAAGTGCTTTGCATACAGTCGCAAATATTCCAGGAACTTGGAGTTGTGCAGGAAGTTTGGAAAGTGGTCAGGCATTGGAAAGTCACTGAAGCAGGACATCTCTTTGGAGGAATTGGTGACGACAGAGTTGTAGATGCTAGCCCTGTTTTCCTCCACCTTTTCCTAGGGAGCAATAAGAAGATCCCTGCTTGATCAGCTGCCTCCCGGAATCCCACACACATAGCATGAAGCCAAAAGCTCTTCACCATTCTTTGCTTCTCAATCAACTGTTGCCAGATGGTTCGCTATCTCTGAACATGGAGGCTCCAGTAAAGTGCTATGACTAATAACCCAATTGGCCTCAAAATCTCCATAGAGATATAATGCATCCCCAGCAAGGTGTCACAACCAAAACATTCATCTCCCTGTCTATGTAATCCAGTGCACCCATGAGTCATCTGACATCTGCAGCAGGATAAAAAATATTCCAAGAGAAGCCATTTTGAACAAATTTTTGATATATGTAATGAAAAATAATAACAACAAAAATTCATCCAAAAGGAAATCCAGTTCATCCTCGGATGAAAGCTGTTTACATACTATAAAGAAATGGAATGGGGCGCTCCCAGTGTTCCTAGGATGCCATTATTCCAAAAAGCACAGTAGAGGGCAAATAATCCACATGACTACAATCAATTGGTCACAGATCTTCCAGTTCTAGGAGCGAGGGTGAAACAATCCACCCAGTTATGTTCAGCAAAAGTGGAGGGCATTTATTAAACCATCAGCACATTGTTTGGTTTGTGACTGCTGAGGGGCAAGCCAATTTTATTTTGGCACAATTTAGGATGAAAAGCCGCTCTGTCATAAGGCAACATGAAATTTCTACCTCAGGCGGCAGATTATGTGTGCCATATGGGCAGATCTGCCTGCTGGGGCATAATCCACTGCACAAAGTTCTCCTCTCGCAAACATTGCTCGACAGCTTTGATTTCCTGAAAAGAAAGTTCGACAAATTTGGCTGCCCCCTCCCCTAACAAAAATCCTGGCTACACCCATGTGGAAGACACGAATGGCATGAAACTATTTGCATTACTGAAAATATATTTCACACCTGGTTTGGCTCTTAGTGACTAACACTGGATGAGGATGAGTCTGGCAGTATAGTCTGCCATGCAATGTCCCAGCACCTATGCACACAATTTCAGCCACTTCCTTTCTGGAGCAATGCAATTCAGCCAGAAACTTGAGTGCTGGCGAAGGTGAGGACAACTATCAGTTGATGAAGACTTTTAGAACTAGGTGCCTTCCTACATATTAGTGGCAGCTGAGGTCGAAAGGAGCTTAGCCACAGAACACAACTATCAGAATCGGGGTGTGTCCCTCTGTGGGTTGTAGTGGAAGCTTCCCAAGATACATTCATTCAATGTTCTAACCTTTCAAGCGACAAGTCTCCTGACTTACTGTGAATCTCCATAGTCCTCCGATGTCACTGCTTTGTTCAAAGCAAGTGGGCTCAAGGCCTTCCTCCAGGCAGCCTTTGATGGATGTCAGCCCGCTCACTCCAGCACCGATAATGGCAACTTTCTTAGCCATGGTCCCCTACGAGAAGGAAAGATCAAAGGCACAGCTTACATTTCTCCCTTGAATCAGAAGGCCACTTCTGTCCTCTTATTAACACTAGGGGTGTGCTACCTTCACTCAGAGGCTTGGACAGACACTGTGCTTCACCCCAGATCTGTGGACAGCGGTCATTTCCCGAAGCCTTAGATGTCTTTCCCATTGACTGGAATGAACCAACAAAGGCATATCACTTTTCATTTGTTGGCAAATTTGGATGAAATGTGTTTGCGTTGATGCCCCTTCTGGGGAGTCTTTGCCAAGAACCACACAGTTAAGAATAGTGACATTGTGCCAATCGGGGCAGATGATTCGAGCAATGTTCACATCACGTTGCAAGCAGCATGATCCGAGAAGCGTCCACATCACATTTCAAATGACCCGAGCGGTGTTCACATGATCCTTCACACAGGCTTTCTTTGCATAACGGGAGAGGGAAGTGAGGGGCAGATGTCCCAAGCCATGTCTACATGACCCTCCCCACAGACATATGATCCAAGAATCTAAGCGTATTCCAAATGATCCAAATAGCAGCCACATCACATCTTAAACCCGCAGGACCCTGACCTGACAATATAGAAAGTACATTCACACTAGCGTTTTAACGATCGCTTAATGATGTTGGAAAGTGCTCCAAGCTACTAAAATCAGAAGCGTCACAAGGGGGGTGCGGGGGGTGCCCTCTGCCCCGGGTGTCATGCCTGGGGGGTGACAAAATCCTCCGGGCGGATTGGCGTGGCGGCACTTGCACTCCCGGCAGATGGATTTTCGCGATTGGAGTGATCGTCATCGTGAAAATCCGCCCGCTGATCGCGCAATACGCCCAACGATCAGCCTGGCAACCCCCCCAGCAGGTGGCGCTGGTATCCCCAGAGGGCGGTTTTATGCGATTGGCGGTCGGATTTTCGCGATCGGCGGGTGGTGCCGGCACCCCCTGGCAGGCAGTGCTCGCACCCCCGGCAGGCCAGCACCACCCGCCGATAGTGAAAATCCAACCACCGATCGTGCAAACTACTGCCTTGTCTGATATACGGCAACTAAAGGAGACTGTGCAACTTGCCACAAGAAAGTTTTCACCATTAATTGTATTAATTTTATACCTACTTCTCCCATTGGTGAGAAATCTGTGGGTAGCACTATCAATTTACAGTGCAACGCTGTACATGTCTGCTCTGGGGCAAGTGTGCATGGTTATAGGCAGGGCTTTTTATCAGTCGGAACTCAGTTTTGGCACCTTTTAGGTGGGCACCATGGCCATTATTTATGTGATCGTCGGTTGGATTTGCTCAAACTGCGGGCGTATCTGTTTCATGGCCAACCCTTCCTAATAAAACCTTAACAACTTTGGGTACCCTCCCTAAAAAGCTCAACAACTCTGGGCAACATTCCCAAAAATTGCAATGTGGGGTACAACAGTAGAAGAATGGCAGATGAAGATGTTAGACTTTTTGGAGCTAGCCGACCTGACTGGAAGAATCCGCGATCAGAAAGAAGAGGAATATCAAGAAGATTGGAAGAAATTCAAAGACTATTTAGCCAAACATAAGATAAGTAGAAGTCACTTGAAAGTATCAAACAGGCCTAGGATTAGAGTAAGAATGAAGTGTAAAATACTATGGATTTAGATAATTATGAAAAGAGAAGAAGATAGTAAATCAAAGGCGTTAATTTGATTAGAAAGAAGATATTGGAGAGCTGTTACAAGGTGATTCAATGAAACTCAGTAAGGGGGTATTTGTGGAAGTCAGTTAACAATGAAAATTACCGTATTTTTTGCTCTATAAGACTCACTTTATTCCTCCTAAAAAGTTAGGGGAAATGTGTTTGCGTCTTATGGAGCGAATGCAGGCTGCGCAGCTATCCCAGAAGCCAGAACAGCAAGAGGGATTGCTGCTTTCACTGCACAGTGATCCCTCTTGCTGTTCTGGCTTCTGAGATTCAGAATATTTTTTTTCTTGTTTTCCTCCTCCAAAAACTAGGTGCGCCTTGTGGTCTGGTGCGTCTTATAGAGCGAAAAATACGGTAAATTAGGTCTTAGAAGTAATATGTGTCTACATGTTTGTTTTTTCTTTTCTTTTTTCTCTTCTTTTTAGGATTGTAATGACCGCTCCCTGCATAAAACGGGGGGCGCCCTTTGCGTGGACGCGCGCAGCCCTAGATCTGGAGCGGCCCCATCAGCATAGGCTTGGCTTTGCCTTCCCTCAGGTGGAATACCTGGAGGTCTCCACCTACCTCAGTCAGTTGTCCAATCCCACCTGGGGGAAGCGTTGCCAAGGAGATCAGGCCAGGTAGGGGAGGGATTACCTGCCCACACAATAGAGGGAGGATCTTACCTGGGAATCCTCACTTGGCTCCAGAGCTTCTCCCACCCTACCCACCCTCAGTTAATGCCTTATTTTGCAGGTTAACTTTTCTTCACAGGTATGCGGGTGCTGCTATGTTAAGGTCGCTGTCAAAGGGCCGGAAAGGAATTTCCCTGCATTGGCAGGTTTCACCTTTCCCGTAGCAAAACGTCACAACTTTGGCGGTATCAGGCCTTGGGCGGAATCCTTTAGTCCATCTTCCTCTTTGCAGCGGCGATACCAGGGTTCCCCGTTAAAGGGGTTTCTGAAGGGAGGCTTTGACCGTACGCCGAAAGGTCGTCATTGCTCTCCCCTGCAGCGGCGGCGTAACAGGGGCGGCTATCTCTGCGTGAACATATGTTCTCCAGAGCCGGTCCATCCCCCCCCCCCACAAACACTGGATAAGCCTGATGCTCCCTAGGTCCCCGGCTGGGGACTGGGGAGGGAGAACGCCCAATGCCTGAGCCAAGGTCTACCCACATTTGAAATTTAATAAAGTTGTGGCCAATTTAATCCCATAGCACGTTGTCTTGAGTCGTTATTCCACATGACGGGGGGGCGCTCGGGATCTGGGGACTCCGCCTGTCCACGCAATGTGTTTTTTTTCTTGGAGTGTTATATTCATTATAAATTTGGAAAATCAATAAAAAAATTGGGGGGGAATTGCAATGTGGGGTGGGGGTGGGGGGGTGTCAAACATTTTTTTGCACTGGGTACCACCTCACCTTGCTACGCCTCTGACTAAAATGTGACATTTCATCTGCAGAAATTCAACTTCAACATGGAATGAGATGAAGAGGGAACCATCCATAAATTATGTCGCATGCCTTATTGGGGGGAGAAGATAGGAAAGGGTGGGTTTTTCCCGGGAAAAGCACTGGGACAAAACAACAACAACGATGCTTGGACATGAAACTTTAAAGCATGGAACTGTGCCTCAAAATGCAGCACCAAAGGAAGTCTGGATGAGGCCATAGTTGAGGAGAAGAGATATTGGTTATAATGGATTAATGTATGCCTTGGGAATTGGGGTTTGAAAAATGGTTTTGCAACTTGCAGTCCCCTCTATTTCTTTCTTATCACAGCAAGGGATTGTGTGAGATGTGTTATCCACTGAAGCCTAGGAAAGAGGAAGAAATGAGGACAAACCTCATTCCCAAAGTTAAATTCATACTTCTATAAGCATTATTATTCTTTCAGGCTAACGGGGTAAAAAAGCTTCTCTGCTTTGCTGTCACCTTAAATTGAACGTCTGGATTCAGTTTAGAGTCAGGATTACAGGAAAACACAAATTAGGTAGGTAAAGAGCGGTGATCCCAGGAATAAACTTGAAGACTACATTCCTCTGGCTTAAAAAATTGTGAGTATATTTATTGACCATAATCCAACAGAAACTTGTACACATTTAAGCCTGTTGATTTCAGTGGCATTCAGAACGCTTAATTCTATGTTGGGTTATGGCTGGTGAGTATAAAGCTGATCTCATGGTTACAGCATAATTTTCACGCATCTGAGCACCATTAAAAATGTGTTTTTATTTTTATATATCCATATTCAGTTAAAGTTGTGACAGACAATTTCATTTACATAAAGCTATTCAGGCTGCTGCTCATTATTTTAATAATGCATTGATTAACACAGTAATTAATTAAAGAAAAGTCAGCTATATTTATAAGAAAAGGCAAAAAGGGAAAAGAATATAGGACTGTACTCAATGAAATATTCAGCTAATATTTATGCAGCTTGGATATTTGAAGGAAAATGTTTTGCAGCAGTACCCAGAATTAAATTGGACTCTTAGCAACAGCTGGTAAACTAATAGCCACACAATGAGAAGCAGCATTAAATATTAGTTGATAAAACCATGGGAAAATAGATATAATGACAAAGTGAACATATTTGTAACAGTAAAAAAGAGGAGGGGATAACTAGAGACCTTTTATAAAATTCATTGACCCAAATATAAACAGAGGAAATATAGAATGAGGTTCCCTAGGTTGGGAAGGAAATGAAGGGAAAATATGGAATGATTTAATCTGTATCATGTAAATTATGTAAGTCAAATAATGCAAATTAGATATTAAGAAAGTGAATATAAAATCTGGTTAAAGGAAGAGCAGGTATGATTAAAGTATAGCTGGTTTTGGATAATTATGATGTGTTTTCTTGTTCTTTATTTGAAAAATGTTACCAATGTGATATTTTGATATTTCCTTATGGGGGAAAAAGAAAGAAAATTAATGAAATTTTGTGTAATGGATCGACTTATGTATTAGTAGATTTTGCCAAATATTGACTTCTTAAATGCAGATAGGAAATAGGAATTGGAATTATGACAGTAGCACCCCTTAATAGTAAATATTGGTGGCACTTTAAGAACCTATGAGGATGCAAGAGAGATATCTCGGATTTTGAAGTGGTTTGCTGTCCAGGAAAGCTCATGACTGAGTACTGTAGTTTGAAAAGGTAAGTTGTATGACTTAAGATATATGTTTGTACTTTACATAATAGTGTATAGTAGATATATTTGTACAATACTCATATATGTCTCTTAAAATCATTCAAGTAAACTTTCTAATGTTATTTCAACTTGTCATGCAGAAATTATGATTACGGTAACTTTTGGCTGCCGGTTGCAGATGGACCTATTTACTTAGGACTTTGGGAAAGTTTGACATTTCGATCGTTTTTATATCATCTGCTTTCATTCACTGCTGATGTTCTGTATTTCAGCATTGTGAAATGTTTGCAGTTCTTTGTTTAATGATTTCGATTGTGAGCGGCCCATGTACCATATGAGATAAAACAATTACCGAAATAAAATGATGGCTATAAATCAGAGTACTTCAGCACACACAAGACAGAAATTCCTCATTCTCTCTTCGGGAAACAGAAAAAGCAAAACCATTTTTAAATGCTCAACGAGAGCACAAAAATCCTAACTGAGCATTTAGAAAGAACGGGTCAAACCTCACATGTTGGTGAGAGGTTTGTGACCAGATCTCCCCTTCATTAAATTTAATTGGCGCAGCAGTGCTGCTGAATGGGGTTTTAACAAATTACTCTGCACCACTTTGACAAATCAAAACTGTCCCCTGGCCTGGCCAGAGATTACAGGTACAGTATTTGTATTTGGTGGAGGAAGCAGAGAGTGTGAGCATTGTAGGCGCGATAGGTAAATCTGGAGAATAGCAGAATGGGGGAAAGAGTGAAATACTTCTGCCTCCAGCATTATCTGGTCATAGATTTCTCAAATATGTGGTTTGACTTGAAGAGTCAAGAGATAAAAAGGTTGAAGAGCCAAAGTACCGTAGGGAAATGGCAATTCTTACCTGGCTTCCTCTGTTGCCTGGATTAAGCAGATTGTCCCTTCAGTGTCTAGAGGGAAATCCACACTCCAGCTGAGCTCCAGAGACTTTTGACAAGGGGGCAGTCCATGCTCACGTGGTTCTTTATCTCTCAGGCACAGAGCACTAGGAGTTAACTTGTTGACTGGAACAGTCTTTAGGGGTACTGGGGTGTGTCTGTGTGATAAACAGAGTTGCCTTAAAATGTTCTGTGGATGTTTGTGAGCAACCTTCTTTGAAAACACAAGGAGTTTGGCAACCTTAGCCAAGGACTAGGGTTACACAACCACATGGAATGTGGGACTGTGGATTTGGGCTTATATGTTCTCCCTTTAATGACAGCTAGAGGTAGTGGAGCGGTGGAAGCTGAACTTGCTGGCTTCCCTTGAAAAGACAACAGGACAATTGAGAAGCAGCTGCCGTGCCTTTGCTCTACCTACAGCTTGGAAGAACAGCCTGGCCAAACAAAGGATACTCAACTTTAGACGAGTTCCAGCTAGTAGCAAAGTAACTGTGGTTTTAGCATAGCTGTCAACCGTCCCTTATTTGACGGGAAACTCCCTCATCCCAGCGCCGTGTCCCGCTGCTGTCCCTTATTGATGATGTCCCTTAAATTTCCCGGGTTTCATGCTCGCCCGGCTCAGGAGGGAAGCAGAGGCTCGGGGTCCTCCTCCGCGAGATTTCCCCCTCTGCATCCCTTTCCTAACTCTATTTTTATAAATCATTTGTCCATCCATAGTTCAAATTTTTACTACAAGTTTTCTGTCAATCCTGCCAATGTATGTAACTCTTTACAATAGCTTTTCAACGGAATTATAAACTTGCCCCATTCTTTATTAAAGAGGTCCTCTTCCTGGTTTCTAATTCTGCCTGGAAGCTTTGCCATCTCGACGTCGTTCATCAGTTTCGTCTGCCACTCTTCTTTGGTCGGAGTTGTAGACCCTTAGGATCATCTAGTCCAACCCCCTGCAAAACATAGTCACAGCAAAAGCAGCATGGCTCCATCAGTGCCGGATTTCTGTATAAGCTAAGCCAAAATCCCTTATTTTGGCTGCTGATCCCTTATTTTCAAATCTGTAAGTTGACAGCTATGGGTTTTAGTCAACCAGAACCCAGCCTCGCCAAAGCTAAATAGTGATTCATTCCTAGCAAGCAAGCCAGCTTCTGAATTCCCTTTGTCCCCAGGGCTCTTGGCACAGCCTCAATGCGCTTCTTCTTAGCTGACTCACCTTTGCAGGTAGAACCAGGAGCATGAGGAAGCTGACGCAGCAGGGCATCTTTTCCGCGCAGCTGTCTTGTTTAAGCAATATCTGCTCTTGTATCTTAGGTGCTGAGCACAGGAAGCAGGGAACAGGTAGGGATAGGAGCCAATGGCTTCTCCCTGTATCTTGCAGGGCTGGTTCCAGGTTCCTGGAGCACCTTGGCCTCTCTCCTTTCTCCTCAGATCATGTATATTCCCCTTGATCCCACCCATTTATACTATAACAAATTGAAATAAAAGTACAGTGCAATATGGTCAAACACAGGCTTTGCTAGTTGTTTCCCCCGATCTCTTTTTTTCCTTCTTTTTCTAACTTTATTACATTTTTGAAATTTACAAAAATAATAATAAAAAGAATAAATTGATCCTAAATTACATATTCTAAGATAAGAAAATAATAATAATACAAAATTCATAGTAAAGATGTATAAAGATCTAGGATAAATAGGACAACAACGAATAAGAAAATAATACCCCAAAAAATTGATAAAAAGAAAAGAAAGGAAAAAAAACAGTAAAAAATCAACAATTTTTTTTGTCAAAACCAACATCTTTTAAGAAGTACAAACCATAACTTAAATATTCTATACACAAAATCCTAAAAAGATATTATCTTCGTACTGGTTTGAGTCCCTTATGATTTTGTTGACTTCCCTCTATCTCTTTGCAGTTTCAACTCAACTATTATATTTAAATTATCTGTATTTAATTGTTTGTCCAGACAGGATGAAAAAAATTCCTTTTCTGTGAAATTAATCTAAACACAGCCAAGGGTTGTTATGGGAAACATGTTTTATTAAGTAATTTTTAAAGCAACCCCATTCTTTTTTAACCTTATCTCCTGAGTGGTTTCTTATTGACTCTCATTTTAGAGTGTTGTTTGTCTTGTACTTTTGTACTGTTTTATTGTTGTTAGCTGCCCTGAGCCCGGCTTCGGCTGGGGAGGACAGGATATAAATAAAAAATTTTATTATTATTATTATTATTATTATTATTATTATTATTATTATTTTGGCGAGTTCCAAGTACAGTCATACCTCGGGTTACAGCCGCTTCAGGTTGTGTTTTTTCGGGTTGCTGACTGCCGAAACCTGGAAGTACCAGAACGGGTTACTTCCGGGTTTCAGTGGTTGCGCATGTGCAGAAGTGCCAAATCACAACCTGCGTGTGCACAGATACGGGTTGCGAACGCGGCAGGTTGCGAACGTGCTTCCCGCACGGATCACATTTGCAACCTGAGCGTCCACTGTACTCGCACAGCTTGAACTGCCATTCATCTTTTGTTGGTGTTGACTCATTTTTCCAATATTTTGCTATTAAAATTCTGGATGCTGTTATCACGTAGAGAAACACTCTTTTACATTCGTTTGGGATGCTTATTGTTAAAATGCTTAATAAGTGATAAGCTCAGTCTGCAAAGCATGAGCCTCTTCATCGCACAGCTGTGAGTTTGAGACCCACATTGGGCAAAAAGATTCCTGCATTGCAGAGGGTTGGACTAGGTGACCGTCGTGGTCCCACCCAGTTCCACCATTCTGTGAATCTTTTTCATATGCTCACCTTCAGCAAATCTCAGTGTTCAGCACCTCCTCTCACTGGACATGCATAAAAAAAATGGATGTTTTGATCTTACCGCTTTTCTTTTCTGTTCCTATTGCCACCAGCTACATTCCAACCCTTTCTCTAAACTTTGTTCCCAGAATTTGCAATATCCTCTGGCCGTTGCAGGCTTGATGGCGTTAATAACCTATCCGTGTGTATAAGGATTGCTTCAATTTACCAGCACTTTCAGAGGCCTCGTTTATTCGGCAAGCGCTCCTCTTTCTGCACTTCTGAGATATTGTGAGGATTTTCTACGCACTGTAAGGACAGGCTAAAGGAAAGGCATGAAATATGGCTGCCATACATTTGGATTCCCCCGGTATTTCAAAGGTGGAATTGACGTCCGCGGAGGAATTTCTGAAAGGTGGCGCTTTGTCCTGGATCTTAGGGAAATCCATTTTAAAAAACACGGGGTTTTTTGGCGTTTTTGTAAAATAAAAGCTCGACAACTTTGGAGTTTTCCTTTAAAAATCTCCCCCCGTTCCTCCGCCAGTGGAAGCAGGGAAGGGAAGATCTCCTAGGGTGGGAGGCTGGGAGGGTTCACCTGTTTCTGTGTGGGACAAGAGTTAAGATCTACCTGTGAGAGAGGACTTTGCATTCTTCTTTAGCTCTTTTTCTGTTTCTGTTTTCATTAGTTTGTTTTTAATTGTAATGTATTATAAAAGGTAAAAAGGTAAAGGACTCCGGATGGTTAAGTCCAGTCAAAGGCAACTATGGGGTTGCGGCACTCATCTAACTTTCAGGCCAAGGGATCCGGTGTTTGTCCGCAGACAGCTTTCCGGGTCATGCGGCCAGCATGACTAAGCCGCTTCTGGCTTAACGGGACACTGTGACGAAAACCAGAGAGCACGGAAACACTGTTTACCTTCCCATCGCAGTGGTATCTATTTATCTACTTGCACTGGTATGCTTTCAAACTGCAAGGTTGGCAGGAGCTGGGGCAGAGCAACGGGAGCTCACCCCATCATGGGGATTCAAACCACCACTGACCTTCCAATCAGCAAGCCCAAGAGGCTCAGTGGTTTAGACCATGTAATGTATTATGAAAGGTCTTAATAAAATATTATTGGGGAGAGGGACCACCTGTTGCCATGGTCTTCTTCTTTGGTGATGACTTGTAGCCGAGTAAGATTGTCTTCTATGAACATGGTCTTAACCAGTCATAGTCAAACTCAGCCCTACAGATATTTTGGGACTATAACTCCCATCATCACTAGCTAACAGGATGTGCTGGTCCCGGGGGGAGGTTACCATGAGGCGTGGCGTGGTCAGGGGTCTGGGTCGAGGGTCTGCAGACTGACCTCCAAGGGCGAAGCGGGGTCCAATGCGAGAAGCTGGGCAAGGATGGGAACTCTGGAAGAACAGGTCTGGGTGCTGGCCGAAACAGGTCTTCAACGACGTTGCTCCCACAACCTGGGACCGGGCTGACTGGCCTTTATCTTCTCTGAGGCCAGGGGTGGTCCCGGCCCCCAGGTGACCCGCCTCTCCTGCCCTTAAGGCGAGCACTCCTCCTGGGAGAAACCAGTTCCCTCCGTCTCTCTGCCCTGAGCCTCTGAAGCTCAGGAGAGGCTGGAGGGTTACTGGACCCAGGGGGAGACTCACCTTCCCCTGACAGGGCTGGGAGAGGTGCACCTGTAGGCAATGTGTCCTCAATCACCTCCGGAGCCAGAGTGGATTCACCTGGTGCCTGCTCCTGAGGATCTGGCACAGGTGCAGGTGCTTCAGATCCAAGGTCCTGCCCCAACTCAGCCGGCCCTGGAGGCAGGGACTCCCGTGCAGGCTGGGATTCCTCCGGTTTAGCCTCTGAATCGGATTCCCAGGCCATCACACAGGACCAGTGGTCAGGGATGGTGGGAATTGTAGTCCCAAAACATCTGGAGGGCCAAGTTTGCCTGTGCCTGGTCTTAACAGTGAGTCCGTAAGTGACTGTGGAGGCCAATTCTGGATCCACACATCCTTCCACAGTGGGGACATAGGTTTCCGGGCGGGAGTTGATCACAGGGTTGCCATGGTATTGCTTACGCAGATAGGAGCATGTTTTTTGTAACCAATGAATGTGATCACGGTGCTGATCACATTGTGTTCACGTGAAGCTTTGTAGAGGAACCATAAAAATATGAGCCCTGTGCCTTGGAATGGTGTGCTTTGGTGCTTTAACACATCTGTTCCTCTCTTGAAATAAACTTTTCACAACTTTCCATGCCAGCAGTGATTTATTGGTATTTTTGAGTCTGCCCAAGAACTTTGCTACAACTTCATGACAGAGTGTGGCTTTCTGCTGCTCTTTGAATCCAACGATGTGCTTATAAGAGAATAGGCCCTCTTGGGATGTGAATGCTGTATATACCATTAAGACACCAGTCTCCACTGTACCTCACTGTCCGAAAGGAAACTCAGACCCTTTTAAGTGCACCTGAAACCCCCCGAATCTTGCACCGCTCAGACACTGGGGTGCTGTGTAGCAGTATTCAGGCCCCAAATGCTATTTGGCATAGCATTATTGTGTTAGTTTTTAGGGTGGGGAGAACATGCCCTCCATGAATTACAGTGATCTTGGGAGATGAGTGGGCAGATCTGAAGCATTTGTGGACAGCGGGTGGATGTGTTTTAAAATCTGAGGTAGCTGAGAGTCCTGCCCCCCCCCCTTTTTGTTTAATTACGCAAAAGCCTTATCACTACTTTGTGGCAACTCAACTCCTCTGGCCACGTTGCTGAGCTGATGTCGGGGGCAGCTCCACCCCCAATAATACCCCTGGGAATCATGCTATGGCATATTGTGGTGCCACTGCAAGAGACATTCTGCCCCAGAAATGTGGCTGAAGTACCCATGCAGCTGCTTGAAGTTGTGCCAAGGCTGCATCTTCTTCTTCTCTGGTAGATTGAAGAGAAAGCCTCTCCTCATTACAGAGGGGAGGAGTTGCGAGCAGGAGCCATTTCCCACATTGGCAGGAGGCGTTCCAGCCCCCTGCCCAGCTGGTCTGGCTGCTGCGCCACGCCCCCAGGTAGCCAACCAACCAGGTGGAGGCTTGGGGGAGGGGTTTTGCCACTCAAACGTGGCCACTGCAGCACTTCCCTTTCATTCCGCTGCTGGTTTTCATCGGATCACCCACCCACCCTCCCTTTAGTTCACTGCTTGGTTCTTGACCTTGCTATGGACCTGTGGTTGGTCGCCTTGGTTGTTCAAGGGGCCTGGTAGGAATTTTTATCCAACTGGCAAATTGGCACCGGCCACTTGGTTTTTCACCTACCTCGTAGCAAATCATCACAACTTTTAGGTATTGGCGGTTAGGCACTGGAATATATTTGTGTATTGGAGGGCAGGGTGTGACCATCGCCTACCCTTCCACTTTATGGGTATTCCGGTAAAGGAAACCGGCGGTCGTGGATCCTGTCCGACGCCCTTGCTGGTGGCTAGGCCCATGGCACGACCCCCGGTGACATCAGGGGGAGCTTTCAGTTGTATTTGCATCAACAGGCTCCTCCCACTGGTGGTTAACCCTTGATAGACTCACCTCTTCCTGAGGGGGTGGAGTCACGCTCTGTTGTTTTAACCAATGCCTAAGCCAATACCTCTTACATGCTGTAATCAATAAAGTTGTGGCCTTTTTTAGCCCATTAACCTAATATACTGTGTCCATGTGTCTTTCTTATCCCCAAGCGGGTGGCGGATCCTTGAATCACAATAACCTCAGCCATTTTGTAGGTCAAAGCACGAACCTTTCTCCTCAAATTCTTAAAATTTGCCCTTCCCAACTCCTCAAAATATCTCTTTCACAAGGGACAAATAGTTCTCCAAATGGAGACAGGATGTTCAGCCCATACGGAATGGTCAGATAAAATATGGAAAGCTGGCAACCCCGAAAGGATGGAATAGTTCATGTTTGTTCTCTGTGGCATGCTGACATTTTATACCTGCTATAAATCTAAGATGCTGCCTCTTTTCTGACAAGTTATGTGTCGGTACCAGAGAGGAACAAGGCTTAAACAGAGAAAGACTACAGTGAAAGATGGCAAAAGCATTTTGAGTATGTGTGCGAAATTGCGTAAAATGGGGAGTTGCTTGTATCAGTTCAGCTGAGAGCTGTCCCTCCAGCTCGCATGCATGAGAATAATGAGAATAAATGTAAAATAATGAGAATACAGACTCCACATCTATGATTTACCTTTGAGCAGCTTCTGTCCCCAAATCCTTTTCTCCTCAGACCAGCTGGGAATGTTCTGAGCAGGGGAAAAGGTACTTGACAAGTAAGGCTGTGGGGAGGTGGGAGGGATGCCTTATTTATTACTACCACTATTATTATTACTACTACTATTTCTGTTGTCAGCCCTTCTTTCCCGCCTTTCCTATGTGGCTTCATGTTTAACATCATGCACACTGATTTCTGTATCTCCCTTATCATGCTTCACTTATGTTTATGCATGCTATTTGCTTTGGGTTGGGGTTTTTTCTCTCTTGCATGAAAAAGTTTACATCTTCAATAAAAATGCAGCTTTTTCAACAAAAACCACACGGCATTCTGTCACGTATATTTTGGCACTGAGGTCGCTCAGTTGAACATCATGAAAATGGCAAGAAGGAGAAGGGGGAGAGCGAGTATTTTGAGCATAGAAAAGAGTGGGAAAGAATTCTGGTCGCTCTTCACAGCACGCGTTCTTGTGGCCTTCAGTGTTCGGTCCCACTGCGTCAAGATGGCGTCTCTGGCTCCGTCCCACTTCCCTGGTCCCGACAAACGAAACTGATATGGACTGCAGGGGCCAAAATAAACCTGCAGAGCCAACTTGGGATCTGTCAGGAAGAGGACTGGAATGTTGGGCTTCACACCGATACTGGAGGCGAGTTCATCCATGTAGACAACGTAATCTGTTTGTATGGTATCGCTCTGGCCGTACCTGAAAGGAAAGGAAAGGGGACGTTTGGTAGATGTATTTCTAAGCAGAACAGGAAAAAGGCAGAAGAAAACTGTGAGGGAACTTTATTCCCATGTGGCTAAATTGTGCCATCTAGAATGTCTGGGATTTTACACACCCTGCAATGAACCAAGTCCTTTGCTTCTGAATAAGCAGAAGTGAAGCTCATTGAAAGAACTCTGTGTCTAGCTGGAATTGGCTATCTCTTTTGACATGTGCATGCAAAATCATTTAGGAGATAAATTTTTCATAATTTTCTGATTGGCCGTGGATACCACTGATCCGATGGCGTAGAGTTTGTGACTGGGGCAAAAATCCAACATAGCTAAATGGAAGCATAAAAGCCTACAAAACCAAACAGCATATTAATTGTAAAAACACAGCAGCAGCCTAAAACACTCGACAACAGTGATTATCCCTCATCCCCTTCAAAAGCTCTGTTACCTGGGGTTATGGAGCTCCACAACACAGGGGCCACTGTTGAAAAGTCCCTCTCCTTTGTGGCTGCTAAGGGCTTCTCCATACTTTCCCTTCCTCTGCTCTTTCCAGGCAAGGCCAACAATTTAAAGTTCCATGTCTAAGAACCCTTTTCTTTTTTGCTCCAGAGCTTTCCCCATGAAAACCAGCTCTTTAAAGCTCAATTGGAGCAAAAGTCAGTCTGCGGAAAACCGCAATTGCTGTTTGCTCCAAATGAGCTCTAAAGAGCAGTTTTTGCCAGGGGAAAGCAGTAGGACAGGTGTGGGTGAGCCCTTCACCTTGCATAGAGTTGGGACAGCTGGTCCTTCAGGGTTGATGCTTTCAATATTTCCAAGAATGTTTTTGGTGATCTGCATGGAGGACCAGCTGGGGCAACTGTAGCATATATACATGTGGACGACGGACCGACTGAAGCATATTGTAAATTTTAGCATAGAATCCTCAAACCACCTGATTGCAGGAAATCAAAGAATCCTTTAAAATGCAGGGAGATAGAGAGTTTCCTCCTAGGTGAGCAGAAAACTATATTAAAAAAAAAAACACCTAATATGTGTACTTAAAACTCACCATTTGAGCTTTTTCCCCATTTTCTCATCTATGTCATCCATCATGCTGCTCTGTGGAGGCAGCTTACATAAACCTGAAAAATAAGAAAGAACTAATGATCCCCTATGTCCCTTGAAACTCACTTTCCCAAATACAAACAAACTTATGCACAAAAACACACCAATGTGCATGCAATCCGGAATACCCAGGTGAAGACGCATAATAGGTTACTGGAACATAGGAAGCAGCCTTATACTGAATCAGACCACCAGTCTATTTTTTTGTAGGGAGGGGGAGTTAAATGCGGGGGGGGGGACCGTTAAAAGTCCCTTCTCAGCGCTGCATGCCCAAATTGGTTTGGTGGCTACTTTTAACTTTAGGTAAAGGTAAAGGGACCCCTGACCATTAGGTCCAGTCGTGACCGACTCTGAGGTTGCAGTGCTCATCTCGCTTTATTGGCCGAGGGAGCCAGCGTACAGCTTCCAGGTCATGTGGCCGGAGTGGTACCTATTTATCTACTTGCACTTTGACGTGCTTTCGAACTGCTAGGTTGGCAGGAGCAGGGACCGAGCAATGGGAGCTCACCCTGTCACGGGGATTTGAACCGCTGACCTTCTGATTGGGAAGTCCTAAACCACAGCGCCACCCGCATCCCCACTTTTAACTTTAAACAAACAAATAAACATGGGAGATCTTGAACATGGATCTCCAGATTAAGTCAGCTTCCTATGTTCATATTAAGATGGGAGACAGTGGCTTGTTTATTGCCACCTAGTATGTTAACGGAAGCATTGAGATTTGAAACAGGGGCTTCCAGCTCACAGGTCCGTTACTTAGCCGTGAAGCCGTGCTCACCTTTAAACACTCTCACGGCCCACCGGGCCTGAAGGTCTACGGTTGGGATAGCTGCCCCAAGGGACTGGACTAAGCCAATAACCGCCAGGGTGGGGTTTTCCAGCAGAGGAGGGACAATGCTTTTGTACAAGGTGACTTGGTCATTCCTGCACTTGATGATGGATTCGTCCTCCATGAATGGGTAGGCAAAGCTGTAGCCCGTTGCAAAAATGACATAGTCAAGGCCTTCCTGCGCAGTGCCGTCTTGAAATATCGCAGACGTTTCCCTGAACTCCTTCACATTTGGCTTCACCACCACGGTTCCACATGCGATGCGGCTCGGGAGGTCATCGTTGAAGACAGGCTCCTTGCGCAAGGTTCTGGGGTAGGGAGAGAAGAAGAAGAAGAAGAGGAGGAGGAGGAGGAGGAGTTTATCACTTTATCACTACTCTAAGGAGTCTCAATCCTGCCAACCTAGTAGTTCGAAAGCACAAAGTGCAAGTAGATAAATAGGTACTGCTCCAGCGGGAAGGTAAACGGTGTTTCCGTGTGCTGCTTTGGTTCGCCAGAAGCGGCTTAGTCATGCTGGCCACATGACCCGGAAGCTGTCTGCGGACAAACGCCGGCTCCCTTGGCCAATAAAGCAAGATGAGCACCGCAACCCCAGAGTCGGTCACGACTGGACCTAATGGTCAGGGGTCCTTTTTAAGGAGTCTCAAAGTGGCTAACAATCTCCTTTTCCCTTCCTCTCCCACAACAAACACTCTGTGAGGTGAGTGAAGCTGAGAGACTTCAAAGAAGTGTGACTAGCCCAAGGTCACCCAGCAGCTGCATGTGGAGGAGCAGGGAAGTGAACCCAGTTCACCAGATTACGAGTCCACCGCTCTTAACCACTACACCACACTGGAGAGAGAGAGAAACCAGAGCCAGGGCTGTAGGCTGGCTCTTGGAAAGTGACATTTTCCACTGTAAGGGAGACAGGCATTGTGCTGCTTGGTCGTCCCATGGAAGATGGCCTTTTAGTGCTCCCAGAAGTCAGCTCCACTTTTTGGGAGGGGCTGCTTTGCGGGCAGGAATCCCGGTCCACACAGTGACCCAGGAGTGGGTGGAGGAATGGCGCCCACGTCAGCGGGATCCCCAGCCGCGTCACGCCCCTGGCCAGCCAATTGGGTTTGCTTGGGGGCGTGGCTACGCCTATTTAAATTGTGGCACGGAACATAAAATCCACACAGAAACACATCATTGCTTGTTTTAACTCGCTTGTGGGAACAACTCAGAGGCTGTGAAAGAAAAAAGGTTAACAACACAAAGAATTAGAGGAACCATCAGAAGTGACTATGAAAAGCAGTAGAAGTATGAGATGATCAGAACCCTCTGAACTTGAAGCATGGGAAATCCTATTAAAAAAATTATAATTTGGTAGAATATTCAGATTATTTGATATGTATATGTATAATTTGGAATTTTTAATGTGATTTGATTGGATTGCTAAAGTGGAAAATTTAATAAAAATGAATTTGAAAAAATAAATTGTGGCACGGCCAGGGAAGCAGCCTCCTTTTGCCTCCATTCGTTGTTGTTCCTCTGCCTGCTCCTCCATGTTAAGGGTATCCCGTTAAACGGATCCGGGGGTGTGGTTCCTGTCCAAAGCTTGGGCGTGGGCTAGGGCCATGCCACATCCCCAAAGGTGACCCTGGGGGTGCTCAATTGATGTACATCATAGGGCTCCCCCTTCCGGTGGTTGACCCTTAGGAGACTTCCTGCAGTCAGGCAGGGGTCAGGATTTAGTCTTGCTTCACCCAATTGCCTAAGCCAAACTGCTCACTTCTGTAACCCATAAAGTTGTGGCCTAATTCATCCCATTAACCAATACACTTGTGTTTGTGTATTTATTTTGGTGGGGAACTAGGGGGTCCGGGGCCTTGCCACACAAGCTCTCCTTCTCCCAGTAAAAAGTGATATTTTTACTTTTAAAGAGGGGCTTAAAAGCAAAATCCAGACAGGCTCTCTTCTCCCCCAACCCAGGTTAAGAAGCCATCTGACCTGGAAATGAGTGCTTGGTGGTTGTGGAAAGGAGTGGAGTGCAACTGACCTCATGGCACCCTGGGAAATTTCTGTTTTGTCCAGAGAGTAGGTAGGTACTGAAGAAATCAAGTATCTTTTGCAATTTGGCTGCAGTTTATTCCTACATCTGTGCTGTGGCTCGTGCAAAAGGCCCAAGAACTAATGCGGCAGAATCCTACTCTTCTATCTTGGGGTTACCTTGGAGCAGGTCCCAGCCACCCAGAAAGCGTTCCTAAAATCACTCAGAATTTTTGCATAGGGTCAAAACAAGTTCTGAGAAAAACAAAAACAGTGGTCCTCTAGCAGTTGGGGATTGAAGTGAGCTTTGTGGCTGATTTGAACTATGTTGGTTTGTTGGGATTTGGCAATTCAGTCTTAAGACATTGCTTGTAGGGTATGTTTTCCTAGTTGGGTTCTGGCCAAGATGATTTTTCTTCTTCTTTAGAAGTTTCTGTGAGCACTGGCTATTCTCTTCTAATCTCAAAGTTTGTATAAAGTTAACAGCATGTACAAATCAAATTCACTTCAGAAGAGCATTTGAAATATTTTGCAGTTCTGCCACACCTCTTACTTGGCTATTTACATAAGGAAAATAATTCTTAATGTCTTTCCAGGAAAAGATAAGTGTTTGCTGCCTGATCTCATAAATGTTCTTGGCTAGAATATTGACTGAATATTTTGTTATATAATTGTTTTGTTAACAACTATATTTTTTCTAGAGGGTATGAAGGTTATAATTGCCCGTAACATAAATCCTAGATTCCACACACACACACACACACACACACACACGTCCCTTCGTGGTTTCTCATTTGGCAGACCTTTGTCTTGCTTTATAATTTTTATTTTCATCGAATGGTTATGTAATCAAGTTTTCAAGAATACAGGTGACAAGCCTCCAGCCAGAGTCAAAGCGGCCTCTGGGCATCAAAAGTTTTTAACGGCACAAAATACATCAACTTTGCTGAGTTGTTCTCTTATGGGTACATCCTTTTCTGCACCAATCATCTGCTGCTGCAGTTTTGCACTTATAATGCAGTTTTAATTAATGTACTGTTATAAGAGGGGGCAAGACTCCCCTAAAATTATCAAGAGGTAAACAGCAGAATGACTCAGCCATTAACCCAAGCTTCCTCAACCTCGGCCCTCCAGATGTTTTTGGCCTACAACTCCCATGATCCCTAGCTAGCAGGAACAGTGGTCAGGGATGATGGGCATTGTAGTCTCAAAACATCTGGAGGGCCAAGGTTGAGGATGCGTGCATTAACCCATTAAGAATGCCATTAACAGAGACTCTCTGGGCTAGGCAGAAAATGGGAAAGCCCTTCCCTGAGGTGAGAGATAGTTAGCAGAGACAAAAGGCCAGAGTTTCGGGATGGATGGATGGACAGAACTGCAGTGGAGGATGAGGTAAGTGAACAGGGGAAAAGGGTGTCACTTTTGCAGTCTGTTTTATGATGTTTGGAGTCTCTTGGAATCTGAGGCTGAAGCAATGGGACGAACAGGACCCTCTTGGGATGTGAATGTGTTGCACTCTCTCCAACTAGATACAAGCTGTATATATGTGTGTGTGTGTGTGTGTGTGTGTGTGTGTAAATAAGCCACATATCATAAATACACTACAGACCCCACTGTGCCTCATTGTTGGGCACAACCAATGCCCTTCAGAGAAAAAGTTACAGATCAGATAAGTCACATTCATTCCTCAAAAACCCCTCTCCTCAGCTGCCTTTCTCTTTGATGGATGAAAAGAAACAGATTGACTTATCTCTCAGGGAGGGAAGTAGCTGGGGGAAGATTTTGAACAAAACAATGGATGGCAAAGAAAGTTTTCCCCGCCTCTTCCAGTTGCTCCACTCAACCTGAAGCTACAAACACCTCCTTTAGAAGACATCCCTCAGGGACACACAGCCACAAAGCTGCATGTAACTAGCTGCTCTGGTTTAATACAATTCTGCTTTGCAGGGTTATTGTAAAGAGATTATCACAAGATTCTGTATGTGAAGTGCTTTGTATGTTCAAAAGCAGCATTCAAATGCTCCAGGTCATTTCATCTGCCCACCAACGTGGGGTTTGGCTCCAAATTGTTTGCGTTTTCAAAGCTAATCAACCTACAACCTCTTTAGTTTCCAATATTACCTATGCAGTGGCATCAGGCCATAATTCTCATGTTTGAACCATCTGTTCATTTGCTTCACATACAACCAGTCACTGATGGCTGTTGGGAGGGTGTTCCTGAGGAAGGTTTCAAAGCGACTGATGACCACCATGTCCCAGGGATAGCCGTTGTCCCAAACACGACTCATGACCCAGGAGCCACTTCGAGAGCTGAGATAAACCTTTAAAAACGGGTAAGAGACAAGGCGAGAGACACACACAAAAGAGGCTCACGTTACCAAACATCATTCTTGTGTAACTTCTTCCTCACTCCATTCAACGGAGCTTGCACATGAGCGAGCTCAGATGATTGCATCCTGGTAAGGTGTGCCCAAAGGTTGCAAAATGATTGCAACGGAAGTCTCCAAAGACTATTCTATTTCAGTGCTCTAGCATGAGCATATTTTGCCCGTTTCAAGAGACAGATGATGGTATAAACCACACATGAAAAATCTGTGCTCCTCCAGTTGCTTTGGGGCTCCAACTCCCCTCTGGGCCTAACCAGCATGGCCAGTGGTCTGGAATCGTGGGGATTTAGTCCAACAGTATCTGAATGCCATCAAGCTGGCTAACTCAGTAGGCAATACTGGGCTAGACACACATAGTCCGACCTGGTATAAGATAGCTTCCCAACTTCCTTCCTATAGTTGAGGCCTATTCCCCCACCTGCTCTACAGGTCTATGGTGCAAATATGCTCTTCATTTGAGCACCCCCTTAAAACTCTTCTGCAGCTTCCCCTACCCTCCAGAGCAGACTTGGAGAGGGGAGGAAAGGCCCATGGCTCAAAAGTAAAACCTGATAGGATGCTACACTGGGTACAAGCTTCCGTTCAGGAATCTGGGATGTGGAACCTGTGGCTTTTCAGATCATCTCGCTCTACAGCTTTGATCATTGCTGGCCATTGGCCATGTTGACTAGGGCCGAGGGGGGTTGGAAGTGCAACGGCATCTAGAGCACCACGAGTTTCCCATCTCTGTTTTAAACATTCGTTTCAGCATGAATTTATAACCTTTCAGTCTGACAGGGAATAGATATAAGGAACTGCCTTACCTTGAGCCAAAGCAAACCCAGTACAGTGGTACCTTGGGTTAAGTACTTAATTTGTCCCAGAGGTCCGTTCTTAACCTGAAACTGTTTTTAACCTGAGGTACCACATTAGCTCAGGACGTGGGTGGCGCTGTGGGTTAAACCACAGGGCCTAGGACCTGCCAATCAGAAGGTCGGCGGTTCGAATCCCCACAACGGGGTGAGCTCCCATTGTCCAGTCCCTGCTCCTGCCAACCTAGCAGTTTGAAAGCACGTCAACGTGCAAGTAGATAAATAGGTACTGCTCCGGCGGGAAGGTAAACAGCGGTTCCGTGCGCTGCTCTGGTTCGCCAGAAGTGGCTTAGTCATGCTGGCCACATGACCCAGAAGCTGTACGCCGGTTCCCTCGGCCAGTAAAGCGAGATGAGCGCCGCAACCCCAGAGTCGGTCACGCCTGGACCTAATGGTCAGGGGTCCCTTTACCTTTACCTTTTACCACATTAGCTAATGGGGCCTCCTTCTGCCACCGCCACCGTGTGATTTCTGTTCTCATCCTGAAGCAAAGTTCTTAACCCGAGGTACTATTTCTGAGTTAGCGGAGTCTGTAACCTGAAGCGTATGTAACCTGAAGCGCATGTAACCACTGTATTGCCTACTTTGCCCCAATCTTTCTAGTGCTTCTTGAGATTTCTTAAAGCTGGAGGTGGTGGGGATTGCACTCCAGACCTTATGTAGCTGCATAGGTAAAAAAAGGTAAAGGATCCCTGGACAGTTAAGTCCAGTCAAAGGCGACTATGGGGTTGCAGTGCTCATCTCGCTTTCAAGCTGGGGAGCCAGCATTTGTCCACAGACAGCTTTCCAGGTCATGTGGCCAGCATGACTTAACTGCTTCTGGTGCAACGGGACACCGTGACGGAAACAAGAGCGCACAGAAATGCCGTTTACCTTCCTGCCACAGTGGTACCTATTTATCTACTTGCACTGGTGTGCTTTCAAACTTCTAGGTTGGCAAGAGCTGGAACACAGCAACAAGAGCTCACCACGTCACGGGGATTTGAACCGCTGACTGGCAAGCCCAAGAGGCTCAGTGGTTTAGACCACAGCGCCACCAGTGTCCGGCATGCAAGACATAGGATTCATCCCTTCCCTATAACCCCACATTCTCTCCCCACCAATTAGGACCTCCACAGCAGCCAAAACCTAAGCATTTCCAAGTCCATTAGACTCAAATGGGGCACTTAATATCTCTCCCACTGAAACTGACAGGACTTTAAAGTGCTTACCCTTTGGCTGGCAATTATTAAGCAGAATGGGAGCTCCCAAGCGCTGTGGAAGAAGGTACCTGCGAGGCTGTGGCACTCAGCTCCACAGCAATGTCACAGCCAGAATTCCCAAGGCCAATCACCAGGACTTTCTTCCCCTTGAACTTTTCGGGTCCCTTGTAATCCCGGCTGTGGAAAACTCTGCCCTTGAACTTCTCTATCCCTACGCAGAAAAGTGGAAAACGAATAAATGTTTTAAAGAAACAAAAAAACCAACAATGCATCTTGTTGGCATTAAGGCACTGTGAAATGCAAGACTTGATTATCTAGGCTCCTGATGACTTTGGTAGCACAACTGTTAATTTCACAAGTCCTCAGACAATTATTCAAACCCTGCAAAGTGATCTCGTAATAAACTCTAGGCCAGGCATAGGCAAACTCTGGCCCTCCAGATGTTTGGGACCACAATTCCCATCATCCCTAGCTAACAGGACCAGTGGTCAGGGATGATGGGAATTGTAGTCCCAAACATCTGGAGGGCCAGAGTTTGCCTATGCCAGCTCTAGGCTGTATTTGTTTGTTTCACCCTTGTCATTAGCCTAATTTTAATCCTTCTCAGTGACTGACACTCTTTCCATTTTCTTGTGGTGGGGATGGGTGTGTAGCCAGACTTGGACATTTGGGTACCTGAGGTGGGAAATCTGAATCAGTGCCATTGCTGTGGTAAAATATAGTAACAAACAAAACTGACCCCCTTGAATGTGCTGCATGAAGTGACCGCTTCATTGCCCCTCACCCTTAGCCCAGATGAACCTTCAACAATGCCTGAAGTCAACCTGAAGTCAACTGGACTTTAGCTCTATCCTCCACCGAAAGACAGTATAAGGCACAGAGGCCTCTCACACCACAGCAGTTCGTGAACTGGAGCTCACATTATGTTTAATCATATATATTTTTGTATCGTCACTTACCAGGAAAGCTATTCTTTGGAATATTCGGATAGACATGATGTCCGGAGCAAATCATAACAGCATCAAATACGACTGATTCCACCTTCCCATCCTTTTCTATTACGACTTCCCATTGGCCAGTAACAGGGTAATTCGGGCGTTTCCTAATTTTACTCACAAGAGTCTTTGAGGAAATGTTCAAGAAAGTGTATCAGTGTGGTTTCGGCTTGAAAGATAGACATAATTAAGTCGTGAGTCCAGGGTCTGATTTACCAGAAAGGGCTGTGTCAGGCAGGGCTTATCTAAATGTCACCTGATTGGAGTAAGGGATTTGACAAAAGAATCCTGCATCAGGTTCCACACTCTCTTCCTAGTCCTGCGCAAGCTAAAATGCAACACCCCTTTGGCAGAAAGACCAAAAGCCGCAGGACAGAGGAGAAGAGCACCCAGACCCAAAAGTTTAGCCCATGGCAACCATGCTGATGGGTTATGGGCTGAACTTGCTCTTCCTGCCTCCACACACAGAACTTCTGGAACCATGTAAACACGGCTTCCTGTGGAGAGATTGCTTCAATCTTCAGATAGTTCTAATTTGGGTGCTGCCTGTCTGTAGATCTGCTGCTTCTAAATTAACCTCAGCTTAGGCCTTTCCTGTTGGAATGTTCAGGGAGGCAGGAGAGGACATATTGTTTGATTATAGCCTTTCCAACTTGTGTAAACAAGTTCACAATTTAGCAGAGTAACATTCCCCTTTTTAAATTCATAGCGGATGCATTTGCTCAGGCTCACTAACGCCTCTATAATAACTATTCTGGTATTTTCCCCTTATTCCCTCATAAAAGATAAGACACAACACAGTTTTCTATAAAAGTACACAAAGAGTTTACTCACATTCTGTTCACAATCGGATCCCAGAAGGCAGACTTATCTTAGAAAAGTAACATACACCCGGAAACTATCTCATAAGGAGGCAGTCCCTTTGTTCTCTCTTGGCTGGAGGCCAAGAGAGCATCTTTGGCTAAGCAGATGTTGCTTCTTCGACAAAAGTAGTCACAGAGAGAGAGATGGCTGTCCTGCCCTGTGCTTTTGTCGTTACCTGCACAGGTGAGGCCACGCCCACTTCTAGTCACATGCAGAGGAAGTCTGTCCCAGCCCAGAAGGAAACAGGAAGTTTACCTGCTGCCTGGACAAACATTCCTCCCCATGTGTAAACATGTTCACTCTAGGAATGTTGTACTTGACTGCTCTTGTGTTTCACATCCCCATTTCCTCCATGCTTTCCAGGCACAGCCTGCACTTTAAAGCTCCATGTCCAAGCGTGCTTTTCCCTTTCCTTTTTTTTTTGCTCCGGAGAGCTCCCCACAAACACCTGCTCTTTATTGCTGAATTGGAGCAAATGACAAACTGTGGAAAAACCCACACTGCCATTGGTTGCGCTTCAGCTTAAATGTGCTCCTGGGCAGAAAAGAAAAAAGAAAGAATGGTCCAACATGGAGCTTTAAAGCATGTGTCTGCAAAGAGCAAAAGCTTACGTGTGGATAAGCCCTTAGCAGTTGTCCCATCGAGCTCTGCTTTTCAGCACCCTGGACCTGAAGAAGAGATCCCAGATCATGGATGCTGACATTTTCAAATGCTCTGGAGGAGCTGTTTGCACTCTTGCAAAGTGATTTGCCCTGCTGGGGCCAATTCTTGTATCCAGAGATAATTGTCATGGCACACAAGCCCCTTGCATACCCACAATCTCCCGTCAGTTTGATTGCAATTTCTTACCTTAAACTTTATGTATTTGACAAGATCGAAGTGTTTGGCATACAACTGGATATATTCTTGAAGCTTGGAGTTGTGCATGTAATTTGGGAATTCCTCTGGGAAAGGGAAGTCTGGAAAGCACATCATTTCTTTGCAAGAGTTGGTGAACACAGAGTGGTAAATACTGGCTCTGCCTTCCTCTGCAGACTCCTAATGGGGAAGGCAAGACAAAGCATGAACAATAGAAAATAAGCACAGCTTCAGGAAGTGAAAATCCTTACAGTTAATGTGCAACTGGGATGTTACATGCCCAGCTTTCCTTCCAATACAATACAGTGGATTTCTCATCAGAAGATGAAGGTACTAATGCTATTCTAGGCTGCATCAACAGATGTTGTGAATCACCCTGAGATCTACGGATGAACAGCAATACACAAATTTAATATATAAAATATATAAAAATAAAGTATAGTGACCACATCAAGGGAAGTAATAGTACCACTCAATTCTGCCTTGGTCAGACCACACCTGGAATAAAGTCAAGGTAAAGGGCCCCTGACAGTTAAGTCCAGTCACAAATAACTCTGGGGTTGCAGCGCTCATTTCGCTTTACTGGACGAGGGAGCTGGCTTTTCTTTGCAGACAGTTTTTCCGGGTCATGTGGCCAGCATGACTAAGCCGTTTCTGGCAAAACCAGAGCAGCGCATGGAAATGCTGTTTACCTTCCCGCCGGAGCGGTACCTATTTATCTACTTGCACTTTGACGTGCTTTTGAACTGCTAGGTTGGCAGGAATTGGGACCGAGCAACAGGAGCTCACCCCATCGCAGGGATTCAAACCGCCAACCTTCCGATCGGCAAGCCCTAGGCTCAATGGTTTAGACCACGGCGCCACTCTGGAATACTGTGTCCAATTCTGGGCACCACAATTTAGGAAGGAAGTTGACAAGCTGGAACGTGTACAGAGGAGGGCAACCAAGAGGACCAAGGGTCTGGAAACCAAGCCTTATGAAGAATGGCTAAGGAAGTTGAATATGTTTAGTTGGAAAACAGGAGACTGAGAGGAGATATGACAGCCATCGTCGAATATCTAAAGCGTTGTCCTTTTGGAAGGTGGAGCAAGCTTGCTTTCTCCTCCTCCAGTGGGTAAGACCAATGGCTTCAAGTTATAAGATAGAAGATTCCGACTAAACATCAGGAATAACTTTCTGATAGGAAGAAGAAGAGTTTGTATTTGATATCCCACTTTATCACTACCCGAAGGAGTCTCAATGCGGCTGACATTCTCCTTTCCCTTCCTCCCCCACAACAAACACTCTGTGAGGTGAGTGGGGCTGAGAGACTTCAGAGAAGTGTGACTAGCCCAAGGTCACCCAGCAGCTGCATGTGGAGTAGCGGAGATGCGAACCTGGTTCACCAGATTACGAGTCTACCGCTCTTAACCACTACACCACACTGGCTCTCCAGTAAGAGCTGTTCAGCAGTAAGTAGAAAAGACACCCAGAAGAGATGGTGGACTCTCCTTCCTTGGAGGTTTTTAGCAGAGGTTGGATGGCCATCTGTCATGTATGATGTAGTTGAGATTCCCACATTGCAACGGTTGGACTAGAGGACTCTTGGGTTCCTTCCAACTTCACAATTCTATGATTCTTATATTCTATGCTGCCTACCTCCTTTCAAAAGTCTGGAACAGATCAGTGGTGAATGGCTGGGATTACATTACACTTTCCATCACTTTTTCCATAAGTGCCCCATGCAATTGGACACCTTGCTTTTTGGGAAATCCCAGATTCTATGTAGAGAGCCTACACATGCCCAGCTTGCGTACATTCTGAGCATACAAAGGGTCAAGTCAGGTGTGGGAACAGCAGGAACAACCTCCTGCTCCCCCTGTGTGCCAATAATAATAATAATAATAATAATAATAATAATTTATTATTTAAACCCCACCCATCTGGCTTGGTTTCCCCAGCCACTCTGGGCGGCCTCCAACAAAATATTAAAATACAGTGGTCTGTTAAACATTAAAAGCTTTCCTAAACAGGGCTGCCTTCAGATGTCTTCTAAAAGTCTGGTAGTTGTTGTTCTCTTTGACATCTGGTGGGAGGGCGTTCCACAGGGCGGGTGCCACTACCCAGAAGGCCCTCTGCCTGGTTCCCTGTAACTTGCCTTCTCGCAGTGAGGGTACCGCCAGAAGGCCCTCAGCACTGGACCTCAGTGTCCGGGTAGAATGATGGGGGTGGAGACACTCCTTCAGGTATACTGGGCTGAGGCTGTTTAGGGCTTTAAAGGCCAGCACCAACACTTTGAATTGTGCCCAGAAACGTACTGGGACCCAATGTAGGTCTTTCAAGACAGGTGTTATGTGGTCTCGGCGGCCGCTTCCAGTCACCAGTCTAGCTGCCGCATTCTGGATTAGTTGTAGTTTCACATCATGCTGCTAGCTTGTCTGTACAGTGGTACCTCAGGTAAAGTACTTAATTCGCTCCGGAGGTCCGTACTTAACCTGAAACTGTTCTTAACCTGGAGACCACTTTAGCTAATGGGGCCTCCTGCTGCTGCCGCGCCGCCGGAGCATGATTTCTGTTCTCATCCTGAAGCAAAGTTCTTAACCTGAAGCACTATTTCTGGGTTAGCAGAGTCTGTAACCTGAAGCGTATGTAACCTGAAGCGTATGTAACCTGAGGTACCACTGTATCTGATGTAGGGGAGCCCTACATGTTTCCATCAGTCTGTCCCTTCACACGTTTGTTTGTTTGTTTGTTTGTTTGTTTGTTTGTTTGTTTGTTTGATTGATTGATTGATTGATTGTTTGATTGTTTGCATGTGAAGCAGGGACTCTTGGCCACAGGCCACAGGAAGGAAGAAAGGTTGAGACAATCCACTCACATGTGCTTTCAACATATTATGTGAACCTCCCTAGAGAGAACGCATGCAGCGCTGCAGTATTGGGGGTTTCCAGTGAAACCAAAGGGCCTATGCTACTATATGTAAGAGTAACTCAGTTTGAAGAATTTGGAAATCATAAGCCATATATTGCCATACTTTGCTTCATAAACTGGGGGGGGGGGGGAGTTCTCTTGTGGTGTTGTTGGGAGGGGCAGTCAGTATACTTACAAGCAGGGTGGATAAAAATCAATGATTTCTTTTAACAAAATCAGATTTTTAAAATTTAAATCGTATTTTAAAAAAATTTAAATTGTGTTTCTTTGATTTAAATTGGATTTTTAAAATAAAATACTTTTGGAGAGAAAATCTTTCTAAAGATAGTTTTCCATTTAAGTTACATTATATTCCAAAGGCTATTCATCAGGAAATAAGGATTTGTTTTAAGTTTTTCATGTGTGCTAAAACTCAGTCTAAGGATTTTGTTTTTGTTTTTTAAAGTTTAACCATATCAGTTAACAAACATGGATACGTATGCTGTAATGTTACTGTTTTAGTTAAATAAATTGTTTAAATTGTTATTAAGGAAATGATTATTTTTCTCCTTCCAATAAAGGAGAGCAGAAAAGTTGTCCAAATATAAACAGTTAACTTATTAAACCTCACAATAATCCCATAATTATCTGTCAATGTATTTCTAATAGTATAACCAAATCAGTAATTTTTGATATAACTGTAAAAACTACTCTGAAAAATTATTATTCCAAAAATGAAACCTTCCTCTGGTTGTAAATATTAAGATTATACCAGCAAGAATGAGTCTTTCTGTAAAATAATAATAATAATGATGATTTAAATCAAGTCTTACTGACTAGTGATTTAAATTGTGATTTAAATAGATTTGATTTAAATCAAATCCACCCTGCTGATTCTGAAGCAGGCAGAGGGTTCCTCCTCACATCTGCCAGGACCTGAGTGAGTTAAATGTCCCTGGCAGAGGAACTGCATTGATCCACGCTAGATCACGCTAGCTACACGCCCTCTAAAAATGTTTGCAAGCAGGGTCAGGACCATGCAACTGCTGACCCCAGCTCTACCTTCCCCCACAACAAGGCCCTAGTGCAAACAGCTCAAGCCTTGATGACTTCACTTTCAATGCTTACAAAGTTGAGCAACAGGATGACTGTCCATCTCTATTCCCGGGAAGAGCTAATAGCATTTCTTTATGTGCAAGAGGGTTCAAGATGATCCTTTTCTATGGCTGTTCTAACGCCAGCTTTGGATCAGTGCCCCAATGTGGAAATCTTTGCATGAAACTGCAGGCTACCCACGCACCCTTCCATGTGAGGATCTCCCCACGTTCTCATGGTGGACTGGGTGAGGAAGAAGGAAGGGGACTCAAATAAAAATTAAAAATGAATTAAAGACTTTTTAGTGGCATTAAGGCAATTGCCACTTTGGAAGCAATCTAAAGATTATGGCAGGCTATTGTCTAGGCAGGCAGTTTTTCCGTGTTCTCTGTTCTCAGATTACTCTTCTGTAAATAGTTAAGAATGGTTATATAACAGACCAAAAAAAGCAGTCTATTCACAAGCAATGAAAAAGGAGAAAACCCAGGTGCTTCTCGACTGCTTCTTAATTGCACTCTAATTAGCAGATAAAGAGGCTTATGTGATTTTTATGGCCTCTCTGGGAATCCTCACAGCACCCAGAGCACATTTTGCTTTTTATTTTATTTTATTTTTGCTTTGAAAGGAGTATGGGTGCCAGGCTCCCTTAAATTCCTAACTCCAGCGGGTGTTAGAATTTGGTGGGGGTTAAACTGGATGCCGGGACGCGGGTGGCGCTGTGGGTTAAACCACAGAGCCTAGGACTTGCCAATCAGAAGGTCGGCGGTGCGAATCCCTGCAACGGGGTGAGCTCCCGTTGCTCGGTCCCTGCTCCTGCCAACCTAGCAGTTCGAAAGCATGTCAAAGTGCAAGTAGATAAATAGGTACTGCTCTGGCAGGAAGGTAAACGGCATTTCCGTGCGCTGCTCTGGTTCGCCAGAAGCTGCTTAGTCATGCTGGCCACATGACCCGGAAGCTGTCTGTGGACAAACGCTGGCTCCCTCGGCCAATAAAGCGAGATGAGCGCCGCAACCCCAGACTCGGTCACGACTGGACCTAACGGTCAGGGGTCCCTTTACCTTTTTAACCTGGATGCCAGATTCCTAACCCAGCTTCCTGTGTTCAGGAACTCACCTGGGGTGATGGGTCATTAGGAGAAGAAAAACAAAAAAACATGACAACCGTTAGGAAAGTGAAAGAGAGGGGGCTTTGCACCAGACAGCGAATGGGAGGGAATCCTCACTCAAGTTAGTATGAAAAGAAAGGCAGAGTTTGAGGCAGAGTTGAGAGTTGGCTGGAATGTGACCAGTAGGATAGAGAGGGTCAGAGCAACATCTGATTTCTGTTTGAATCCAAGGCTGTGGCTATGGGAGAAACAAGACCCCTTTGAGTTGTCAAGGCTGTGAACCCCTCCATCGCAGACTCAAGTTTTATATATGCATAAATACACCATATATCCTAAAGACACCTCAAAGACGCCTAGGACCCTCGTACCTACGGGACCGCCTCTCCTGGTATGTCCCACAGAGGACCTTACGGTCTTCAAATAAAAACATCTTGGAGATCCCAGGCCACAGGGAGGTTAGGCAGGCCTCAACCAGAGCCAGGGCTTTTTCGGCCATGGCCCCGATAATAATAATATTAGCCACCCATCTGACTGGGTTGCCCCAACCACTCTGGGCAACTGAACCCCTGGATTCACTTAAAGAATAAATAAATTGGTTGTTATATTGATATATTGGACACTTTTCAATTTCTAGTATGTGAAGGTTAATCTTAGGGACAAGTTACTTAATCTTGTTAAAAGATCAACCATTTCACATCTGACTTCTTTCACAACTCTTGGGTGGATGCCACCTGGACCCGATGATTTGTCTTTTTTATTTTATTTTGTTAGTACAGTGGTACCTCACAAGACGAATGCCTCGCAAGACAAAAAACTCGCTAGACGAAAGGGTTTTTTGTTTTTTGAGCTGCTTCGCAAGACAATTTTCCCTATGGGCTTGCTTCGCAAGACAGAAACGTCTTGCAAGTTTGTTTCCTTTTTCTTAACACCGTTAATACAGTTGCGACTTGACTTCCAGGAGCAACTCATAGAACACTGTGTGGTAGCCTTTTTTGAGGTTTTTAAAGACTTTGGTGATTTTTGAAGCTTTTCCAAAACTTTCCCGACACCGTGCTTCGCAAGACGAAAAAAATCGCAAGACGACAAAACTCGCGGAACGAATTAATTTCGTCTTGCGAGGCACCACTGTATGGCCTAGGACGTCATCTCCCTGTTGCCACTATTTGACTCCATGGAGGATAGAGAAGTATGTTTAACACATCACAATACCTAACCTATAAATATCCTCTTTTACTCTTTTGCTATTGAAATGGAAAGGTACATTTTAGAAACAGTTCACAAAACAGCTGCTCAAAATGCTTGCTTATAAGAATTTGAGGAACGACTCTGGTCATACTGAGACGGTCAACTTTTATTGCAAACCATTCCACTTTAGATGTCAAGTTGGGCCCACACGAGTGAATAGTTCTCTGCTGCTAAAATCCCATTCACATAGAAAACTACTAGGAAGAAGAGGTCCCACTGCGTCTTCTCCCTGACATACTAGCTTTCTATGAGCAGGGACTTTTTGTATACTGGGGGTCCTGCAGCCTGGACCCCTGGCACAGGTTTAAAATGGAGACCTAGGCCTATTTCAGATGGAGAGAGGCAACAGTTGTTTTCAGAAAGTTGAAGGCAGTTTGAAGGAAGGATTATTGCTTGTATACCAATCCCACTTTCTTCCGTGCTAAACAAGTTTTGCAGGGGTTTCAACGGTCTATAAAAGAAAGATGTATGTTCAGCATGAGAAGCACTGCCTCTCTTAAACTGGAAAATGCCTTAAAACCACATGATTAGCAATAATAAAGGTTATTCCGGGTTTTGCAACAACCAGCCTTGAGGGCAATAGTCACATTGGCAATGCTATGAAATTCCCTGAACTTATTAACTGTTCTCAGTTGATGCCCGAACAGTTATGCATTTTACCCTCTGCTGAACTGCTGAACTGCAGCAAAGGTCTCTTGTGTTTGCAGACTAAAGTGACTCCTTGTGCCTTTTTCATCCCCACCAAAAATTGTCCGATGAATCTGGCGCATAGCACAATAGATGGCAAAACAACTCATAATGACAGAACAAGCAACACTTAAGAAGTTTCTTCCGTGGGTTCCTCCATGTTCATCCCCCCAAATTAATTTTTGGAAGTCAAATGCACATTTCCAACAAAATGAGTTGTAAAACAGGTTCACATCTTTTATCAATCAATCAAGCTGACACATTTTTACAACTAGATATCTGTGGCGCAGTGGTCTAAACCACTGAGCCTCTTGGCCTTGCCGATCAGAAGGTCGGCGGTTTGGATCTGCATGATGAGGTGAGCTCCCATTGCTCTGTCTCAGCTTCTGCCAACCTAGCAGTTTGAAAGCACACCAGTGCAAGTAGATAAATAGTTACCACTGCGACAGGAAGGTAAACAGTGTTTCCGTGTGCTCTGCTTTCCACCATGGTGTTCCGTTGTGCCAGAAGCAGTTCAGTCATGTTGTCCACATGACCCGGAAAGCTGTCTGTGGACAAATGCCAGCTCCCTCGGCCTGAAAGCGAGTTGAGCAGCACAACCCCATAGTCTCCTTGGACTGGACTCAGCCGTCCAGGGGTCCTTTACCTTTACAAGTCAAAATCTCTAAGCATGATTGCAGCTCCCCATGTCTTGTGATTAGATTTAATACCAAACCGGATCAGGTCAGATCCGGCCAGCCAAATAGGTTGGGATTGCAGGCTTCAGTCATAAGGAGGGAAATATGTAACAAGCTACAAGACCAGCACATTCAGTGGACAGGTGGGACATTTGTCCCTGAATACACACTCACCGTGAACCGCCACAGTCCCCCAATGCCATCACTCCTCTCAAAGCAGGTAGGCTCCAGTCCTTCATCTAGGCAGCATTTGATGGATGCCAGTCCACTCACTCCTGCTCCAATAACTGCTACTGTTTTTACCATGGTCACCTAGAACAGGGGGAATTGTACAGGTCCTTCCTCAGAACCAGTTAAAATCATAATCATCATCATCAACACCTCCCCCCTTTATTTCATTAAAGAATAGTACAATAAAACACAACTTCAGCATATTCCGTTTGCCCCAGTGATGCCCACCCAACATTATGACTCATTTGGTGTACCAGTGTAAACTCCCCATGAACGACCCACCCCTCTCTGTTTTCCCCCACCCCAAGGACTACTTGAAATCATTGGGAACCAATAAATCTAAAACAGATGAAATAGAAAAAAGGATAAAATAAGGGGAAGCAAAAATACAGAGAAGAGAAAAGAAAGTGTATCTCCTTTGCCATTTTATATGCAGTATGTTATGAGTCTCCAAAGACACCCCAAAAGGAACTTGGGCTCCCATGCTAAATGATTTTCCAAACCCCGACACAACTCACCACCAAAAAGCTCGTCCTTGCCTCTGTGAGCATTCACACACACTCTTGCAAACCGGGACCATACACTCACAGCATGAATGCAAAGTTTCCCCACCTTTTGGAAAGCCTGTCCTCCTGACTCTAAAACGACCAGCGATAGTTGGCATTCCCAGCCTGGCTAGGCTCCCAGTGAGCTAGCTTCCCACAACTGCAAACCATGTCCTGCACCATTCCTTTTTTTAAAAAATTGTTATTTAAAAAATTTCTGAGGTTACAAAAAGGTTACGTGCACCCTCTCTTTTCAGGTCTTTTCTGCAGATCAGTTCCATTCCATATGAGAAAAGGAGGACAAAGCCACTGGAAACTGCCTCAAAAGTCCACAGCAGAGCAAGGCTTGTACTCCCATCACATTTTTAGTATTAGGGTCAGGCTACCCCTACTCAAGCCCTAGAGATG
The DNA here is from genome assembly GCF_964106645.2 of Podarcis pityusensis. NCBI lineage: Eukaryota > Metazoa > Chordata > Lepidosauria > Squamata > Lacertidae > Podarcis > Podarcis pityusensis. The sequence continues at coordinate 83,620,659 of NC_138030.1, forward strand.
CCATGGGCTTGCAGAAGCCCCTGTGGCTACAGGGCTTTGAAACACGAACATCTGTACGAGGAGCAGAGCTGCTTACACGAACCTTGCCCTTTCCTCCAGCAGCAGCCTCTTAGGGCTGTAACTGCAACAGAATGAGGATTTGGCAGATAAAGACTCAATGAGTCTGGAGAAAGATGCTGCGATTCTCCCCCTGCCAATTCCAGCTCTACTTATGTTGCCACTAGTATCACCTTACTTTTCCTTGTTTGCTGCTCCTCTTCTTCCAGTCCTGCCAGCTCCCTGTCCGCATGCAAGTGGGATTCACCAGAGAAGGCAAAACTTCTCCCTCTTAGCTTTGGAAATGTGGGAGGAGTTTATTTGAAAGCCAGGAGGCACAACATACATTATCTGGGCTGACTCTGGTCCTATATCCATTCCCTGTCCTCAGGAAAATGTTGGTTTGGATAGTAACTCACTTCCGCCTTAAGTCCTGTACAGGCGTGTTCTAGCGCTGCCATATTTTGAAGAGCAAAAAAGAGGACAGATGTGCGGGGATACATTTATAGCTGGGCCGGGGGGGGAGGGGGGAGGAAGAAGAAAAAAGCAGTACTAGCGTGTGTGTGCAGTAAAAAACAAAAGGTGTATGGAAATATTTAATAATGGTAATAAAAATGAAAGTTAAAAATAAAAATAAAAATGAGGGGGCAATAATTAAGAGGTGTCAGTGAAAGCAGAGTAGAAAGAGAAATGGAGAAGGGAATTAAAGAGAAAAGGAAGGGGGGGGATGGCTAAAAATACAAAAACGAACCAAAAAAAGCTGTGTGCGTATATATATAATCAGGATGAGGATGGTTATTGCCATGTCTGGAGGTTGGAGCCGTTCCTGAGGGCTAGGATTGCATCATCAAGGGAAAGCTCTCGTCAACTCAGGCCTCCCCAGCAGTGGCGGAGGAAGGGGGGTGCGGTCGGCGTGGTCCATCCCAGGTGTCACCACTGAGGTGGGTGACTAAATACCGGACGGCACTCACCGCGGGGCCTGCAGCGCGCCCAAGCCATGCGTCTCTCCTGGGAGAGATGCGGTGGCTTCAGCGCACGTAGGCACCGCGCTGCCCAAACAGTCTGCCCACTGCTGCCCCTCCAGCTGTCAGGCGGCTGAGTGGGAGGAGGCAGACAGACTCCTGAGGCCCTGCAATGCGTCCCGCCGCTGGGCACACCGCCCCAGGCACCCAAACAGCTTTCTCCAATGCTGCTCACTCGTGGGTGCTGCCATTTTCAGTCTCCTCTGCACTCACCCATTGTTATGTACTGAGTTGAATAGGATCCAAAATGCAGCAGCCTGGTTGGTCCTAGAACAATTGGATTCAGAATGCAGCAGTCTGACTGGTCCTAGAACAATTGGATTCAGAATGCAGCAGTCTGATTGGTCCTAGAACAATAGGATCCAGAATGCAGCAGTCGGATTGGTCCTAGAACAGTAGGATCCAGAATGCAGCAGTCGGATTGGTCCACAGGAGCCACCAATCCAGCTCCAGGTGGATGTGAATCCGCAACCTGATTGGCCTACAGGAGAATCCCGGAATTAGCCAATCACGTGGGGCCCATTGTGTAAATAATGTATATAAAGCAGACATTCTGGGGGAACTTCCATTCCTCCTCAGCACTATGAGCTGAATAAAGAGCACGAAATCCACTCTCGACTCCGAGTATATTTTACTGGCAACGAGGATGGGATCCCGCTGAGCTGACCACCACACACAGCACCGCAACACCACCACCTGCCGCACCGCTGCCTCGCACCGTGTATCCAGGCTTCAGCTCCAGGCCCCAAGGAACTCAGAATGGCAACCGACAGCAGCTTCTAATAGATAAATAAATAAATGGGACCAAACCAAGTGATCCAAGCCAAAACAAAACAAATTACTCATCGCTTGAGCTTGGGGAGTGGGTCTAATCCACAGCAGCAGGCTCCTGGGGCTTAGCTGTCCGGGGATCGATGCAGCAGCTGTGGTCCTGAGGGAACACGAGTGGCACCGTGATCTAAACCACCGAGCTTCTTGGGCTTGCCAATCAGAAGGTCGGTGGTTCGAATCCCCACGACGGGGTGAGCTCCCACTGCTCTGTCCCAACTTCCGCCCTCCTAGTAGTTTGAAAGCACTTCCGAAAATAGATAAATAGGTACCGCTGTGGTGGGAAGGTAAACAGCATTTCCGTGCACTCATGGTGTTCCGTTGCACCAGAAGCAGTTTAGTTAAGCTGGCCACATGATCCAGAAAGCTGTCTGTGGACAAACACCATCTCCATCAGCCTGAAGTGAGATGAGCACCGCACCCCATAGTTGCCTTTGACTGGACCTAACCATCCAGGGGTCCTTTACCTTACCTTTACCTGGGAGAAGCAGCACCAGGAGCCACCGTGCTCCCTCTGCCATACATCACAGGTCTCGGCTCTCGGTCCCTGGCTTTGTGGCCCTGGGTTGGCAACCCTAGCTGTTCACATCTTTCTTTACTATGTCGTAGGACGTTGGTAGAAATATAGATACATAAAATAAGTAATGGCATCTTTCTGTTTGTTTGCTTAAAGAAGGTAGAATTCCAGGAGGGCACTGAGTAATTTTTTGTCTTTCTGAAAATGGGGCGGTAGGCCAAATAAGTTTGAGAACCTATAGGCCACATGATGGCAGGTAGGGGGTGACATTTCAGAGGAGGTCTGGACACACATAATGAAGCATGTTTGACCAGGCTGTTTTGCTAAATTGCCTGCCTCAGCAGCCCGATTCCGACCCTAAGGTGGATAAAATAGGAACTTGAGGTGGCAAGCTGGTCAAAGGCAATACAGTAGTACCTCAGGTTACATACGCTTCAGGTTACAGACACTTCAGGTTACAGACTCTGCTAACCCAGAAATAGTACCTCAGGTTAAGAACTTTGCTTCAGGATGAGAACAGAAATCGTGCTCCTGCGGCACGGCGGCAGTGGGAGGCCCCATTAGCTAAAGTGGTACCTCAGGTTAAGAACAGTTTCAGGTTAAGAACGCACCTCCAGAACGAATTAAGTTCTTAACCTGAGGTACCACTGTATATATTAATTACATTCTTTGCAGCATTTGACTCCCATTCCACCCCCCAAACCATTCGCTTTATCCTGCGTTTGGACCCAGTTCTCCATTGTTCAGGTTTGCTAGGCTTTGAGTGAACAAAATACGATGCTTTTCTTGGCTGTGCGTTTGGTATGTCTTGGCCTCAGCTTTGAGCTAAAAGTTCAGAACGTTTAGAATGGGAATTTATGGTGAAAAAGGCAAAGCAAATGTTTTGCATAAGAGTCACTCTATGGCAGATGTTTATGCTGACCTAGCAGCCTTCTCTAAATCAAGGAAGGTTTCTGCTAGGGTACAGCAGGAGTCCTCTGATTCAGTGGTTGAGAATGAGCTGAGACTATAGCGGCAAGAGTCTTATTAGCACAAGGATGGAAGAACGAGGAAATCCCAACGAAAGAACAGTGGCAAGAAAAACTATGCGGAACTGGCCAAATTGACATATAAACTATGTAAGAAGGACAATTGTGACTTCAAAGAAGATTGGGAACTTTTTACAAATTATTTGAAAAAACTACAAAATGACTTGGACTCCTTGGCAGGTTTTGAATAAACATCCACAAATTTATTAATACAATATATGACAGATAAGGTAATGATATGTACAATTTTTAACATGCAGAGAATAAGAAGTGCAAACAAATCAGAGAAGGGAACTGAGGGAAGTCTTGGGAGAGAGGGATGGGGAAGGGGGCATAAAAAGGGGAAGAAAATAATGCAGTTGATTACTTGGATGGATAATTTGTTTTGTTGAAATTGTTTAATAAAAATATATTTCAAAAAAGAGAGAGAATGAGCTGAGATTCACTCTGGGCCAATTCAGACCTGACCCTTGAATCCAAATCAGAATTCAGAAATCCAAATTGGAAACCAAAATGCCTGTAACTTTTTTCCTAACATAATGAAGGAATACACAATTTTGGACAAGTTCTTGTTGTAGTGCTTCCAGTGAAATCTATTTCTGTGTTTGGGCATCCAGTAATAAATTCTATGTATCAAGTTTCATATCAATCAGAACATTAATGGAAGAGATATGCATGAAAACCCTGAGCACTATCCCAGGAAACCTCAGCTTCCCTGAGGAAGTTGTGGCTTTCCAGCTGAGAATGAATCTTTTCTTCCTTATGCAAAAGTTCAAATCTGTCCACTTGTTTTTCAGTAAGCATTGTTTGATTATTTAATTTTTATTTCCATACCACTTAATATATTAAAAATGTCTCCTAGCAGAGTACAAAAAGAAAGCAACGACAGGCAACTTAAACAAAACATTACAAAAATATTACAGTTACATATGAAAAAGTTACATTAATACAAAGTTACTAATATATATAAATAAATATAATTTCATTTTCCTTCTGACGTACCCACCCACTCAGCCTCCAGGTTCACACCCAGGTTCCAAACAAATTTTCCGCTCACCCACAAAAGTCTCACATTGAGAAGATTTCCTGGGAACAGCGTACATCGCCCTAGTGTCTCACTCTGAAATTGCTTTTTATGGACAGGCTCAAAGTGGGTGATGCTCAGGTTGCCTACAGCTGTGTTCCAGCATGTTTGTTGAGGTTCCCAGGTGGTCCAAATGATGGGGAAAGGGTCCCCCTCCATTCACAGCTCTTCCTTCACCCTCTGTCATCTCCTGCTCCTATTCCTCCTCCAGCCACACACCACCACCCAAACATACATACTTCACTAAATTAGTGATTAAAAACAACAACATAAAAACACCAAAGCCATTTAACCTCTTCATAAGGACTTACTGTTCAACAAGATATCAATAGCTTGACTTTAACATTTAATGTTAAACGGTCTTGGTTCCGTATATCTGAAGGAGCGTCTCCACCCCCATCGTTCTGCCCGGACACTGAGGTCCAGCGCCAAGGGCCTTCTGGCGGTTCCCTCACTGCGAGAAGCCAAGTCACAGGGAACCAGGCAGAGGGCCTTCTCAGTAGTGGCACCCGCCCTGTGGAACACCCTCCCACCAGATGTCAAAGAGAACAACAACTACCAGACTTTTAGAAGACATCTGAAGGCAGCCCTGCTCAGGGAAGCTTGAAATGTTTAACAGACCACTGTATTTTAATACTTTGTTGGAGACCGCCCAGAGTGGCTGGGGGAACCTAGCCAGATGGGCAGGGTATAAATAATAAATTATTATTATTATTATTATTATTATTATTATTATTATTATTATTTACTTTTTATAATGTGTACAGAATTACAAAACCATATCCACTTAAATCCACTAAAAGTTGGCCCTGATGGAAAAGGAGAAGGCAACAGTCACCAGGCCCTTTGGAAAAGGTAAGAATGTGTAGTTACTCCCCGCCACACACACACCAGCTCTTCAGAATGATCTGGTCAGCAAATCACAATGCCAATGAGAGGTTTTTATCCCATTTTTGCTTTCAGGGAGAAGCATCAGGCATGTGACTTTTGCTGTTTTGTGCATGACATATTAATTCAATACATGTTCAAGCCTTTGGCACTAAGTACATGATTGGGAGTTGATTTTTATCAATGCTCCTTTATTTTCTCTATCTTTCTAGTTGTACTCTCTGCTGCCATTGAACCGTCAACGAGCAAATAAAAAACATCCAACACATCTAAATATAGCTTGTGACAGAAAAACTGAAGGGCTTGATGGCCAAGAGAAAGACAAGTTCTCAAAGCACTTACACCCCAGTAGTCTTTCTGAGTTCAGTGTTGCTACTCTGGTGTAAGGAGTAGCTTGACATTGCCAGGCCCAGTTACATAAACTAGGGCTAGTAAACAAAAATGTTCCCTCTATCCTAATTAGATGCAGACATTTCCCTTGCGGAGACTTACATCTTCTGGAACGAAGTTCAGAACATTTTTTGGAAACATTAAAATCGTTTGTTTCCAGCTTTTTTTGGACTACTCTTTATTTATCATCATAACCCATAGAAATTGGATATTAGACTGTAGGGGAAGCCTGGGAAATGGACTCACTTTCTGCATGGTTCTTCCACTAAACTGGTTTTGACCAGGGCTACTTTAAAAGCAGAGACATCACCTTGCCAACAAAGGTCCGTATAGTTAAAGCTATGGTTTTCCCAGTAGTGATGTATGGAAGTGAGAGCTGGACCATGAAGAAGGCTGATCGCTCAAGAATTGATGCTTTTGAATTATGGTGCTGGAGGAGACTCTTGAGAGTTCCATGGACTGCAAGAAGATCAAACCTATCCATTCTGAAGGAAATCAGCCCTGAGTGCTCACTGGAAGGACAGATCGTGAAGCTGAGGCTCCAAGACTTTGGCCACCTCATGAGAAGAGAAGACTCCCTGGAAAAGACCCTGATGTTGGGAAAAAATGAGGGCACAAGGAGAAGGGGACAACAGAGGACGAGATGGTTGGACAGTGTTCTCGAAGCTACCAGCATGAGTTTGACCAAACTGTGGGAGGCAGTGGAAGACAGGAGTGCCTGGCATGCTCTGGTCCATGGGGTCACGCAGAGTCAGACACGACTAAACGACTAAACAACAACAACAACTTTCATGGAGCTTGTGGCTCTGCACAACTCCTCCAACCACACTGGCTTGACCAATATTTCCAGTTCCAAGAGCTGTGCTGAGTACCTTTGAAGACCTGAAAGGACCAAGTTGTTTGAAGAACCATCTCCTCCCACATGATCCTACCTATCTACTCAAGCTTTTGAAGAAGTCTCTGCTCTGCATGTCCCATCATCGCCATCAAAGGTGTAGTTGGTGGGCATGTGAAGGAGAAGCTTCTCTGTCATGCCACTGAAGTTGTGGGACTTCCTGTACCTGGAGATTAGATTGGTCCCATTTCTCATCTCATCTAGATTCCTGGTGAAAGTTACAACTTTAGTCTGTTTGGCTTTTTAACTATTTGTTGCTAACTCATGCTGCTTTGTTATCTAAATTGTAGTGTTGAGGGAGTTGGAGAAGGCAAGACTTATTAGGAACAGTTGAAGGAGCTGGGTATTTTTAGCCTGGGAAAGGGGAGACTGAGAGGAGATATGACAACCATCTTCAAATATCTCAAGGGCTGGCACATGGAGGATAACAACAACAACAACAACAACAACAACATCAACAACTTCTTATTTATTTTATACCCCACCCATCTGGCTGGGCTTCCCCAGCCACTCTGGGTGGCTTCCAACAAAATATTAAAATATAGTAATGGATCAAACATTAAAAGCTTCCCTAAACAGAGCTGCTTCAGATGTCTTCTAAACATCTGGTAGTAGCTGTTCTCTTTGACATCTGGTGGGAGGGCGTTCCACAGGGTGGGTGCCACTACCGAGAAGGCCCTCTGCCTGGTTCCCTGTAACTTGACTTCTCGCAGTGAGGGAACCGTCAGAAGGCCCTCGGCGCTGGACCTCTGTGTCCAGGTAGAACGATGAGGGTGGAGACGCTCCTTCAGGTATACTGGGCCAAGGCCGTTTAGGGCTTTAAAGGTCAGCACCAACACTTTGAATTGTGCTCGGAAACGTACTGGGAGCCAATGTAGGTCTTTCAAGACCGGTGTTATGTGGTCTCTGTGGCCGCTTCCAGTCACCAGTCTAGCTGCTGCATTCTGGATTAGTTGTAGTTTCCGGGTCACCTTCAAAAGTAGCCCCACATAAAGCGCATTGCAGTAGTGCAAGCGAGAGATAACTAGAGCATGCACCACTCTGGTGAGGCAGTCCATGGGCAGATAGGATGGAGCAAGGTTGTTTTCTCCTGCTCTAGAGGGTAGGACCCAAACCAATGGATTCAAGTTACAAGGAAGGAGATTCCAACTAAGCATCAGGAAAAACTTTCTGACAGGAACAGCTATTCAACAGTGGCACGTTCTCCCTCCAGAGGTGGTAGATTCTCCTTCCTGTCAATATTTTCATACTCTCCCGTTGCTGGATGTGTGATTGTTACATCACATGTCTGTGTTTACCTTCCATGCTTGGAAAGTGTGGGAAACGGAAGCCAGTCCTATCTCTTCTGTTGTATTGTACTTCCTTCTTTCTCTCTCTCTCTCTCTCTCTCTCTCTCTCTCTCTCTCTCTCTCTCTTGGAGAAGATGTGAGAGGACACCATGATTGCTTTGTCCTGTATATATTGCTTAATAAATTACTTAGATGCCACACCTCATAGCCTCAGCCTCCAACTTTACTCTGCTATTTGAGTGTGCACATATTTTGGGATATGTGTCACTGCTGCGCAGTGGGACTGAAGAGTTATGACCGTTCCGTGCTGCGTTCCAGAGGAAGACGCCCGGAGATGCTTATCTCGATCTGGGGGCTATGTCGTGCCCCCCGGCACTTCCTTGGAGGTTCTTAAGCAGAGGTTATAGGCCATCTGCAGGGATTCTTTAGCTGTGATTCCTGCATGGCAGAGGGTTGGAATAGAGGACCATTTTGGGTCACTTCCAGCACTACAATTCTATGATTAGTCTGTTGTATAGCTTTTTGCTTTTTTCTTTTTTTCTAACCGTATGTCATTAGCCACTTCTGAGCATCTCATTATGGCCATTCTGAACCCTTTTGTTCATCTACCCAAAATCTCCTTTAACCTAAACAACTTTGCAACAGTTTGCAGCCATGCCTTCTTTCACCATACTTGGATGGGAGCTGTTAGCATAAGTTCAGAAGTGTTTCCAGTTGAGCAACCACCCCCAGTCAATGTTTGGAACATGCCCATCTTCTTATTTTTGAATAGGCACATCGGTGCAAATAGGAGTCACAGAACCCAACATTTGTGTGTGTCTCTTTCTGAAAGATATTGGAAAATGAGCATTAAACCTGCTGCATCTCAAGCCAAATAGACATTTTTGTAAAGTCAACTGGCCAACATTAATGCTGAAGTACAGGAAGAAACATCATGAACATGCAGGAAGAATAAGGACATAGTTTGAGTGCCTCACCTGTAGTTTCATAAATCACTTAATGTGTCAACACAAATTGAAGTTGTTAATATTGCAGTTGTTGTATATGGGATTGTTATCTTGACTGGAGTGTAACTGACATTAATAAGAATTTGGAATGCAGAAATAAAGCACATCACCAAACCATCAATTCTAGCATGTGGGGGGCGACCTAAATTATATAATTTGGTATCTGAATTATTGGTATTAGCAATTGTATTATAATTTGGCATTGTTATAATGAGGCTATTAAAAGGTAAAGGTAAAGGGACCCCTGACCATTAGGTCCAATCGTGACCGACTCTGGGGTTGCGGCACTCATCTCGCTTTATTGGCCGAGGGAGGCGGCATACAGCTTCCAGGTCATGTGGCCAGCATGACTAAGCCGCTTCTGGCAAACGAGAGCAGCGCACGGAAACGCCGTTTACCTTCCCGCCGGAGCGGTTCCTATTTATCTACTTGCACTTTGACGTGCTTTCAAACTGCTAGGTTGGTAGGAGCAGGGACCGAGCAACGGGAGCTCACCCCGTCGCGGGGATTCGAACCGCCGACCTTCTGATCGGCAAGTCCTAGGCTCTGTGGTTTAACCCACAATGCCACCCGCCTCCCTAATGAGGCTATTATTGAACTCTAATTGAAAACTAATAAAAAATATTATTAAAAAACACATTAATGCTACAGTTTGGACTTATAGAACACTGGTAGGAATCTTTGCAAAAATGAATAGCACAGCTATAAATTGCTCATCCACAGCAATCCATGCTTGCCAACTTCCCTCAGGTGGTGGATATAAGGCACCATTATAAGCTAGCAAATGGTCAGTTATTTTGTTTACGTCTTTAACAACATGGGGGCAATTCGATTCCTCAAGTCTTTGATTACACACTGGAGCAGGTTGAAGATAATATGTGAAAACCAATCCACGAAACATGTGATGTGACCCATAAAATGTCCGCCTTGTAAAGCTATAATCTTTTCAGCTCCATATACTCTTGTTATTGAATACCTACCAAAAACCAAAAAAAAGCTCTCGCATTGCTTGCAGACATGAACTTGTTTATACTTCCCCAAAACTAAAATTACTCAATTATGGGTTTAACCGAGTTAATACAATTAATTGTGGGAGCTAATTGCTAGGTCTGGTAGAAATTATAGGTGGCCATTGGGGCAGTTAGCAATTACTCCATTGCGACTATGTGCTTGGTGATTAAATCTCAGCTGTGTTGTGAATAGATCCCATGAATAAAATAATCTTGCAAAAGCAGCAGTTTACAGCAGACAGATCTGACCTCTGCTGCTCTGCAAAGGGGTTTTGGAAAGGGAAACATAAAATCAAACAAACATGGAGTTTCACGTGCAAAAAGCAAGGAGCTGAACTGCTAAGGACCAAGTTGCTTGAACACCAAGATAGGAATCACCACATTTTAGTCTTAATTGTATGGTAGATAGGCTGTGGCAAGCTACTCTGTTGTGAGAAGATCTCTCTCTCTCTCTCTCTCTCTCTCTCTCTCTCTCTGTGTGTGTGTGTGTAAGAGAGAGAGATTTTCTTTGCAAAGCATCTACAAAGGCATATGTGAAATACATGCAAGACAACATGCCACTTGTGGTTCCTTTTCCAGTGGCATGTCATAATGTTTTTTGAAGCATGTTTTTTGTGCTTAGCATTGAGAACCACAGCAGAATTGGAGCTTTACAATGGTGCTGCCGCTCAAGGTCCCTAAATTGGGAGCAATGGCAGTAAATGTCACAGTTATATGCAGATGTGTCTATTGTATATGTAGCACCAATCACTAAACATGCAGAAAAATGAAGCATCGCCACCTGCAAGCAGAGATAGTGGCTTTCCAAAGCTGCGTACAGCATGTTCTGATCTTCTTTGTCCTTAAAGCAGAACACCTAGCCAGCAAGTCAATAACCTCCGGGCCATGCTTCAAAATTTGTTTGTTTGTTTTTGCCTGGAACACCTATGCTTGAGTGCAAATTAATTTGTAAATGAATTGGCTCTGTAATATATGACTTAATCTACACACTCATTCACATTACCATTATTCAAAATACTGTCATCAATGTAATTTGACTTTTTGAGCTGTGGGTGTATGAGTTTTCTCTTAATCCTGGGAGCAATTCAGTACTGGGCCAATTCAGTAAACGTGCAATCAAATGTATAAATTTCAAAGTTATTTCAGCAGACGTAAATCTCTCTCTCTCTTTAAAAGCACTTGACCAAGATTTGACAACGTCAAACTGTATACTGTAACTGTCACATCTGAGCAAATTGTGGCAGAGGCTCTGGTTCCTACATCTGATCTCTGCCTGACCACATACCATCAACTCTCTGCGTCAGACTTAAGTGTTCCTGGAAAACGATTGGAAGCATTTTTCAATGGACATAAGTTAAAGGTGTATGTCTATGTGGCCAACTGAATGCTACAAAACAGTGTGCAAATGTTTGTGTTCTCTAGAACTCTTTTATCAGGCTGGCTATTAACAATGAAAGCAGGGATTTTTCAACGGAAAGAGCCGGAGCCCAACCAGTTGTGGATCTCAGACGACACCTTGTGGAAGGCAGAAGAATGGATGGGTTTAATGCTCAAGCCCTTCTCTGGGCCTAGACCTCTGGCGCTCGTGAGAACTGTAATTCTCTGAAGAGTGTAGAAGCAGCTCTTAGAGAATTCTCTTTTTTTTTTTTAAATGATATTTATTGAGGTTTCACATGAAAAGAGACATCTTAATTAAAAAAAAAAAAATTTAAAAATAAAAAGAAAAATACACCATACAAAATACAAAAAGAAAAAAGAAAAAACAGTTAAAAACAATTCCATCTTTTCATCACAACTTTTACATTTACTTATTTCCCGGACCTCCTCATACCTCCCTCTTTTGTATTCCAATTCAATTTGTTTGTCCAGCAATTCCTTTCCCTCCTTTTTAATCCCAATCCTTAATCTTAATATAATATAACATTAAATTTTAACCTATTAAAAGCCAATTTTCCATTTCTTTTAACTTTTTTAATCCTAATCCTTAATCTTGATCTATATATAACTTTAAAGCCTGTACAGCCAGAAGCCACTTAATTTCAATCCAACATCACTCTAACATTCTGAGAATTCTCAATTCCTTCCTGCAATGGAGGATGCAGAGACCAACTTTTGCGCCTCTCCCATTCTGCACATTTCGTCCTCTCTAACTTTCAAGCTTGGGGCTTGCAGAGCGACCGGCAACCAGTTTATTGTTGGGCATTTGGGATGTGAGTTGCAAAGCGCTATGCTCTGACACATGGCATTGACACATGATGACACACATGATGTCACTATGACATCAGATGATTGTGACATCAGGAGATTGACAAATGTGTGTTCCCTACCCCTGGGGTGCAAGGAAATATAGGGAGGAATTTGGCATTCCACTCTTAGAAAGGTCTGTCTGCGTAAGCCCTTCTGCTTGCCCAAGGGAACAATCTCCCCTCTGCTCCCCTGCATGCTATCCTGGGATTCTTCTCGCACACACCCCAAGTCATTTTGGGCCACGTGGGGGGCAGAAAGTGGGGAGAGGTGGCACTGCTCTAGCAGAAGTCTTTGTGTGGGCTTCTGCTAAGCAGGACTAGCAAGCTGAATCTGGTCCCGTGTACTAGTCCCTAAAACAGGGGTCAGCAAACTTTTTCAGCAGGGGGCCAGTCCACTGTCCCTCAGACCTTGTGGGGGGCCGGACTATATTTTTTGGGGGGGGAAATAAACGAATTCCTGTGCCCCACAAATATCCCAGAGATGCATTTTAAATAAAAGCACACATTCCACTCATGTAAAAACACCAGGCAGGCCCCACAAATAACCCAGAGATGTATTTTAAATAAAAGGACACATTCTACTCATGTAAAAACACGCTGATTCCTGGACTGTCCGCAGGCCGGATTTAGAAGGCAATTGGGCCAGATCCGGTCCCCGGGCCTTAGTTTGCCTAAGGTAAAGGTAAAGGGACCCCTGACCATTAGGTCCAGTCGTGACAAACTCTGGGGTTGCGGCGCTTATCTCGCTTTATTGGCTGAGGGAGCCGGCGTACAGCTTCTGGGTCATATGGCCGGCATGACTAAGCCGCTTCTGGCGAACCAGAGCAGCGCACGGAAACGCCATTTACCTTCCCGCCTGAGTGATACCTATTTATCTACTTGCACTTTGAGGTGCTTTTGAACGGCTAGGTTGGCGGGAGCTGGGGCAGAACAACGGGAGCTCGCCCCGTTACAGGGATTTGAACCGCCGACATTCTGATTGGCAAGCCCTAGGCTCTGTGGTTTAACCCACAGCGCCACCCACATCCCTTAGTTTGCCTGTTGTTGTTGTTGTTTAGTCATTTAGTCGTGTCTGACTCTTCGTGACCCCATGGACCAGAGCACGCCAGGCACTCCTGTCTTCCACTGCCTCCCGCAGTTTGGTCAGACTCATGTTTGTAGCTTCGAGAACACTATCCAACCATCTCGTCCTCTGTCGTCCCCTTCTCCTTGTGCCCTCCATCTTTCTCAACATCAGGGTCTTTTCCAGGGAGTCTTCTCTTCTCATGAGGTGGCCAAAGTATTGGAGCCTCAGCTTCAGGATCTGTCCTTAGTTTGCCTACCCATACCCTAAAAGGTTGCCCATCCCTACTTGATATCTTACTGATAATGTTTCATTTCATGCACTTCAGTAAACAGTAACTGTGATTAGCTCAGCATATTATACGTTTTATTTCTTAGAAATTCAACAAGCATCCAGTTTTGGCATTTCTCCGTCTCACAGAAGCTTAAGCTGCTAGAGTTGCCCGGGGCCTTGTGGCATCTTAAAAGAAAGGCAGATCTATCGTGTTATAAGCTGTTGTAGACTGACAGCTGCATGAATAAAATATTAAAGTGGGTATTGCTCTGTAATTTCAAAAACTGTTTATCCTCACTTCTCAGCAGTTCAAAAGCCTGATCTGTGCAGGAAAAGATGGGGGATGTTTATAGAACTCATACAAGTCACAAGGTAGCTTTTTATTATCTTCCATCGTAACAGGGTTTGCTTTCCTTAGGAACTTTTGAATGTGAGAGTCCCCAGATTAGGGTGGTGAACACATTGAGAGGGCCAGGCTGAGAGGGAAAATGGCGAAAAAATGTTATTTATTAGGACAGAGTGACTTTTGCAGCTGTTGTGGAAGTTGAAAAATAACGAAGCACAGGACAGAGTGAGGGAGAAATTTCTGGAACCACAATGGGATATCAGCTCCACCCAAGGCATGATGGATAACAGCAACAACCGGGTGGAAGAAAGACATAACATCTTACAAGGACAGGAAGAAACACCATGGACAGAATAACTGCCACACACGGGAAGAACAAGGATATAGTTTGAGAGCCTCACTTGTAGTTGTATAAATCATTTAATGTGTCAACACGAATAGAAGTTATTAATATTGCAGTTGTTGTATAAGGGATTATTATTATGACCAGAATGTAATTGAAATTAATAAGATTTTGGAATGCAGAAATAAAGAAAATCATCAAACCATCAATTCTAGCATGCCGGGGGTGGGGGTCACCTTATCTAAATTATATAATTTGGTATTTGAACGATTGGCATTAGTAATTGTATTATAAATGGGTATTGTTATAATGAGGCTTGGTTGGACAGTGTTCTTGAAGCGACAAACATGAGTCTGACCAAGCTGCGGGAGGCAGTGGAAGACAGGGGTGCCTGGCATGCTCTGGTCCATGGGGTCACGAAGAGTCGGACACGACTAAACAACTAAACAAATAATGAGGCTATGATTGGACTGTAATTGAAAACTAATAAAAATTATTGTTAAAAAAAAGAACAGAAGCAAAAAAGAAGAAGTGCGACTATTATTCTGAATATGCCTGTGAGGACAGAGTCCCCTTGGTTGTGTGAATGTTAAGAAGCAGACTAGTGTAAGGGAGAATACGTGGGGGGGAATTCTGGGGAATTCATTGTACGATCTGCTCGCTGCGGAACAAGCTAGAGTTAACGTGTAACAGATTCTGCTCTCTTTAAAGCCATATCTGTTCTTCCCAGCATCCTAGATGTCTGCCAGGTACAAGGGTGGGCAGGTACAAGGAAATGGGTTCCCCTCTGGCTCCAATCTACAGGTAAGCTACTAGGATGGCAAAGATGGCAAAACAGCCAAGCACTTTGATGAAGAAACAAGGCGTCGAAGGCAGACTGGTGCCCACGCAGCTCTGCAGGCCTCGGGTCTTGGTGGCCTTGACGATTCTCTCCTTCTGGGTCAGGATGGCGTTTCTGGCCCCCTCCCACTTCCCAGGCCCGGTCAGACGGAACTGCGCCGGAGAGCAGGGCCCAAAGAACACCTCCCAGGCCAGCTTTGGGTCCGTCAGGATGAGACGCGGCAGGTTGGGCTTCACTCCCGACAGGGAGGCCAGTTCGTCCATGTGATCAACATACTGCACCTGCAGCATGGTGTGCTGGCTTGGCACATATCTAAGGAGAGAGGGGGGAATTGGCAGGCATTAGTTAGACCCCTGGGCTTGCCGATCAGAAGGTTGGCGGTTCGAATCCCCGTGACAGGGTGAGCTCCCATTGCTCGGTCCCTGCTCCTGCCAACCTAGCAGTTCAAAAGCATGTCAAAGTGCAAGTAGATAAATAGGTACCGCTCCAGCGGGAAGGTAAACGGCGTTTCCGTGCGCTGCTCTGGTTCAGAAGCGGCTTAGTCATGCTGGCCACATGACCCGGAAGCTGTACACCGGCTCCCTCGGCCAATAAAGCGAGATGAGCGCTGCAACCCCAGAGTCGGTCACGACTGGACCTAATGGTCAGGGGTCCCTTTACCCTTTACCTTTAAGGAGACCTTAAACCAGCGGTTCTCAACCTGTGGGTCCCCAGATGTTGTTGGACTACAACTCCCATCATCCCCGAGCTCCGGCCTTGCTAGCTAGGGGTGATGGGAGTTGTGGTTCAACAACATCTAGGGACCCACAGGTTGAGGAAGGCTGCCTTAAACCATGGGTAGGCAAACTAAGGCCCAGAGGCCAGATCCGGCCCAATCACCTTCTAAATCCAGCCTGCGGATGGTCTGGGATTCAGCATGTTTTTACATGAGTAGAATGTGTGCTTTTATTTAAAATGAATCTCTGGGTTCTTTGTGGGGCATAGGAATTTGTTCATCCCCCCTGCCAAATAAAAATATAGTCTGGCCCCTGGCAAGGTGTGAGGGACAGTGGTCTGGCCCCCTGCTGAAAAGGTTTGCTGACCCCTGCCTTAAACGCAGCTCCAGCTTGGTCTCCCTACAGCCACCCCCTCTCCCCTTTGCCAAGTTTGGCGCATTTGGCTGCTTTTAATCCCAGGGAGCAAGACTCATAATTTCCAGTGGCAACACACTCCCTACTTCCGCGAGAGGCTTCAGGACAGAACTACAGGGTTCCCTTTCCTGTGGATGGGAGAGCATTGGAAACTTAACATCCCTTGTGAATATTTGCTTTGTTTATAAATATCCAGGCTGGGCAGAGGCTGCACATCTTAGCAGGCAACAAAGTTGGTACCGTATTTTTCACTCTATAAGACGCACCAGACCATAAGACGCACCTAGTTTTTGGAGGAGGAAAACAAGAAAAAAAAAATTCTGAATCTCAGAAGCCAGAACAGCAAGAGGGATCTCTGCGCAGTGAAAGCAGCAATCCCTCTTGCTGTTCTGGCTTTTGTGATAGCTGCGCAGCCTGCATTCGCTCCATAAGACGCACACACATTTCCCCTTACTTTTTTAGGAGGGAAAAAGTGAGTCTTATAGAGCAAAAAATACGGTAATTCTGCATCAGGTCACCAAAGAGCAACTGTGGACTGGAAGGATGCTTCAGCCTCAGTCAACTCACTGTTCTTTCTGCTTCCCTGACTCCTAGTTGAACGGGGAAACTAGCCCCAAACTGTTCCTCTGCCTCACATCCTATTGCTCAAGGGTTACTAGTCTTCCCAAATTGGTGGTCAAAGGTCACACACTTGCCACCCTATTCAAACACTGGGGGAATCCTGCAGGGAAAATGCTTGTACACTGGCACAAATATTGCTTTTCTGCCACATTTTATCAATGTGCATGTACCAGCAATGTAGAGGTGAAAAATGGCATGAACTAATGGGAAGCTCTGGCAAACTACACATTTGAAGAACACTCTACAAAGCAAGAAATGAGATTTAGCATGCTGAAGTCCCAAGAGAAATTAGCATCCCTCACTGTAAGTATGGAAAGACGGCAACCTACCGTTTCTCATTATACGTGACCTTCTTGGTAATGTCAGCCATCATTTCATCCTCTGAAGGCAACTTGAGCAGGCCTGAAAAATAACACAGAGATATGTACCAGTTAAGCATTTCAAATAAAGGATCGGCTGGCCAATTGTTTCGCAGCTCTCTTTCTCCTGACCAAGAATGCAAAAAGATGCTCATTTCTTCCTGTCCTATCAGGTAAAACTCTGGTTCAAGCCCTGGTCTCCTTGCCTACTGCAACCTCTCTCATAACTCAGTCCTCTCCCAGACACAGCTATAGAAATGCATGGTTGGATTAGAAGTCACCTTTTCACACCCATGAGAATCCACCCATAATTCTTTGTTGTTCCAGCATGGATCAGGGAGTTCATTATACTGAACAGAGCCCAAGCTGGAGACCTTAGCAGAGCAGTAGCTTGGGAATCCCCAGTGTATTCCTCTCTTCCTTACCCTTGAAGATTCTCGTGGCCCAGCGAGCTTGGAGTTCAGCTATTGGCATAATGGCTCCCAAAGGTTGGAGGAGGCCAATGATTGCCAGTGTGGGCTTTTCCAGCTGTGGTGGGAAGACAAACTTATAAAGCGGGATCCAATTGCCCCTTGTCTTGATGACTCCCTCCTCAACAAAGGCAAATGAGTAGTTGTATCCTGTGGCAAAGATCACCACGTCAATGTCTTCCTCTCTGCTGCCATCTTCAAATATCACTCCTCTCTCGGTGAACTCCTTCACGTTTGGCTTCATGAGCACCCTGCCAGAAATTATGGCGTTCGGAAGGTCGTCAGCTGCAATGGGATACCTACTGAGGAACCTATGGAGCAAAGAAGGAAAGAGACCTTGAAGTGCTGTAACCTCTGGATGGGTTGGGGGGCGTTGTTCTGTGCTTGCAGAAGTTTATTAAGATTTATTCCTTGGTTGTTTGTCACACACACACAAATACACACACAGTGTGCATGGCTCTTTATGGAGCACAAGGGGAGAAGCCTTTGCTTCTCTGTGTGTATGTGTCAGGGACTGGACTGAGGAGGAATGGTGTGGACCGCGCCCCCCTCTTCCTGAATCTTCCCAAGAAGAGAAGGACAGTATAGATTTAGAAGAGTGGTTTGCGGAAGGTCATAGTGCAGAGGCTGCAGAGAGGAGAAGCTGGGAAATATTGGGAGAGGAGCAGCAGGAAGAAGAAGCACTAGGGGAGATACAGCTAACAGACTCAGGGTCTTTAGAAAGCATTCCTGACCCCCCTCTCCCAGGACCCAGCGTGCATTGAGAGTAGTAGAACAGAAAGCTCAGAGGCAGAAAGCACAGGTCAGACGACACAGGGATGATGTATAATAGGAGAGACGGAGGGGGTGGGACTTTACTTGGAGCAATGCCATTATCTAAGAGAGATGGCATTTCTGCGTTCTCTCTCTGTGAATATTGAATAAAGACTTGGTAAGAACTCTTCTTGTTATCTGCTTCTTGGCTGCCACCATGGGAGGGATCGAATTCCCTAACCTGACAGTATGGAAGCATATATATTTTCACACACGTGGACAGAAAGAAGAATGGAGAGGAGATTATTACAAGTGAGGCCAGAGAGACTAGCTGCATGTGCTACCTGGTGGCAGCCAGGATGGGGTGGGAAAGGCAGGATGTGTCAAAGGATGAGGGGACTCTGAGAATGGAGGTGGCGAGAGGTCAGGCAGTGACGTGGGAGAGGAGGAATAAGAGAGGGGAGCTGGTTGATTCAGCCCCATCCATTTGGCTCTCACCGTTGGAAGCTATAAAGGTAAAGGGACCCCTGACCATTAGGTCCAATCGTGACCGACTCTGGGGTTGCTGCGCTCATCTCGCTTTATTGGCCGAGGGAGCTGGCGTACAGCTTCTGAGTCATGTGGCCAGCATGACTAAGCCGCTTCTGGCAAACCAGAGCAGCGCACGGAAACGCCATTTACCTTCCTGCCAGAGCGGTACCTATTTATCTACTTGCACTTTGACGTGCTTTCAAACTGCTAGTTTGGCAGAAGCAGGGACCAAGCAACGGGAGCTCACCCTGTCACAGGGATTCAAACCACCGACCTTCCGATCGGCAAATCCTAAGCTCTGTGGTTTAACCCACAACGCCACCCGCGTCTGTTGGAAGCTATAGCGGTAAAGAAAAGGAATCTGATAGAAGGATGGACAACTTAAAGAAATTTATTAAACCAAGAGGGAGGAGAGTATCCATTAAAAGAATTTAAGGAATTATCAGGAAAATTAACAACATGGATCCAATATCTTCATTTGAACAAAGTATTTAAGAAAGATAGGATACAAGGGTTTGGGGAACAAATATCACAACTGAAGAGAGATCTCTTGGAATGTAATGTAAAAGTCCTGTCTAAAATGTATAAAATATTATTGGAATGGGAGACAAAGGACGAGCAAGTAAAATCCTCAATGATACACTGGACAATAGTTATTGGTTATAATATAGATATGGAAGCATGGGAACGATCGTGGAATATGGATATAAAATTTACAGCATGTTATGGTCTAAGAGAAAATTATATGAAAATGTTATATCGGTGGTACCTAACACTGAATAAATGGCAAAAATGTATAAATCAATATCAAATAAGTGTTGGAAGTGTAAAGAGAAAGAAGGTTCTTTTTGACCATATGTGGTGGTCTTGTAGTAAGGTTAAAGCTTAACTGGGAAATGATATGTAATGAATTGAAAAATATGTTTAAAATAATGTTTGTAAAAAAACCAAACCCAGAAGCTTTCCTTTTGGGAATTATAGGGACAGAACTATCCAAACTGTATTGAAATTTATTCATGTATGCGACTACAGTGGCAAGAATGTTCCTTGCCCAAAAATGGAAAGAAGAAGATGTCCCAGCGAAAGAAGAATGGATATAAAAACTTATGAAATATGCAGAAATGGCGAAACTTACCGGAAAAATAAGAAATCAAGGTAACAAACTTTTAATAAAAGAATGCAAATGGTTCCTTGAAAAAGAAAAAAGAAGAAAAGAAGAAAAAGAAGAAATGCTAAAAACAGCAAAGAAAGGCAGAATTCCCCACCCTTCATGATTCTCCAAGATTAAAAAAGTCTCCTGCCTTACCTGTGCTGAGGTTTTATACCATAGTTCTCATGATTAAACCTCGCATTCAGCTTCTTCTCTCCCCACAGGTTCACCAGAGTGCAAGGAAGCATACTGCGAAGGAAGTTTTTGAAGCGTGTAAAATGAACCACGTCCAAGGGGTACCCATCATCGGAGACACGATTCACCACCCAAGTGCCAGTTCTGGTGCTCAGAAAGATCTATCGGGAGGAGACAGGGGCAGGTTAAGGAAGAAAAACCCACCAGAAATGCCTACTGAGGGCCAAGTGTAATGGAATCACATGTTCACATGTTCAGGCATAACCGACACATACATTAGAATGTGCTGGCAGCGTCCTTGTAGCGATTTGATACACTATCCTTTGATACACTGCAGGTGGGGAATACCATTTTGGAATATTATCCTATGGGGGAACTCCAGTATATTTTCCCCTGTGGCTGAAAAAGCAGCTGAGGGTTGGTAGGGGCCTCAAGCGCTAAGCAATCCCACCCTCTGTGGGTTCATTGCTCAACCTCAAAGTCCCCCATGAATTGCTTTGTGTTTTGTTTTTAAATTGCATATTTAGGGAAAAGATTCTGAGGAATCAAGTGCCGTTGAGTTAAGTGAGACTTCCTTACAAGTAAACACTTGCAGAATTAAGCAGGTTAAGTGTCACTAGCAGAGCTCACCTCTTCTCTTGGTTTCAGTGGCACTACAGGGACCGAAGCTTGAGAAAGGTGCCCCAGAAAGGTGTTTAGGAGAATAAAAGGCAAATGATTTATTTGTTTTTTCTTAAGTGAGCAGCACCTGCTTAGTGACATGGCTGAGGTCCACGGAGATGTCTGCTCCAGAATTTCCCAAGCCTATCACGAGGATTCGCTGGTCCCGGAATTTTTCAGGATGCTTATATTCTCGGCTGTGCATAATTTTCCCCTTAAACTTCTCAACACCTGTGAAAAGGAGAAATAAGCCATTTTGCATGATGCTGAGCAAAGTGTATCCTTGTTGCTTCCACTGTCAGGGGGAAGCCTCAAATTTAAACATCCGTACAGGTTTCACAGAGTTATCTGTGCCCCTAGCAAGGATTGTCAAGTCTGACATCGCCCCAGGGAGGAAATGCTCTTCCTCCGAGCAGGGATAATAATAATAATAATAATAATAATAATAATAATAATAATAACAACAACAACAACAATAAAAAATATGCGTCCTAGGACCCACGTACCTACGGGACCACCTCTCCTGGTATGCCCCGCGGAGGACCTTAAAGTCTACAAATGACAACACCTTGAAGGTCCCAAGTCGTAAGGTGGTTAGGTTGGTCTCAGCTAGAGCCAGGGCCTTTTCAGTACCGGCTCCGACTTGGTGGAACGCTCTGTCACAAGAGACTAGGGCCCCGCGGGACTTGACATATTTCCGCAGGGCCTGCAAGACAGAGCTGTTCCGCCTGGCCTTTGGTTTGGACTCAGCCTTATGTTTCCCTCCCCTTATGGTTTTGATCTACGGGCCACTATTAAAATGAGGCAGCATTTTAAATTATATTTTAACCTGTATTCCCACACATAGTGCCTTAAATATTTGAGGTTGTCGATGTTACTATGTTATAAATATTCTAAGTCACCCAAATACCCTAAAAAGAAGAGCGGGGGGAACCAAACTCCTGCCACGGGGATTCTGCTTTCGTACGGGTTCCCCAGAATTCTCAAGCAGTTGACCACATCAGAAAATCCCACCTACCAGGAAACAAATCCAGTGGAAAATAAGGATCTATGTGGTGCCCAGTGCAGACCAGGACAGCATCAAAGATGGCAGATTCCTGCTTCCCATATATTTCACTTACAACCTCCCATTGGCCAGTAATGGGGAAATCTGGACGTTTCTTTATGCTGCAGACACAGGCCTTGAAAGACAAGGTAAATGGTTTTTATGCTTGGCTTTATATGCACATTTCACAGCAATGAAGCACATGAATTAAAATATGCTCACAAAGGCCAGTGAGTGGGGTTGCAAAGTGGAACATTTATATTGCACCCTCAGATTGGGGGGGTCACGGGGATGACGTTCCTTTGAATCATTTTGGGAACTGCTCATACAATGAATATCTAGACGCAGGGCCGGATTTAGGTTTGATGAGGCCCTAAGCTACTGAAGGTAATTGGGCCCTTTATATGTCCAGCTGTCCTTTGTCAACAACAAATTGTCGCTGTTTTTTTGTGTTGAATATATGCTATATGGTAATTTATAGACCTAATAGGTATCTAAAGCCATTTGCACATGCAGAATGTTGGCACCCTATATACAGAAATGAGCAAACCAGTGATATTTTAGGGAGCAGGCTAGCAGGCGGGGCCCATTACTTACATCATAGGAGCCTACACAACACAAAACACTGTTGCTGTATGTCGGTTTTATTTTATTTGTTTTTTATCTAATATTTTGGAAATGTACATCCGGGTTGTTTTTTTCCTTTAAATTTTTTGGGGGCCCCAAGAGAGTGGGGTCGTATGCTATAGCTTGTTTAGCTTATACATATATCTGTCACTGTCACTGAGCCCAGCCTTGGCTGGGGAGGGCGGGGTATAAATAAAATATTATTATTATTATTATTATTATTATTATTATTATTAGACATAAAGGCCACCCCCACCACTGCCACCCCTCAATGAGGTGTTATAAACCTGTTCTTGGATAAGACCAGATCAGGTTCTAGGTGGGAGCTTACACGGCTAAATCGTGCTCCTCCGCACAGAAAACAAGAACAGCCATTGTGCAAGTTTCCAAGGTCCGGGAGCCTTATAAAAACTGTATCACTTGAGACAAGATCGAACGTCCACATAAAATCATGTGAGGCCTCATCCACAATCTCAAGTGGTACGACCCGTACTAGAGGGAGCTTACAAAGCACAACTGTAGTTGCTGCACACATTTAAAAGGCCGCGGTGCAATACTTGGCACTCCCAGGAAGGGCGGGAAAATGCTCCCGCCTGAAGCGAGGGAGCGCTGCTTAGCAGTCAGAGCTGACGAGAAGGCTGAACTGGATGGGCCAATAATATATCATACATAAATGTAAAGGTAAAGGGACCCCTGACCGTTTGGTCCAGTCACGGATGACTCTGGGGTTGCGGCGCTCATCTCACTTTATTGGCCGAGGGAGCTGGCATACAGCTTCCAGGTCATGTGGCCAGCATGACTAAGCTGCTTCTGGCGAACCAGAGCAGTGCAATGAAACGCCGTTTACCTTCCCGCTGGAGCGGTACCTATTTATCTACTTGGACTGTGTGCTTTTGAACTGCTAGGTTGGCAGGAACTGGGACTGAGCAACGGGAGCTCACCCCGTCGCGAGGATTCGAACCGCTGACCTTCTGATCAGCAAGTCCTAGGCTCTGTGGTTTAACCCACAGCACCACCCATGTCCCATATTATACATAATGAAATCATAAAACATATATAATAAAATATCATGGCATGAAATATCAAGTTCCTACCTCAAAGAAATCTGGGAGGTTGTGGTGGTTTGTCAAAATGTCCCCCACCCCAACCACTCCAAAAGTGCTTTTAGTTTATGATATCAGAGGCTGTATTTTTTGAGCCTGTAACTTTGTGCCTCTTTAGAGTATAAAATTTGTGGGGGTTGGTTTTTTTTTTACAAATTTCCCTTGAAACATGTTGAAAGTTGCCTTTGTGGCATTTTATTTGTTTGCTTGTTTATATCTTGCCTTTTCCCCAAGGCAGCTCATAACATGAAAACAGTTTAAAAACACACAAAGGATACACACTCACCCACAATTAAATAAAAAACCTTATTAAAAGCATCATTTAAATTTAAAACCATTTAAAGGAAAGGAAGTGGGAGGCAGGGGCAGGAGAATCTGTTTCTGTTTTCCATTCCCAGCTGTTTTCCACCATCCCTACTGTGATCATGCTTGCTGCTGCCTTGGTAGCCATAAAACAGGGGCAGGCAACCTAAGGCCCGGGGGCTGGATGCGTCCCAATCGCCTTCTCAA
This sequence comes from Podarcis pityusensis, assembly GCF_964106645.2. Classification (NCBI taxonomy): domain Eukaryota; kingdom Metazoa; phylum Chordata; class Lepidosauria; order Squamata; family Lacertidae; genus Podarcis; species Podarcis pityusensis. The sequence goes on from NC_138030.1 coordinate 83,644,919, forward strand.
TCCAGCCCATGGATGGTCCAGGAATCAGCATGTAGAGTAGAATGTTTCCTTTTATTTAAAATGCACCTCTGGGTTATTTGTGGGGCCTGCCTGGTGTTTTTACACGAGTTGAATGTGTCCTTTTATTTAAAATTCATCTCTGGGTTATTTGTGGGGCATAGCAATTCGTTCATATTTTTTTCCAAAATATAGTCCGGCCCACCAGATGGTCTGAGGGACGGTGGACTGGCCCACGACTGAAAGAGGTTGCTGACCCCTGCCATAGAAAGAGGGGCCAGGCTTCTTACCTTGAAACGTATGTGTCTGAGCAAGTCAAAGTGTTCTGCGTACATCCTGAAGTACTCCATCACTTTGCTGTGGTGCATGTAGTTTGGGTACTCAGCAGGGATGGGGAAATCGCTGTAGCTCATCATCTCCTTTGAGGTATTGATGGTTAGAGATTTATAAATGCTGGCCTGGCCCCCAATATCGTGCTCCTGAAGGAAATTGCAGAATTAAGAACAGGGCTTCTAAAGCTGAGCATAGATCATGGGTTTTTTCAGGTACTTAGTACCTGAAGGCACAGTCTGACCCCCTCCTTCTGTAATCCGCATAGAACTCTAGCCCGATGGTTGCCATTAATTTGACTCTGAATTGATTTTTAAATGAACTGATTTTAGAATGTATTTCAATTAATTGATTGTGATTTTATGTAAACTGTGTTGTTTTTACTGTTGTTAGCCGCTCTGAGCCCGGCTTTGGCTGGGGAGGGAGGGATATAAATATTATTATTATTATTATTATTATTATTATTATTATTATTATTATCATGGCTCCAGGCTATGGTTTCTGATCTAGCACATTTTGCCAGGTTTCCATAGTGCTTCAAAAACCATTTTTCACCAGAGACCCATAGTGAAACTTAAAGAATGAAAGTAGCTCATTTTCAAGGCCCTGGGAAAACGTGCAGCTTTTCTTAAACTAGGAGCTTAGCAATGTGTATATCATTGTTCTATACCTTACTGGCTTCATCAAAACAAATATTCAGAATCTGCAAACTATTATCCTGTGATTCACACTTTGAGAAACTTCCATTTCAAAATGCAAAGTATTTTTAGCATTGACTGTTTGAATCTTTCAGCCATTTTGATTTTGGCCTGCTCTAAATCTGAAATATAATTTGCAATCACAACCTCTTCCCAAGAATAGCCAGTCAGATATCTCACCTGTGATTTGTCCCCGGCTAAATGAAAATTCCTTTCAACCACCCATGGCTTACTGCTGCTACTGACGGAGGATGTGGTGCTCGGGAATGCGAAGGTTTTTATAGGAGCTTCCAATGATTAGCAATCCCTCCCCCATCCAAATATAACTTTGAACTCCCAGCCTCTTTTTCTTCCCCCACATATAGTGGTACCTTGGGTTACAGACGCTTCAGGTTACAGCCGCTTCAGGTTACAGACTCCGCTAACCCAGAAATAGTACCTCGGGTTAAGAACTTTGCTTCAGGATGAGAACAGAAATCGTGCTCCGGCGGCGCGGCAGCAGCGGGAGGCCCCATAAGCTAAAGTGGTACCTCAGGTTAAGAACAGTTTCAGGTTACGAATGGACCTCCAGAATGAATTAAGTTCTTAACCCGAGGTACCACTGTATTCTTTAAGCAGATACAGGTGGGCAAAGCAGAAACAAAGCACCATTCTCTTTGCTGGATGCTCATCCTGTCGCAAGGGGCACTATTGCTGTTTGCACATGGACATTTTGCTATTCCCTTGTAAACAGAGCCATCTTTCCCATAGGGCTTAGTGGTTCGTTGCGCCAGGGCGCCAGCCTCTCAGGGGCGCCCCATCGAGTGGGGGAGTTGTGTGGCTTTGCCGGCAGCCTCCCCTTTCCCTGCACGCCCGCCAGCTGTGCCTCGCCAACCATATGGCTGGCGAGCGTGCAGCTTCCTTCCCAAGCCTCCCTCCCTACCTCACCCCACACCCCCAGTCTTCCCTCCATGAGGCAGCATCTCCCTCCCTCACCCCACACCCCCAGTCTTCTCTCCATGAAGGCAGCATCTCCCTCCCTCAAGAGCCAGTGTGGTGTAGTGGTTAAGAACGGTGGACTCGTAATCTGGGGAACCGGGTTCGCTTCCCCGCTCCTCCACATGCAGCTGCTGGGTGACCTTAGGCTAGTCGCACTTCTTTGTGAGGTGAGTGGGGCTGAGAGACTTCAAAGAAGTGTGACTACCCTAAGGTCACCCAGCAAACACCCAGTGTTTGTTGTGGGGAAGGAAGGGGAAGGAGAATGTTAGCCGCTTTGAGACTCCTTCTGGTAGTGATAAAGCGGGATATCAAATCCAAACTCTTCTTGTTCTCTTCTTCTTCTTCTTCCTTGACCCACACCCCCAGTCTTCCCTCCGTGAAAGTAGCATTTATTAGTATCCAGGAGGAGGCAGCGGCAGCAGCTAAAATGAACATTTGGTTGCGCTGGGCAGATTTTGCACCCCGGCGCCGCCTGTGCTAAAGACGACCCTGCTTGTAAATAAACAACAAAGCCAGACTTGACATACCTGGAACCTCCACAGCCCACCAATGTCGTCACTTCTTTCAAAACATGTTGGCTGGAGACCCTCATCCAAGCAGCATTTAATAGCAGTCAGGCCACTGGCCCCAGCTCCGATGACAGCAACCCTTTTCGCCATGCCAGCCTGCCACAACGACAAATAATAATATTATTATTATTATTTGTACCCCGCCTCAGCCATTCTGGGTGGCTTCCAGCAAATATAAAAACATAATGAAACATCACACAGTGAACAGCTTTCCTATACAGGGCTTGATACAAGGAGGCAGCAGGCCGTTGGTTTTCTCCAGTTAATTGTACAAATGATTGACCCCCAAAAGGGTCTCCAGCACTGCCTCCCCTGTTAAAGCCAATTGAGGAGACAATGGGCGGAAAGGGTATTCAGTTCACTGAGAGGGGCTTCAATCAAGACACGGGGTGAATAAGATCACAAAGCCTGCGTGCCAAACATCGGGGGAAGCAGATACTTATACATATCGTGAAAATACCTGAGCTCATGGCTGATCTCTATATGGTAACCCAGCTTGGCAAAAAAACCTCAACAACTCTGGGCAAAACTTTTCTTTTTGCCAAAAAAAAGCTCAGCAATGTTCACTTTTTGAAATCTGGCAACCCGAGGTTTCGGTACGTCTGTACTTTCCAGACCCTAAAGATCACATTTACTGTATTTTCCTAAGAAAATCCTTATGACCACTGCTCCTTGTGCATTTTTCTAATCTATGGGTTGTGCTGAAGAAGATTCCAGCAAAACAATCAGATTATCCGGGATCACTGTCCTACGTTGTTATTCGCTTACTACTTTGGCACCATGAACGCCTAAAAAGTTTTACTGCTTAGCCCACAGGATAGCATCAATTACTTTTTCAACTATAGACTTATTATACTTCTACGGACTTTCAAAGATTGACAGACGTGTGTTCATTTGATTTCAAATATATTAGAGAATTTACAAGTGTACACATTTTGTTTTTGTTGTACTAAATTATGTATATTATGCAGTGCTATCTAGTATACTGGTCATCATGTTGCTTGCGTTGTTTGTTGTGTTAAGTTTGCAACACAGGGGTTTGTTGTTCTGCACTTTTTGAAATATGGCAACCCAAGGTTTCCGTATGTATGTACTTTCCAGACCCTAAAGATCACATTTACTGTATTTTGCTAAGTCTTATCTCTATTACTGGAGCAGTCTGCAAATTCATGCAAGCATAAAAAGGCTTCTGCTAGACCATAAAGGGGGGCGGGAGTTACAGAAAAGAAAAGAAAACTTCATGTAGAAATGTCCTAGTGATAATGATTGTCCATGATTGTCCACCTAGGCCTGGATCCCTTGTGGGCTGGCTATCAGACACATTTATTGTCATTACAAGACATTCAACTGCTGCAAAAATAGGCAGGATCATCTGTTTCTTCCACAAATTTTACATGGGAGCAAGTTTCATGCAAGCCAAAATCCTTTTGTTAGACACAAATGATAACAGGTCAAATCTGTCTCCTGCCTGAGGAATGTCCCCCATACAAAATATTCTGGTACTGTTGTAGGAATGGCCCCCTGCCTCATCTGATTCATCAAAAAGCATAAGTCCACATTTTATATAATCTATCTCTTCCATTAAAGATACTGATGGAGGTTCTGAAATGTGCATGTACAATTATCCTTAAAGGGTATCGTAGGTTTTTAAACTGTATTACAGAAAGTGGTAGCCTATTGCAAATTGTGTAATACATTCTCTGGGAGGTGGTCCAGTGGTATGGTGTTTGTGGTTTTTGTTTTATTAAGCCTGTAGAAATCAACTGCCTGAAATATTCTAATGCTTGAGTCTATATAGCTACCACGTTTCCAATAAGCTTGGTGGTGCAAGAGCACAGTAATTTATGTTATATATTGACAAATCAGGTCCTCCCTTAAAGAGGGCACGTATTGCGGTGAGACCTGGAAAACCAACACCCTGTGTTGTGGATGGGTACGATTGGTCGGCCACAACACCCGATTGATAGGTCCCTCATAGCTGGGTGCAATCTGGCCAATGGGACGCAGTCAAAATGGTTCGAGGGACCTATTTATACCCATGTACGTGACCCAAAGCTTCCTCTTTCGGCGCGTGCATTCATAACACCCGCCCACCTCTCCCTACTTTTAGGGCTTTGCGCTTGACCTTGCTATGTCGTCATGTGTCGTCTGTCCTTGGGACAGGGGCACGCCAAGAATTTTCCCCACTTGGCTGATTGGCTGTTGCCATTTGGGTTTCGCCTGCCACGTAGCAAATCGTCACAACTTGTAAGGTTGCGGATAGGCTCTGGTTCAGGTGATAGGGATGGGAGAATGCTCTCGCCATCCCTATGTGAAGGGTATTACGTTAAAGGAATCCAGGGACTCAGTGGTTTGGTCAACCCCTGAGAGGGGGCTGTGCCTGTGCCTGAGTCCAGGGGGACATTTGGGTGGCAGAGATAGCCTGTTCCCAGCTTTCCGCTTATCCAGGTGTTCACCCTTGGCTGACCTATGCTGGTGCCCTGGGTCACCGCTACCTGCATGGCAGGGAACTAGTCGAACCAGAGCCTATGCAACCAGTCACTTTCTGTAATCAATAAAGTTGTGGCCTAAATTCTGCCAAAAACCAAAACCAAAATTTGAGTCAAGTGTGAATTTATTTAGGGGGGAAGTTTCTGGGTCTGAACACGCAAAAAAGCTGTGCCAGAGGCACTCAATAGAGCTTTGCCCACCCTGACTTTCTCCATATCTCATAATGTAACCAAGGGAAACTATATTGAACTGCTGCTTAGCCTCTTTATTTTAAACAATCACCTGATGAACAGGTAGGGGGGACCTTGTAGAGTCTGATCCTACGAGGGATTCTTTCTGATGCAGACAATACAGCAGTCCTTACACATGATGACTGTGTGAATCTGTGTGGGCATTAATAAACAGAGATGCCATCTATCTCTACTTACGTGTCTGCTTTTGAGAACCTCTTTTTTCTCTCTTCAACAGCTCTTCACAGAAGTTTCTCTTAGAAGTTGTATGTGAAGAAGGAACCCCTCGGAGGACTTCTCTGTTCCTGACTTCCACCAATTGTAGGAGGCAGTGTTCTAGATAGGTTACAGTGGGGCTGTATTGATGTCTTATAAAACCACCTGACAATCAGACCAGCCTACTATATCAGGATTAATGACCCCTCCGCCGCCACCTCCCGCTCCTCAATTTAGTCCAGGACATTTTTATGATGGGCATCCCTGTGCTCTTTATTATCCCGATGGCAGACCACTAAATCACCCAAAGGTTAAATAATCAGAGCACATTGCTTAACAAGGTTAGATAATATCTGCTTGTATATGCTCCAGCAATTTCTAGTCATCAGTTACATCAGATAAGAGGCAGATAATTTCTTCATTTGATAACAATTTGTGGCTCTTCTGAAGATGGACTGTTTACATCTCCAAAAGCTTAGATTATCCCTTAAAGTCAGATATCTGCTTGTATACTTTCCATTAACTTACAGTGATCAATTATGTCTGATAAGCATTCCTACCATTAGCCAAATGAGGCAACAGATTTTGTATATCCTTAAGCACAGCTGAACAGGAAGCAGATCTGACCTATGGGGCGCAACCCACCATAAAGTTCTTCTATGCAAGCCCCACTGAAAAGAAGGGAAACTCTGCCCATGGAGTTCCTATGGAGTTCCAGAGTGAGCTAAGATAGGGTCACTTTTTTGACATGTCACTGCCCAGATTAAAACTCCATCTTGCCAGAGGGTGATGTCACCAGGCAAGATGGCTTCTTAACTTGCTGCTCCAATTGCTCTGAAGGCATTTCAACACCCTAACTGCAAAAGAGATGCACGTCATTCGTCCTTTGGATTGCCCCGAATGAGCTATGATTAGCAGAACCTGTGGAACACAAAACAACACACTAGATGGTTAGCTTCCTCAGAGCACTTGTGAAAAAGAAAGGATTCTTCAGGCATTCTCAGAATTGTGTGCCAAACTGTGCACACTAGGCTCCTCAGAGTGGCTGGGGAAATCCAGCCAGATGGGCGGGGTATAAATAAATTATCATTATTATCATTATTATCATTATTACAGGTGCTATGAAGTACAGCACTATTTAAATAATCTCACTCTTCCAAAATTAACACCAGACCACCAAAAATATATGGATAGACCCTTTTCATCAGAAGACATCCAAGCTGGAATAAACAGAATGAAACTTCATAAACAGCCTGGTATTCTTTATAAGACCTTTTCTGAACAACTGGCTCCTTTTCTTTGAAAGCTTTTTTAAGATGTACAAAACAAGGGGCAAACCCCAGGAACATTAAAAACCTGCACTGTAAGAGTGTTGCCTAAAGCATATCAAGACTGTGAACAAGGAGGTTCCTTCTCTGTTGTCCTGGACTCCCTCCAAAGCGAAGGGTTATGTGAGGATGTATGTGCTTGAGTAGAAAGATGAGAAGTCTGCCACTCTATTGGGCTAACATGTGTAATGTCTGCTCCCTGAAGGCCTTAGAACACAAACTAGGCAAACGGGAAGGGCATGGAATCGTGAGAAGAAAAGTAAGAGCAAAACCCACGAACTATTGACACATGCTTTGGATAAGACCTGGAAGTGTGGGTAGAGAAGGTCCAAGCCATTTATTCTTATATCTATAGACAGTTTAAACCATGGGTAGGCAAACTAAGGCCGGGGGGCCAGATCCAGCCCAATCGCCTTCTAAATCTGGCCCGCGGACTGTCGGGGAATCAGCGTGTTTTACATGAGTAGAATATGTTATGTACTGAAGTTCTCACCCTGGGTCAGCAGGGGGATACTGTAGATAGTTATGCAAATAAAGGATCGAAAGTGACGTTCAGTGATTGGATAGTTTTAGAAAATTGTTACAGTTACGTTGTACTGGAGCTCTATATAAGCAGGCTGACTGAACCCTTCAGTTCAGTTCTGTCCTGGCCTGTGAATAAACAAGAGCTGTTTGAAGAATCGCTGTGTCGTCTGATATGTTCACCCACAACTTAACAGAATGTGTCCTTTTATTTAAAATACATCTCTGGGTTAATTGTGGGGCCTGCCTGGTGTTTTTTACATGAGTAGAATGTGTCCTTTTATATAAAATGCATCTCTGGGTTATTTGTGGGGCATAGGAATTCATTCTTCTTTTTAAAAATATAGTCCGGCCCCCCACAAGGTCTGAGGGACAGTGGACAGGCCCCCTGCTGAAAAAGTTTGCTGACCCCTGATTTAAACTGACACAGCAGTTTAAAGCAAAACCGTGGGCTGAATCCATGGGCTGAAAACCTGGCACAATGTTTCTTCACAATTTGGGGCTGTGTTACTGGGTGTTTAAACATTACTGACAAACATTGTTGAGAAATTATGGATCTCTTTTGCCTGTTAGTATCAAGGAGTCAACTCAAAAAATATCAGAGTCATTCATTCTTATGAAAGTATGCTTGTTGGTTTAAAATAAAATAAAAAAAGTTATTGATTTATGCACATTTGCTTGCATGGAGAGCCTTGAATGTATTTCGGAAAATAAATCAATATATTTCTGCTCCCCATAAATATATGAAAATGTATTCCAGAGCTTGATAATTCACTTTAATCGACAACTCAGGGATGCAGAGTTAATTGTTTAATAAATACTGTACTTTGCCGTGTATAAGACTAGGGTTTTGTTTGTTTTTACTAAAAAATAATGTTAAAAGGGGGGGTTAGTCTTATACACAGAGGCAATCTCCCCCCATTTTCTTAATTTTGAGTCCCCCAAAATAGGGGGCGTCTTATACACGGAAAAATACGGTAATTCAGGCAGCTTATTCATTGCTTGGATGAGACTTTGTGGGGAACTTTCTCCCTACATTGGGTCAATATGTGTAAAATAAACCATACTTCTTAAAGACCCGGCAGTCTCTAACCACATCACTGCAAGCCTCTTGCCACCGAATCATGACACAACAGCTTGATCATTGAGTTTGCTTTATGATCCTGTTATAAGTAAAATCTGCTCCTTTTCCCTTTTGGGGTATCCAAGAGCCCGTATAGAGCCCTTAAGTGGGTTCCCCATCAGTAGGAGAAAATAACAGAGGCCAACCAGAGAATATTGAGAAGCAAAGCGGCTAGTCAGCCTGATCTTTATTCAAGGAATTGTTGCAACAGGGTCCCCACTCCCCACATGCAGGAGGAAGGAGAGAACCCAGAACAATGGTGTGCAAGCCCTTATATAGGCTTTTGAAACTGTCCGCCCTGTAGCCCAAGACCACCCCCCAAAACATCATACATACATCACAGAAGGAGGTGGGTCTACAGCAGAAATCCTGTCTGCCAAGTTACCTGATAATGGTCACTGATTGCGTAACCTGGGTAGCCTGGCCATTCTTTTGTGATAGTAAATACTTTAGTTGCTGAATTCAGGTCGCAGGCTCACCCTATTCATGCACAAATACGCCCTTAAGACAGGATTTGTAAGAAAAAAGACAATGGGAAGACTTTCACCATTTGCCTCCCTTACTGCAGAGGAATACTTGAGGTCACTGGGAGAGTCAAAATGGCTTCAGGATTGCTCTCCTGTACGTATTTCAGGCACGTATTTTATATAGTTATGTATGTGTTTGCCTTGTACATTTATGAACATTTATTTTATATTCGAGACCTTGGAATTCTTATAACAATCTAAATGAAGGTTCAAGCTGACGTTTGTTGGTCGCGGACAAGGAGACCCCAAGAAGGCCAAGGCATGTCAAGGAGGTCTACTGATGAGTAAATGATTTATTCTGTCAATAGCTTCAGGGAAGGGATTGAAATTACCAGCTTTTCTGTATCACAAGTAGTTTTCATCCAGTAAATAAAGGACTGCTAAAGCAATGTGTTCTGGCACATCGCACCACTGAGTTTATGGCCTCTGTAGCCTCAAATGTGCATTAGGCTATTCCAGGCGATCTTAGGCTATTCCAGTTTCCGTGAACTGGAAAAAAAAAGCCCCAAACAGTCTACAGGGAAGAAAGACCTTCAAATAGTGTGGGGTGGGGCTGAAAACTATTATTATTATTATTATTATTATTATTATTATTATTATTTGTATATAATTTTTATTAATTTATTTTTTAACACAGTATTTCCAACATTCCAATAACAAATATACTCTTTGCTCTGCCAGGCTTGTGACTTCCCACCTTCCGTTCAACTGGTTTTCTATTTTCAGGTCTTTATATCACACTTTACATTTTTTACTTCTGACCTGTAGGGATGATTGTGGTCTGCCTGCACGCGTGACCTTGGGGTGCGGGGCACCCCCCCCCCCCAGACAAAGCCACAGCCACGGTGGAAACAGGTGCCAAAATAACCTTCTACCACCCCACGATCTCGGGACTGGAAGATGTGTAAAGGTCACAGCCCAAAATCTATCTGCCTGGGTTTGCATATTTGTGTCAATAAAAGGAGGCTCCACAGAGCTGGCCGGCAGCTTGCATGCAGCCCACCTGTGCGCAGCTCACCTGCATTATCAACTCCTGCCTCATGTCCTTCACTTCACTGACCTTTGTATCCTTATACGTAATCAACTCTGTCTCTTGGGTCTAAAAAGTTTTAAGATTTTTTCGTTGCAGGATTTATTTCAATCCCGCTAGTGCCTTCACATTTTTACAGTAATTATTCGTATACCAAAATAAATTTCCTCTAGTCCCTTTGAAATTTTTGGTCATCTTGGTTCCGGATTCTACCGGTCAGCTTGGCTAGTTCCGCATAGTTCATCATCTTCATCTGCCATTCCTCAATCGTTGGTAATTCCTGCAATTTCCACCTTTGGGCTAATAAAGTTCTTGCCGCCATCATGGCGTACATAAATAATCTTTGGTCTACCTTTGCAATTTCCTCTCCCACCAACCCCAGCAAAAACACTTCTGGATTTTTGGGGAAGGTATATCTAAACATCTGTTTTAACTCATTGTAGATCAGTTCCCAAAATGCTTTTGCTTTATCACAAGTGGGTGGGGCTGAAAAATAAGTTTCTACAGGTTTGCCATCCCTAAAAGTTAGTTCTTGAGCTGTATGTTTTTAAAGGATTTATTCTACTGGATTTAGCTGCTGGCATACAATCCCATGTCCTTCTTATAGTATTAGCCAATGCTTTAGTAAATTAAATAAACAAATGTATGGTGATTATCCTCTCCTAATCTTTTTTTAAAAAAACTTTGACACTTTGTCACTGGGGTGGAGATGCCTTGTCAGCTAAATAAGCCTCTCATACATGACTAAACTCCTGGTTTTCTCAAGGACTTCAGAACTGAAGGCAATGTTATGCCTCCTAAGTTGAAAAGGGGCTTCTGAGTCCTTAGGCAAACATCTTTGTGGGAACCACAGCAGGCCTCTAGCAAAGCTCTTCTCAACAGGAGCTTAACAAGGCCAAGTGGGTGTGCGCATGCACACATTTGCAGATCTCCTCTAAAATACACTTGACACCTTCTTTAATAAGATAAACGTTTTGTTTTGACAAACCTATTTTTATTATCTGCTTACATGCAGCTTGCTGACAACGACTCTTGGAGTCGGAACAAAATTCCCTATCAAAATCTAAGCGGTAAAAACATTGACGTACATGCGCGAAGAAAGGCTGGCTCTTGTGCTACTCCCCTGCTTATTCTTTGCAAATGCTGATCCATCATTCTTGGTAGCTCAGCTATGCGGGAAGGAGGTGGGTTTAAAAGAGTTGAGGCAATAGCCTCCTTCTCGGAAGAAACTTGCCTCGAACATGCGAATGGGGCTGCGTTGATCAGCTGCCCCTTTGGCATTGCCTAGACCAGCTTGCCACTGCTTCTGGACACCTGCACAGAGAGGAAACCTTCCTAGAAATGCCAGGAATTGAACTTGACATCTCTAGGAAACGTTGCTCCATGTGCAAGTGCCATGTGTGATGTCAAAGGTGGGGAGCACTAGTCAGTGCAGCCCTGCTCATTGTGGGAATGTTGAGGACAGTAAGAGAGGAGAGTACATTCCCCTGTATATTGCAGGAAGCTAGTTGGTAGATGTGGGAATGTTCAGGGATGCAGGAGAGGATATAGTGTCTGATTATATCCTTATCCAACTTGTGTTAACAAGTTCCACAATTTCAGCAGAGTAATATTCCCCTTATTTTAAACTTTGCAAGGGATGCGTTTGCTCAGGCTTGCTAAAGCCTCTATAATAACTGTTCTGGTAATTTCCCCTTATTCCCTCATAAAATATAAGAGACGACACCGTATTTTACAAAAGTATAAAAAGAGTTTACTCACGTTCTGTTCACAATCTGATCCCAGAAAGCAGACTTAGCTTAATGAAGTAACATACACTTGGAATCTATCTTATAACAAGACAGTCCCTTTGTCCTCTCTTGGCTGGAAGCCAAGAGGGCCTCTTTGGCTAAGCAGATGTTGCTTCTTTGACGAAAGTAGTCACAGAGAGAGAGATGGCTGCCCTGCCCTGCGCTTTTGTCCTTACCTGCACAGGTGAGGCCACACCCACCTCTAGTCACATGCAGAGGAAGTCTGTCCCAGCCCAGAAGGAAACAGGAAGTTTACCTGCTGGCTGGACAAACCTTTCTCCCCATGTGTAAACATGTTCACTCTAGAAATGTTGTACTTGACTGCTCTTGTGTTTCACATCCTACAGTAGATTCGTTTGAATCTCTTGAGTTACGCAATCCAGTCTGGCTTGTCCAGATCGGATTTGTTCCTGGTAAATCCCCTTTATTCCCTCTTAAAAAATAAATAAAGACACAACAGTCTTCTCTTAAAAGTAATAAGAAGTTTACTTACCATATGTGGTGGACATATGGAGATCTGAAAGTTCTGGGACATGATCCACGAAGAAATAAAAAAGTTACTAAGAACTTCACATAGCAAAAGACCAGAAACATACCTTTTGGGAATATTGAATAGTGATATTTCTAGAGAAAATACTAAATTCTTTCTGTACGCAACATCAGCGGTGAGAATCCTGGTGGCTAACTACTGGAAGGGTAACCAAGTACCGACCAAAGAGGAATGGTTATGTAAATTAAGTGAATATTTGGAACTGGCCAAATTGACGGATATAATAAGACTAAAGCCAGTCAAGACGGAATGGAAGTGCTTGAATGATTATTTAGAAAGACAAGGTTCTAATGTAAAAATGTGGCTGTGTCTAGAATGACCTCGTGAATGGAAAAGGGGAAACATACATATATACATATCTATATATTAAGATGAAAATAATACTGAAATACAGATAAAATATGAAATGTGAAAGGAAGCGTTGTGAGAGTGATGGAAGTCTATTATTACTATTATTTTGTAAAATAGTGTTTGTTGTATTGAAATATTATACTTTTCTTTATTCTTTTACTGTCTACTTTTCTTTGCATTTTTTTTCCATTTTCTTCTTTATTTTTTGCCCTTATATTATTCTTTATGTATGGTTTGGTATTGTTGTATTTACTTTGCAATAATATAGATGATAGATTAGATAGATAGATGAAGTTTACTTACATTCAGTTCACAGTTTGATCCTGAAGGCAGGCTTTAGCTTAGAGTTACGGAAGAGAGTGTGGGTTCATCATCATCATCGTCATCATTTTATTTGTATGCCGCCTTTCCACAGTTAAAAACAATGCTCAAGGCGGCTTACAATATGAAAAGATTTACATAGTTACAAACATAGCAAAGTAGTCATAAAAATAAATAAAACACACCAAAAACTACATAACCAAACTGAACAATTTCCACACAAAAAGAAAGTTACAAAAAATTAATATCAATAACAGCAAAAACACCCGACAAAACTTTCCCCAAAATACCCCAGTCCTTGCTGGGCTGCAGCAGCAGCAGTTTTTATGAAGCCTGTCAGGCCCCACTCTAGGCCAGGTGGAGAGAGGCAGGAAAGGGGCCCTCCAGCTCCCAGCAGGTCAGATTTCCCAGATGGGGACTGAGCCCATGTGCTGCTGGCTGAGAGCCAGCAGACAGCAAAAGCATCAGGAGAGCAGCATCCAGAGAAAAGGAATGGCATCAAGAGAAGATGGCTGCATGACCAGCCCTTTTATGGGGGTCTCACAAGGTCATGCCCATCTACCCAGTCATACGCAGGGGGAGGATGCTCCAGACAGGTGTGACAGGAAGTCCTCCTGGCTGGAGAAACATCCTCCTGTGTGTCCACTCTGGGCAAACAGGAAATGTTGTACTTGACTGCTACAGTGATGTTACATCCCATGCCCACATGTTGATTCAAGGCATGTACAGATTGCATGGATATCTACCTGCATGGGTGATGCATGCATGGATGCCAGGGGATGCAGCAAGCCAGCATGTGTGATGATGGAGACAGGGATTCTTTTACACACACTAATGGAGTCATTTGCTTCTTATAGGAGAGGCAAAAGAGGCTGGAAGGACAAAGAGTGGTTGTTTGGGGTGGTTGGGAGCTCACCCACTGTGGGTCCTCTGCAGAAGATGGACTACTGTTTCGCTGTTCTTGCCCCTGAGGTTTGTTTATTTCCCCCATTAATTGTAAAGAGACATCACCTTGCCAACAAAGGTCCGTATAGTTAAAGCTATGGTTTTCCCAGTAGTGATGTATGGAAGTGAGAGCTGGACCATAAAGAAGGCTGATCGCCAAAGAATTGATGCTTTTGAATTATGGTGCTGGAGGAGACTCTTGAGAGTCCCATGGACTGGAAGAGGATCAGACCTATCCATTCTGAAGGAAATCAGCCCTGAGTGCTCACTGGAAGGACAGATCCTGAAGCTGAGGCTCCAATCCTTTGGCCACCTCATGAGAAGAGAAAACTCCCTAGAAAAGACCCTGATGTTGGGAAAGATGGAGGGCACAAGGAGAAGGGGATGACAGAGGACGAGATGGTTGGACAGTGTTCTTGAAGCTACCAACATGAGTTTGACCAAACTGCGGGAGGCAGTGGAAGACAGGAGTGCCTGGCGTGCTCTGGTCCATGGGGTCACGAAGAGTCGGACACAACTAAACAACAACATTAATTGTAAAGGAGCAACATTGTAAAGGAGCAGCATCTCTTACTTGGCTCCCTCGGAGCAATCTTTATCTCCCTCCCCAGAAAGAGCAAGTGATTTATTTACACACCCCGCTACATCAATGTATTATCTGGTTTGCCTCAAGTTCATGCTCTGAACAACGTCATTTGCAGGCCAGAAAAAATTAGGGGCTAAAGCAAGTGTACACAGCGATTCACTAAACCGAATGCATCCCTCTAGCCAAGTCAGATTCCTGACATATCCACCCACCTACTTTGTTTTTGCTGTCCCAGGCAAACAGCTAAAGCTAGGTGTTTATCAAACCCCTGATAGCTAGAATGGCTAGAATGCTGTGCTGAGTTCCTTGTACAATCTTAGATTGATGCCTCTTCATCCCCACCCAAGGGCCCAAATAGCATCCTCCTGTGAGGGTGTGGAAGGCAACGTCCCACTATATTCAAAGACACATGCTACAAAAATACACACACTGGAAATCAGCAACAGCTAATCTGATGGAGAAGTCGTATTCTCAGATTTGCTTGTTGGCCTTTATGTTTGAATCTACTGGTACTTGCCAAATGAAGGAATGGCAGACTCTGAGGAAAAGAGAGAAAATACGTTTTATGTGAAATAGTTTTGTTTTGTTAAATATGTTTCAGTAAAAGAGTACAACTGGCTTCCTCCATCAATTCATTCAGCTTTATGCGTGTGTAGGGATATTGAAGGGGTTGCCTCAGTTAATTTGCCTCCTCTTCTGTTTATATTTGGCAACCTGGATACTTCTATGGTGGTTCCCTGATTGCTTCACTTAATGTTTATTTCTATTGTATATTTGTGGGAGGTTTTATGCTGTTTGCTTGTTTTGCTCCTACAATTGTTGTAACCAAATGTGTAGGTATGTTCCGAGTTTTTGTTGTTTCTTTGCTTTTTTTTTTTACATGGAAAGTCTTAATAAACTGTTCTTAAATAACATTAAGTACTAGCTGAGAAATGCCTGAGAAATATTGTGGTTAATAACTGTGGACAAACAGGGAATATTGATACAGAAACTATTCAGGGACCAACTCAGGAACCTGTACTGATTGGGCAAGTGCAGAAGATAATGGAGGAGGTTGCGGTTGCACCTCAAATAATACAAATGGAGAGACCCGAGGCCCTACAGGAGCATAAGCCGCTGTCTTTGAAGAATGAAGTTGGAGTCGGCCAGGGGGAGTCTGGAGCTGAGGAGGTTCTTAACTTTGGAGAGACCTCGAAATATGTTTTAAAATATTTTTTGGACTACATTGATGACTGTGGGGAGTGGGACTCTGGGGAATGGGCTGGTTTGATGAAGGGAGACGAAGATAATTTTGGGTTGGAATCCCCCAGAGACCTACTCCCCAATGAGAAAGGAAATAAATCAAGAAAGAGACCAACAAAAGAAAGGAAAAGTGCAAGTATAAACAACAAGAAGAAGATCTGCAGAAGGGACATGGAAGAGACTTAAGGGCCTCGGACATAAGATTACCAGGTTGATGGACTAGATGGAATGGACAGTAAGGACTGACACGACCCGAGACCAGGAAGAAGAGAGGTTGGATGAAGATTGGAAGAAAATGTATAAAGAATTTTTTTTTCCTAGGGAATTAGCCTAAAATTAATGAACATTAGGGAAAATGTTGGAATGAAACTATATGACTCTAGTAGAAATGATATCAGGAGTTATGTATAATCGAGTATTAAGCGTTAAGCTCTAAAGTATTTTTTGGTAAGATAAGGTTAAATAACTTAAGGTAATTTGAATAACAGAATATGGGGAAAAGATGGAAAGGATTTGTTGAGTTAATTAATAGGTTAAATTGTTAAGATAAATTATTTAGTAAAAATTGAGAAAGATGGAAAGAATTTGCTGAAATAATTAATCAAACTAGAATACAAAAAGGGAGGTGTGAGGAGGTCAATGAAACAAGCAAATGGAAGTTAAAGATATGTAATATGGGATTTGTGTCTTTTTTCCCCCTTCTTTTTTTATCTTTTTGCTGTATTGTTGCATTGGTTTTTATGTCTTTTTTTATTTTATTTTTCTATGTAATGTAGTGTTGTTTTTAATTTTTTTCTTTCTTTTCTGTAATTTTGAAATTATTAATAAATATTATTTTTTTTAAAAAAAGAGAAATGCCTTTCCAAATAGAGGTGCAGTGGTACCTCTAGTTACGAACTTAATTCATTCCGGAGGTCCGTTCTTAACCTGAAACTGTGCTAGAGACGTGCTGTTATGTATTGAGCTTGGATCCTAGAGCAATAGGCAAGTAGGATCCTAGAAGGCAGCATTCTGATTGGTCGGCAGAGCCGCCCAATCCGGCTCCAGGAGGAAGTGAATCAGCAGCCCAATCAGGCTCCAGGAGGAGAGTTGAATCAGCCAATCACACAGGACCCATTGTGTAAATAATGTATATATAGCCAGAGGTTTTTGGGAAGACTCACCCCCTGTTTGCTGTAATAAAGAGCATAAAATCAACACTCAACTCCGAGTATATTTCACGTGCTTTCGCTAATGGGGCCTCTTGCTGCCACTGCTCTGCTGGCACACGATTTCCGTTCTCATCCTGGGGCAAAGTTCTCAACTCGAGGTAACTCTTCCAGGTTAGCAGAGTTTGTAACCTGAAGCGTTTGTAACCTGAGGCGTTTGTAACTCGAGGTACCACTGTACTGATTTTTCAAATGCAGCTCCATGAATGGTTGCCTGGAAGTGGAGGCACAACACATAGATGCTTGCGACCTTTTTTTGTGGCCGTTTCCTTAGGAAGCAGAAAATATTTGAACCGTATTCACCAATTGGTTTCTAGTGCACTGGATAACTTTAATAATAATAACAATAACAATAATAATAATAATAATAATTTTATTTATACCCCACCCTCCCCAGCCAAGACCGGGCTCAGGGCAGCTAACAACCGATAATAAAAACAAGTTGATTGAAATACAACTTAAAAAACAAGACTAAAATACAACATTAAAATTAAACTTTAGCGTATTCAGGAAGTTTTGCGTCTCTTTTGTAGGAAATGTTTGCTTTTGGTGCATTCAGCAATTTCCTGACTAGTAACTTGCATTGACACTAGAAGTTTGGAGATATTCCTTGTTATTATGCACTGTTCATTGTGGGCTTGCAAACAGAAAAAAATCTGGTGTAGCAACGACGACAGAAGAACGCTGCATCACTAAGGCATTGGTGTTGCTCCAAACCCCACAATCAGGTAATTTGGACCAGGGTCCCTGGAAGAAACGTCACATATTAAACACACCAACGTCTTTGCCTTTTTGAGACAGCCCAGTCCTGCACATATCCCAAGATGGGAAACAAATCTGAAAAGGATATATTTGTAAAGCCAATTTGCTTCAACAATGTCACAGAAAGAAAAATGTTTTCTTTCTTTGATTCCAAACTACTTAAGGACAAATCTGCTTTTCATAAGATCCATAACCGCAAGCAGAGAGGGCCTTCCCACTTGGAAGCAGACAGCGTGTGGGTACTGTATAATTCATATATACACTACACTACAACACACACACAAAATAATTAAAGAAATATGTGCTGGCATCGTCAAATGCTGTTTTCAATTACAGCCGGGGCCAGGACATTAAGGAGAAATATTTTAAACAAGGCCACTGCAAAAATAGATTTTGTTTGTCGTTAGCTTTGAAACAACGTTTGAGCTAAAGGGCTGAAATTTCCATATGCCAAGTTTCCTGATTGGCCATCAGGAGAATGTGGTTCGTTCCGGTACTGAAGTTCTGAGCAGATCTTCCTATATAAGGACTTATTTTTGAGACTTGCTCAGTCTTTCTGGGTCCAATGGGAATTAAATTATGGCCCTGTGATATTATTCTTAACTAAGCAGTTTGGCTAGCTAGTAATATAATAAAAGTGTGGGTGGGTTTTTGCTCCCCCCCCCCAAAAAAAAACCCACAGCCCTACCACAAGGCAATCATGAAATGGCCTCACCTCTCAGGGAGCAAATTTGGGCTGCATTAAAGGTGAGTCAATGGGAGACCCGCTAGGATGGCGGTCTACAGTGCAAGCCCCATTTAAGTGACAGGGTGCTGTGCAAGAGCATGGCTGGACTCTTGTAGAACATCACCCCAGGAGAGAGAACAAGTGGTGGTGGCAGTGGTTCCTCCTCCTCAGTGGCAGCAGGTGAAGGGATGGCGATAGATGTCCTCACTGTACAGGAGCCTCGGCTATTACATGAGAACCCCAGTCCCTGACTCCAAATCTGGGCCTGTTGTTTCCTCCTTCCCTAAGGATTTATGCCTAGAGGTTGTGGAACAAGCAGTAGAAGACCTTGTCAGACTCAGAGCCTCTAAGCAGTTACTTTACGATCCATTCGGCCTTTAGCCGCATGAGATCCTTGAGTTTATTGTGGATCGCCTCCTCCCCTTTATCAACGGGTTAGATTCCGAATTAGTGTAAATTTGATGTGATATGCCTTTTCTCCTCCCAGTGGAGCTCTGATAGGATTTCCTCAGCATTGTTGTTGTTGTTGTTGTTGAGTCGTTTAGTCATGTCCGACTCTTTGTGACCCCATGGACCAGAGCACGCCAGGCACTTCTGTCTTCTACTGCCTCCCACTATTTGGTCAAACTCATGCTGGTAGCTTCGAGAACACTATCCAACCATCTCATCCTCTGTCGTCCCCTTCTCCTTGTGCCCTCCATCTTTCCCAACATCAGGGTCTTTTCCAGGGAGTCTTCTCTTCTCATGAGGTGGCCAAAGTATTGGAGCCTCAGCTTCAGGATCTGTCCTCCCAGTGAGCACTCAGGGCTGATTTCCTTCAGAATGGAGAGGTTTGAGCTTCTTGCAGTCCATGGGACTCTCAAGCGTCTCCTCCAGCACCATAATTCAAAAGCATCAATTCTTTGGCGATCAGCCTTCTTTATGGTCCAGCTCTCACTTCCATACATCACTACTGGGAAAACCATAGTTTTAGCTATACGGACCTTTGTCGGCAAGGTGATGTCTCTGCTTTTTAAGATGCTGTCCAGGTTTGTCATCGCTTTTCTCCCAAGAAGCAGGCATCTTTTGATTTCATGACTGCTGTCACCATCTGCAGTGATCATGGAGCCCTCAGCATAGCTATGGCATTTCAGCATGCAGGCATCTCCATCCTGCTATTTTCTGGTTCTTTGTCCACAGGGTGGTGCTGCAGACTGTCACTGCAACCCTGCAGAAAAACGGGAGATCTAAGCACTTCCCTTGACGCTCATTCAAAAAGCAGTGTTCCCTTCACACAAGTATTAACTTTTGTAGGACATGCACATAGGATGTGTGACGGGCCAGATGCTTCTCTCTGGAAAGTCCACAGGCAGGGCGCAAAGGCAGCAGCTTTCATCTTACACTTGCCTCCAGCATATGATATTCAGGGGTGCACAGCCTCCGAATGTGGAGGTTCTGGTTAGCTATTACAGTATGGCTAATTGGCATGGGTAGATCAACCTTGCTATATTAATCTGCCTGTTCAAAGCCATCTAAGGCATCAACCTTCTCCTCATCTTGCAGCCATGAGCACCAAATATTGGTCATATATTGTGCGATGGAAATGCTTTCATTTGTCCATCATGGATCTACTGCTAGTTGGTTTCCTTGACAGGGTGGTATCTGGTATGATGAAATCACAGAGCCTTAAAATTGTAGAGGTGGAAGGGACCCTGAGGATCTTCTAGTGAGTGAGAAAAAAAATTCCCTCTTTCTCTTCCTAAGGGATAGTTTTTATAGTGCCTTTTTTCTTTTAAAAAAATGTACTCTCATTTTAACTCAAGAAAATCACCATTTTATAGTTCAAATCGGGGTAAATAAATACAGTAAATGGACAAAATTACAAAGATTCACAAAATGTTTAGGGGTTTGCATACCCCTGCGTCCCCTCAGAAAAAATAACCCAGTTTTCCAAACCTCTTATCAATTTACACCCTGATCTCAAAAATTCATAAACCTCTATTAAATCCAGTGGCTTTGATTCAGCACCAGCGCTGCTGCATCTCATCACCATGTAGTGTAATGTAGAGAAGATGAACGTTCTCCACTTGGGAAGGGGGAGACCCAGACACAGAAGGTAGACTTGCTAAGAGATGGTAGTAAAATGCTGCTGAAATGTCTTTGCTACTGTGGTTGCCAGCTGGGTGGGACAACATGAATTCCCCCACATAAAAGAGTATTCATCCAGGATAAGAGTTTGTTTGTTTTTGAAGCAGGTATAAAGATGGGGAGCAAGCTCTGGTGCATCTGATCAAATGTGATCATGGAAGGTGGAATATAGTAGCTTAAGGTAAAGGGACCCCTAACCATTAGGTCCAGTCATGACCGACTCTCACCTCGCTCATCTCGCTTTACTGGCCGAGGGAGCCGGCGTACAGCTTCTGGGTCATGTGGCCAGCATGACTAAGCCGCTTCCGGCGAACCAGAGCAACGCACCGAAACGCCGTTTACTTTCCCGCCAGAGCGGTACCTATTTATCTACTTGCACTTTGACGTGCTTTCGAACTGCTAGGTTGGCAGGAGCAGGGACCGAGCAACGGGAGCTCACTCCGTTGTGGGGATTTGAACCACCAACCTTCTGATCGGCAAGTCTAGGCTCTGTGGTTTAACCCACAGCGTCCCCAGTGTCCCTATATAGTAGCTTACATAACACAGTTTGGTGCATTTGTGACAATGGAAAGGTTTGACCTATGGGTGTTGTGGTTTGCAGTCCTGTTTCTTGACTGCTACATTATAAGAGCTCTGTAACTAACATAGTTAATAAAGCTCTCCCAATAGCAATCAAGCTACAGCGGAAAATGCTGCAAATGAAACATATCGGTGTACAGAAACACCAGCGGTTCCTGCACTCAATGTGTCTGGAGACGGCATGATTTTCAATCAACTCCAGGTCTCGCAACATCTCTCCCAGACGCTCGCTGTAACCCTGCCTCCCTTGGGCCAAAGAAACTTTTCTCAGATTGCCGTGGGACATAAATCTTTCTGAGGAACCACCTGACACTTAAGGAACATTATTGTATTATTAAGGCATAAATCCCATGTCATCGCAGCAAAAAGTCTCTGGCTGTTGGGTTAAATGAATCAAGATGGACACTTAACTATTCCCAAACATGATTGGAGGGAAGTTGCACATGATAAGCCAAAAGAAGGGAGGGTTCTGAACAGGCAGTTATCATGTTTCCTCACATCATAAACTGATCTGCTGAACTGTAAATCAGAAAGTTGAGAGTAGTCTCAAAGGTCGTCTAGTCGAACGATGCCTCCTCCAACTGTGGCATTATTTTCCAAATCAGAGGATTTTTTTTCATTGCATTCTGTGGGAATATATTTAAGGGCTCAGCGATAGTTGACCACTTTCCTTGATATTCAGCTCCCCTTCCCTTCTC
The DNA here is from genome assembly GCF_964106645.2 of Podarcis pityusensis. Taxonomy (NCBI): domain Eukaryota; kingdom Metazoa; phylum Chordata; class Lepidosauria; order Squamata; family Lacertidae; genus Podarcis; species Podarcis pityusensis. Next base: position 83,666,843 of record NC_138030.1, read on the forward strand.
CCTGCCCTGCTATTGAGCCTCCCATTTGGCTGAATGTGCACCTTCAAACATTTCCCAGAATTCTCTGCAGTACACTGTGGTTCTGTGGCAACTGTATAGGGGTTTCTTGGAAGATAATTTGACATTGAGTCTTTGGGGGCAGGATGTGGGAGGCGCTGTGGGTTAAACCACAGAGCCGAGGACTTGCCAATCAGAAGGTCGCCAGTTCGAATCCCGGCGACGGGGTGAGCTCCCGTTGCTCGGTCCCTGCTCCTGCCAACCTAGCAGTTCAAAAGCATGTCAAAGTGCAAGTAGATAAATAGGTGCCCCTCCAGTGGGAAGGTAAACGGTGTTTCCATCTGCTGCTCTGGTTCGCCAGAAGCGGCTTAGTCATGCTGGCCACATGACCTGGAAGCTCTACGCCGGCTGCCAAAATCCACATCCATAGCCCCACCTTTCATGGCAGCCAGAGCAGAAAGGTTACAGGGGGAGCGGAACAAGGAAAAAATCCCCTTTGCTGCACCAGCTTCCCAACTGGCACAGAAAAGAGACCTGTACCTGCAAGCCCATTGCCATCAATAGACAATGGCATCAGGGCTGGCTCAGGATCCTTAAGTTCCCTGATCCCAACCCACCTCAAAATGTCCCATTTTGGCAGTTTCTGGTGGCTACTGCTGTTTGTTGAGGTACATTGAGGCGCCCAAAACTGAAGAAATGGCTCTCTCAAACAGCGGCGTAGCGTGGGTTGTCAGCACCCGGGGCAAGGCAAGTAATTTGCGCCCCCTAACCCGAGGCAAGGCAAGTAATTTGCGCCCCCTAACCCCTAACCTGCCGCCGCTGCCAGCTTCTTCTTGCTGCTGCCTGGGCTGGGCTGGTGTGGTTCTCTGCCGTGCTCAGCGCTGCGCTGGGCGGCCGCTGCACTGTCCCTCCCCCAGATAGTCCCTCGCTCTCTCTCCGCACCGCACGCCTGGCACCCACCCCCTCCACAGTGGGCGGCGACCCAGCGGCTCGGATCGGATTTGCACAGCCAGCACTGCAGTGAGAGAGAGTGAGTGAGCCAGGTAGGGGCAGAGAGCTGCGAGTGCGAGCGCGCCCCCCCTCAGATGTTGCGCCCGGTGTGGCTGCCCCCCCCCTGCACCCCCCACGCTACACCACTGCTCTCAAAGCAGGTCATGTGGCCTCCTCATAGCACAACCACTTTCGCATCACAAAAAGAAGAGAAGAAAGTATGCCGATTTTTTATAAACCTTTGCATATTCTCAGTTATATGCATAGGTGCAATTAGAAGCCATTGCTATTGTTTAAACAGAAATGCAATAAATCTCATCATAGTGGGGAAGTTGACCTGTGTACTTTTTCAATCTTGTTCAGTCTTTTGTTTTGTCCAGGTGCTAAATATTGATGAGAACTTCAAGGCTACGGCTTTCAGTTTGAAAAAGCAAACTGTGCAATATAGAAAGAAGCACATTGCCAGCAGGGGGGAATGCAGGAATCTCTGTTCATACACAAACATGGGGGGGGGGTGTCAAAGAACTATAACTCTATGTGTAATTAAGGTAAAGGTAAAGGGACCCCTGACCGTTAGGTCCAGTCATGACCAGCTCTGGGGTTGCGGTGCTCATCTCGCTTTATTGACCGAGGGAGCCGGCGTACAGCTTCCGGGTCATGTGGCCAGCATGACTAAGCCGCTTCTGGCGAACCAGAGCAGCGCACGGAAACACCGTTTACCTTCCCACCGGAGTGGTACCTATTTATCTATTTGCAGTTTGACATGCTTTTGAACTGCTAGGTTGGCAGAAGCAGGGACCGAGCAACGGGAACTCACCCCGTCGCAGGGATTCGAACCACTGACCTTCTGATCGGCAAGCCCTAGGCTCTAAGACAAGGCTTTGTGGAATAAACAGCCTCATATAACTAACATGCTTAAGTCTACTTGATGCATGAAGGGGTTAATGCCATAGAGTAAGCTGTCCTGAGACCGCATGGCTTTTACAAGCCATTCTTGTGTTCCTATACCAGGCTGGCCAGGCTCCCCCCACACACACACACATTCGGGGTGCCCAGTGTGTGTGTGCATGACATCGCACACATCGCACGCATGACATCACACAGTGTGGTGCAGCCAGACTTGTCACGCGCATGATGTCTCATGATGCGGCGGACCCCTTCAGACCCTCTCATGGCTGCAATGAGCCCCATCAGGCCCCAGTGCATCATGTAAGCTCATACACATGATGTGTTGTGTTGCCTAGCCAGGAACCCTCAATGAAAAATTTGTGGGTGCCTTGGTACCCAGGGCACCCCATAGATGGCGCCTATGTCCTAAACCAATAATTTAGGAACCTTCACCACTGCAACCAAGCCACGTTTTTCTGCTTGCACAACTTTTTCTGAATGCAGTATGGAAAAGCACATGAATCTGACCTTTGGAGAGTTTGTAAGTCAACCATTTTTAACTTGATCTTTTTCTATGCTAGGGGAAGAGGGAAATTTTGGAACTCACAATGGCATGTTTTAAAGGTCTAGCAGACTGTATTTCCACACTTTACTTTGCGCATGTTTTGTGATTTTAAATCTCTGCTGGGGTTCTCTCATCCAAGTGTACCTGCCCCAAACTTGGATCTTGGCATCCAAGGAATTTCCTTTTAATACCTACCGTATTTTTCACTCCATAGGATGCACTTTTTCCCTCTTAAAAACTAAGGGGGAAAGTCTGTGCGTCCTATGGAGCGAGTGCAGGGGGCAGGCAGGCAGGAAAAGCCCCCAAGAGCCGCACACAAGCTTCGCGCGGCTCTTGCGGGCTTTTCCCCCAGGAGGGAGAAGGGACTAACACAGCCAGTCAGTTCCTTCTTTCTCCTTGTAGAAAAGCCCGCAGGAGCCGCGCGCTCCTTAAAGGGTGCACGGCTCCTGTGGGCTTTTGCAGGAGGTGGGGGAATTGCCAGGAGAGGCTGCACAGGGCTACAGAAGCCAAGGCAGCGAGCGCGATCCATCCCGCTCGCTGCCTTGGCTTCCTCTTTAACCTTGCACAGCCTCTCCAGCCAGGGGAGGTTGCGCAAGACTAAAGAGAAAGCCAAGGCAGCGAGCGGGATGGATCGCACTCGCTGCCTTGGCTTCTTTAGCCACGCTTCTTTAGCCGCGCTGGAGAGGTTTAGCTCCCGGCTGGAGAGGTTGCGCGGCTATGGCAGAAACCAAGACAGCCAGCGGGATGGATCCCGCTCGCTGTCTTGGTTTCTTTGCTCTTTGTGGCTGGGGGGGGGGGAATATATATATTTTTTTTTATTTCCCCCTCTAAAAACTAGGTGCGTCTTGTAGTCCAGTGCATCCTATAGAGCAAAAAATACGGTATTTTTCCCCTTCACACCAACCGGCTTGCCATGAAGCTCTCATTCCATCGATTCCGGGCGATCGTACTGCGTTTCATCTGTTACATATTTAAGTGTACACTTAAAAACCATAAATATACGCCCCAGAAACATAATGTCTAAAGTGATGCTCTTCTGTCCTGAGAACACTGTTTGGTCTATTACCTAACGCTGGTGTTAATGTCTTCATATTGTGATGGGAAGCATGTAGTTGCACTGTGGAGCCAATATAAACCAACGTATTTTCACTAATACGAAAGTTCCTATTTTAATAACCTTTTCACATTTGTGGTGTTTGGAGAAGACCCTTGGGGAAATGGCCTACCAGTTGAAGCACAGTTACAGCTTCATGTTACACTTTACTTTTGGGCTCATAGAAGGGTAGGGAACTGTGTGTGAGCTGTAGAGCCAGTCCTTGCCATTTTTGCAAGTGTCGTCTCCTCAATTTGTTCTTCCTTGTTTCCACATTAACATGCATTTTTTAAGAAATCCACATGAAATTTTGTATTTAAATGAGGGTCCTCAGCAGTGCTGCCTGCCCAGAACCAACAGCCAGTAGAGAAAACATGTATCCCAAACTACAATTCATCAGGTGTGTTTCATTTTTGTTGGCTTATTAACATTCTGTGTCCTTTTAAATGTGTTGGGGGGGCGGGTACAGTGGTACCTCAGGTTACAGATGCTTCAGGTTACAGACGCTTCAGGTTACAGGCTCTGCTAACCCAGAAATAGTACCTCGGGTTAAGAACTTTACCTCAGGATGAGAACAGAAATCGCACGGCGGCAGCGGGAGGCCCCATTAGCTAAAGTGGTACCTCAGGTTGAGAACAGTTTCAGGTTAAGAACAGACCTCCGGAACGAATTAAGTTCTTAACCCGAGGTACCACTACATTGGCTTGTTTTTGCTTTGTTCTTGTTTTTATGGGGGGGGGGGCGGTGACCCATCCTGTGATCTTCTAACTTTAATTAATTAATTAATTAATTAATAATCCCATAATGCGCTGAGTGCAGAGGCAACACACCCTGTATCACTGCTTGAGGCAAAATAGGGAATGTGTTGCGCTAGATGACCAATAATAATAATAATGATGATGATGATGATGATAATTTATTATTTATACCCCGCCCATCTGGCTGGGTTTTCCCAGCCACTCTGGGCGGTTTCCAACCAAATATTAAAAACAATACAGCGTCAGACATTAAAAACTTCCCTAAACAGGACTGTCTTCAGATGTCTTTTAAAGATAAGATAGCTGCTTATTTCCTTCACATCTGAAGGGAGGGCGTTCCACAGGGCGGGCGCCACTACCAAGAAGGCCCTCTGTCTGGTTCCCTGTAACCTCACTTCTCACAGTGAGGGAACCGCCAGAAGGCCCTCGTAGCTGGACCTCGGTGTCTGGGCAGAATGATGGGGGTGGAGACGCTCCTTCAGGTATACTGGGCCGAGGCCGTTAAGGGCTTTAGGTCCATTCCAACTCAATTCTATGATTCAATGACTATATGAATCTTTCCCCTGATCCAGCATGGATCTTCTTGTGTTCTTTAAAATGTCGCATCTGGGTAACAGCAGCGCTTTCTGTTTTCCAGAATGGGGATCTGCCATTGCTTCTTGGTGTAACCTGATACCTGCAAGAGGCTAATCCAGTCCGCAGTCTCCATCCTCATACTTAGGCCACTTTTAGATTGTTGCTCTTTTGTAGGTAGGGTTTGGTCACATGCTGGCAAGTTCAGATTGTGCCATCAAAGTGGATTTGATACTGTTCCAACCAAGGTTTTCTATCCCGTGCTTCACTACACTTGAGCATGATTGTATTGTGATACTCTTCTGAACTCCTTCGAGAGACTCTTGGTGCTCTAAAGAGGGATGTCAAGAGTGTGTGTGTGTGTGTGTGTGTGTGTTGGGAATTGGGCAGCAGTGAGATCACAAGAGGAGAAACTACTGTATTTTTTGCTCTATAAGACTCACTTTCCCCCTCCTAAAAATTAAGGGGAAATATGTGCGCGTCTTATGGAGCGAATGCAGGCTGCGCAGCTATCTCAGAAGCCAGAACAGCAAGAGGGATTGCTGCTTTCGCAGCGATCCCTCTTGCTGTTCTGGCTTCTGAGATTCAGAATATTTTTTTCTTGTTTTGCTCCTCCAAAAACTAGGTGCGTCTTATAGAGCGAAAAATACGGTATATTATATTTCAGAATGTCCTGAAGTCTAGAATATCTTATTATATTTCAAACCTTCTGGTTAGCTGGAATACTAAAAGGGCAAGAGAAAAATCACCACAATTCTCTAATTGTTACTTGGCATCCAATCTTCATCTTGTGTCATTATATGAAGAAAAACACATGGGCCTCTGATTCTGGGTAGGTTTCTGTTTCCCCACTCCATATTATTTATACGGCTAGTTTTATATAAAATATAAATACACTTACTGAAACGTGAAGGCTCTTTTCCTCATATTCTGCCTGGGAACTTCTAGCTTTCAGAAGCTTTAGGGTATCATACCAATTCATTGGATTCTGAAATTTTCCTCTATCACCGCATCAGGGGAATGATGATTAAAATAGAAAGAGACAACGCTGTCGCAAGTCTGCAGTCCATTTAAGTATTTAGAAGGTAATGGAAGAAGTTTCTGGAAACTTAAGATAAGGATTTTGCCTTGAGCAAAGATCTCAGGTTACATAGAAACATAATGGGACACATAAGCAAACGGAAAATCCCCTTCTGGAAACAAAACAAAATATCCATCACGTAGTCAAGCCAGTCTCCAGTGATCTTGGCTACCTGCTGGAGTTTGTATTTCCAAAAGAAGATACAGGAGAGGTAGGCAGGACCAAGGTAAAAGATAAAGGTACCTCAGGTTACAAACACTTCGGGTTGCAAACACTTCGAGTTACAGGTTCCGCTAACCCAGAAGTAGTACCTCGAGTTAAGAACTTTACTTCAGGGTGAGAACAGGGTGAGAACACTGGCAGAGTGGCAGCAGTGGGAGACCCCATTAGCTAAAGTGGTACCTCGGGTTAAGAAAGGTTTCAGGTTAAGAACAGACCTCTGGAACGAATTAAGTTCGTGACCACAGGTACCACTGTAAAGGTAAAGGACCCCTGGACGGTTAAGTCCAGTCAAAGGCAACTATGGGGTGATGCGTTCATCTCGCTTTTCAGGCCAAAAAAGCCAACTTGAATGAAAGGGGTGTGTGTGAAGGTTTTATAGTCATATTTGCAGGGCTGGACTCGATGACCTTTGGAGTCCCTTCCAACTCTACTATTCTATGATTGTATGGTATTTTGGGAGGAGGGGATAATCCTGATGTATATTTTGCTCTAGGAGTTTGGTCAGAATTGAGCATACACATGGCGGCTGCCATGTTTTTCAGTTGTTGTCATCATGTTGTTGATTCAAAATGCTTTGGAACCATGCTGCATCCAGTCCTTTTGGAGTGAAGAAAGAAAGAAAGAAAGAAAGAAAGAAAGAAAGAAAGAAGCCACGCCAGCCACTGGTGCAAAACATAAGGGGTAAATTTTTAGCCCCCAGCCTCAGAGAAATAGCCTCCAGTTTTGCAGCCTGCAAAACAGGGCTTCAATATATGTTGGCAATTGTAGCACAACCGTAATATTACAAAGACATTCTGTTCTTGCACCATTGTGACCCCAAGCCAGCAAAACCAGGGGAGGGGCTGAAATTCATATTTATGTTAAATATAAATATTCAAAACAAAAAAATTCCTTCCAGTAGCACCTTAAAGACCAACTAAGTTAGTTCTTGGTATGAGCTTTCGTGTGCATGCACACTTCTTCAGATACACTGAAACAGAAGTTGCCAGATCCTTCTATATAGTGAGAAGGTGGGGAGGGGTATTACTCAGAAGGGTGGTGGGAATGGGTGATTGGCAGATAGCTGAGATGAGGCTGTTGACGACTCTTAATTTCCTAAACAAAAAAATATTCAAGTTTGTTTGCTGCTGACTTCTCGATTTGGGGTGTGTGTGTGGTTTTTAAGGTGTGTGTGTTTGTTTGTTTTTGGCATGGGACGTTCCCGGCATATGTGATAGAAGTTTCTATAAAACTTTAACATCATGGCTGTGCCCAGGATTCTGTAAATCTCTCGCAGATCAAACCTATCTGTGCCTTGTGGCTAGGCACTGGGAGCGAAAGTGTGGAGTACACCGCTGCAGCAGCTGTGTACAAGAAAGGCCAAAATGGTGCTTTCTCTGTTGCAAAGCAGGTTGCAGAGGAAGCGTTTTGCACTGGGGAAGGGGTGAGGAAGATGTTAACCCTTCCTTTGTCCACTCAAAGCATTTTTCACACACACTTACACACCCACCAGTGTCCTGGACTCTCTCACCTCCCCCCCCCCCCCGCTTCAATGCAAATCACTCTCTCCCATGGGCTGCATTCCAGGTATGGGATGTAATAATTTTAAAATGCATTGCTTTTCCTTCTTCTGGAATGTTTTCCCTCTTGTATTCCAAACAAAGTACTCTTCCAGTTCATTCCAGCAATAGATTTGATGAAGGATGTGGAGGCTGCAGCCCCGCCTATTCCTTCTTCCTTGTCAAACAATTGCCTTTCACACTCCGCTTTTCTCTCTGGTGAGAAGAAACGGAGCCTTTTTGCAAATTCCTTCATGAAAGTGTTAGCTGAAAGCTTCTGCAGTCGCAGCAGCTAAAGGCAAATAGCTCAGGCTTTGATGTAAATGTCTGAAATGTCTGATGACAGAACAGATTGACCAAAAGTATTTCTTTCAACAATAAACTGTAGGAGCTTAGAAGAAACTATACATTTTAGAAGTATACCACTGCAACCTTTGGACACAAGGAACCTGTTGCAGATGTTGCCTGCATAATTCCAAATGATTTCCACTAGGAGCACTAGAAACTAGAAGTCACAAATGCCTATGATTTTCCATTCCCAAACTAAAAATGACTGTTATGGACGAGTGTCCCAAACAAACTACAAATCTGTGAATAGTTTGCACAGATCACAGGGCAGGGAAAGGATTGGTGAGTGAGACGCCGAGCAGTGAAGGTAGGCCTGTTATTTTTAAAATAAGGAGTAATGTACAAGCGAGACAACCATGCCTTTGATGTACAACAAATATTCATAAGAAATTAGGAAATGACTTCACGATTTAATTCATATGTATTTATTTCATAAAAAATTACAAACCGCTTGACTGTAAAACAACTCAAAGCAGTTTACAAAAGACAAAACAGTAAAATCGAGGGGGGAAATCACAAGTCTACTTTAAAGCATACAGAAGTTAAAATACTAAAATGGATTAAAATTACCTCAACTATCTAAGTATCTTAGCGGGCTTCTCTGAAAAGGAATGATTTTGGCAGGTGCTGAAAGAGTACCATGAAGAGGCCCGCTGGATCTCCACAGACAGGGAGTTCCAAAGTGCAGACGCTGCCACACCAAACAATCAAGTTATGACAAATGTGGAACAGGTCATGTGGCACCTGTAGCAGTGCCAGTTTCGACAATCAAAGCAGTCAAGAGTGTAGGATGTGATCCATGAGAGGCAGTCAAGTACAACATTCCTTGAAATGCTAGAAAAGACAGGCGAGGGAATGTTTGGTCCAGCCAGTCAAAACTTCCTGTTCCTCCTGGCTGGAGCATCCTTCCTTTTGCATGTGGGCGTGACCTAACCTGTCCCGGTAACAAAAGGACGAGTCACGCAGCACACCTCTCGTTTGGACTTCCTTGTTCGTTTGACCAGCTTCTTAGCTAGGAATGCTCTGCTAGCTCTTAGCTAGCAGAAGCACTGGGATTATTTCCCCATATGGGGTAGATCCACATGTACATATTTGTAACTAAGTCTGCCTTCAGGAATTCAATTGTGAACTGATGTGAGTAAACGTCTTTTATTGACTTTGAATAGGATTATTATGTCTTTATTCTTTTAAGAGGGATTCAAGGGAACTTACCAGAAATGTACAATTCAATCTGAGACAGATTGAATTGTATAATAGTGAGAGGCTCACACGAGCCTGCAACCAGCTATCTGCTGTGCATATAAAAAGGGGGAATGTCACTCTGCTACATAAAGGAACTTGCTAGCACAAGTTAGGAAGGATATTAATAAACAGTATATGCTCTCCTGTCTCCCTGAACATTCCCACAAAGAGGGTACAAGTTGGGTGAGACGATCTTGCAGGCAAACTGGACCCAAGTTGTTAATGGCTTTGTACAAATAGTAATACCTTGAGCCTGGTCTGGTAGCAAATCAGTGCAGATCTCTGAACCCAGGGATGGACCTACTGTACCCACATGTTTTTTAACATTAAGGAAGGGTATGGAATGGTTTTCATAACACAGATGGACACATGACGTCCTAAATCTAAAAACACTGGAGCAGT
>NC_138030.1:83676739-83759630 GCF_964106645.2 Podarcis pityusensis
CGATAAAATGCTTTTGTGCAGTAAGAGGACAGGACTCGATATGGCAGTCAAAGTTTCTTTTCATATTATAGTTTAGAGCTCTCCTGATGTGCTCCAGAGAGCAGCACTACTTCAGCCTAGCAGAGAATGTGCTCAGGAACTCAGCCAAGGTGGTAATTGGCAGTTTGGCAACATCTCAACATCTCCAGAACATGCTGAAGCAATGCTAGAGCCACATTTTGTTTCCTAATCTCCATTTGTATAAATGTTCTACTCTTTTCCATTGGCCCCAGAGGTGAGGACAGATATACAGGCCCAGAGACCGGGGTTAGTTAAAAAATACACCCACCCCAGAGTCTCAAGTAGATGCCAAACCATGGCGCCTGGAATGGTTTCAGCCTCCTCCTTCCATTTCCCCCCAAAGCTTCTTCTCTTCTTCATTTCAACTCAGAGGCAACAAAGTCAACAGGAGAACAAACAAGTCTCTTTGTCACACTAGGCTGTGCCTATTATGTCCTGTGATTTTGGGTCCTGAACATAATTGATCCCCAGCTAAGAGGGGGTTCACACATCTGATCTCTGAGCACCCTCCTCATCGTGCTTTGTAAAGTCACAGTTTGGAGTCATTTTTTAGAGTCAAGATTTTAGAAGTAATGTACATACAGTGGTACCTCGGGTTAAGAACTTAATTTGTTCCGGAGGTCCGTTCTTAACCTGAAACTGTTCTTAACCTGAAGCACCACTTTAGCTAATGGGGCCTCCTGCTGCCGCCACGCCGCCGGAACAACCTGTTCTCAACCTGAAGCAAAGTTCTTAACCCGAGGTACTATTTCTGGGTTAGTGAAGTCTGTAACCTGAAGCGTCTGTAACCTGAAGCGTCTGTAACCTGAGGTACCACTGTATATGATTCCCATTAAGTTTATACTCTGCCTATTTGAATGATACTAATCAGCTTTGTCATATTGCACTCTCCTGCAGCCCCAGAAGACATTTAGGATACATATTCAACATCAGTTTTATATTGATTCGTCACCCTTTGGCTTAGCCCCATTTTTATTTTTATTTTAATATAAAAAAGGGAAGGGAATGAAAGTAGATGGGGAGATTTTATAACAAGCAAACTCCAAATCTGCACTTAAGATAAATTAAAACAAATAACCATTCAAGGACTGATCGTGTGTTACAAACTATGCCAGAATGAGTGATACTTGATGGTGGAATCTGCTCTCCAGAGAGGGAGCTTTTCATTACTGGGACTTGTAATTTAACAGGCGTGGGAAAGTTATGCTGTGGCCTGGTCTGCACCAAGGGGGTGGGGTGCCCCGTTTTGCCGCTTGAGGTGAAATGGGAAGTTCCACCGTACCCCACCACCAGAGAAGTGCTGGTTTCTGGTAAGAAGGCAGGGTTCTTTAGTCCTCGCAACTGCTTCACTGGGGCAAGACCAACTGGGAAGAGGTGCTGGAGTTACTAGGTCTGCACTGGTTTGGTTGTTTTGAATAGTTAACTTCACTGGCACCATGTTTTTATCGCTGATCTACACTTGACTCCGGCTCCTGACCCTCCAACCGAATGAAAATCCATTTTCAATTTAGGACAGAGGAGAAGTAATCTCTTGATGTGGAGAAAATGAGGCATTCGCTGTGTGCTCACTCAGCGTTTATCTCCACTTTCCAAACTTCATATTTCCATGCCAGGGCTTGGATTTTTAGGACAATTTACAGGAGGCTCCTCTCCAACAGCAACAGGAAGGCAAGGAGAATTTGGCATCTTCCCTCGCTTATCTTGGAGGCTGTCTGTGCTCACACAATGCGGTCACCCCGCCCCAGTTCACACATGCAGGGGGTTGAAAATGGGGTTGTGCCCTAGAGTCAGATCCAGCTCAAATCCTGCCTTGGTGCTTCACAAAGCAGGTCAGTTCAGTTTGGACTGCTTTGGAAAACATCCACTTTTAGATTCAGCTCTACAGTAGAACTGTGCTCTGGAAAATCTGAGGCTTTGTACGTTACATGGGGAAACGGAGAAATGGCTCTATGACTTATAAATTTCCAGAAGGAATTACATGGAATCTACAGGCATCATGTGCCCTTGTGGGTGAGTGGAGGCTGCCAAATTTCAGATAGATAGGTGCAAGGAAGGCTGTTAACATTGTTTCTGTGGGAATGTTCAGGGAGGCAGGAGAGGATATATTGTTTAATAATATCTTTTCTAACTTGCATTAGCAAGTCCCTTTACTTAGCAGAGTGCACTCCCCTTTTAAACACACAGCGGTTAGCTTGTGGCAAGCTCATTTAAGCTTCTCAATATAGGATTCCTGGTAATCCCCTTTTCTACCCCTTAAAAAGAATAGACATGGCACCATCTTGTGTAAAGTATCATAAAAGAAGTTTACTCACACATTCAGTTCACAGATGGATCCCTGAAGACAGACTTAGGTTACAAAGTATAACATGGAACCACCCCATATGGGAGTTAGTCCCAGTGACTGCAGACAGGCAGTCACTGCTGCTCACACGGCGAAAGCAAAATGGAGAAGAGAGAGAGTGTGCTGCCTGCCTTGCCCTTTTGTCACCTGGGCAGGTAAGGTCACACCCACCTCTAGTCACATGCAGAGGAAGTTTGTCCCAGCTCAGGAGGAAACAGGAAGTTTTATACTGACTGGAGCAAACATCCCCTTTCATGTCCACTCTAGGAATGTTGTACTTGAGTGCTATCTATGTGTCACATCCCACAGTTTGTTTGTTTGTTCACTTATTTGCCTCATAAACTTTATGTACCACTTGAGTGTAGCCCTTCGGTCATCTGAACAGTCCAAGTTAGAGCTTAGTAAACAGAACACTTTGCTGTGCCTTGAAGAGCCATTTGATCTGCAAGAATTAACAGCTGATGTGATGTTTGCCTTGATGCTATGGAAAGCTTCGCCGATTGATTTGTGCATCTCATGTAGCTATTAAGAGTGGACCATGCAGGGTTTATTTTCCTGGTCAGCTGGCAATTCTACTGCCAAGTAATGTTGACCATGGATTGACAGGTCTCCGGAGGCTGAAACACTGAGAGGGTGGAAACTGGCAAGACAGGAGTGGGGCCGAGAGATACTTGATGAGGGGAGAAGATGGTACAGAACCAATCAGAGAAAGAGCTTAGCTTTGCCTGCTGCCTTGGGGGCTGACCCTGATGGTCATAGGCTGGTAGGAAATCAAATAACAGCAAGCCAAGCAGAAAATACCCTGTGCCCCTAGGTTCTGACCCTGAGCTGTTACTTCTTCCTCTGGAAATCCCAAAAATAATGATGTTGAAACTCTGAAACTTCAGGTCCAGTCCTAACGCCTAGTCATTAGTTACCTTTTGACACCAACTGCAGGCACTTTTTATTGAGGCTTATGGGGCGTAGTAATGGAAGCCATCGCTGTGAAGTTTTTACGCCGTTCATTGCATATAATGTTTTGATTCTGCTCTAGATTTTATTGCTGTAGATTTTAAGAGTCCCTCCACATTGGTGTGTTTTTTTTTATTGTGGGTGTATTCCTCAACATTCCTGAAAGTTGACACAATAACGGGCCATCAATGGTGGATGTATTTTGCTTTGATTTGTTCTGCAATGCTTCCCCCAACACAACCCCATCATGACTGCCTAGAGGGGCTATGGTGCCACAGAGGCAGGAGAAAGCAGGAGAAATCAGAACATTAGTGACATAAAAAGTTACAGGATTTCAGGAGAACGTTACAGGATATGAACTGATTAGAAATTTGTGCTGGTCCCAAAACCTTTGCAGGCACATGCGTTATGAAAAGTGGGATGGCATCATGAACAAAAATCATCATGTGCATAAAAAAGGAGGGACCCTGTGCTATATTTTATGAAATGCACCTGAGGGATTGGTACTGTAAGCAGCAACGTGGTCTGGTGAAACATAGCATAGAAATAATACTGATGTCTCTGGCCCAGGTTGACACACATTTTCCTGTCCTGCCCCCACCTTTGACTCCTAGGACACTTCACCCAATAACCCATTAAGCTTTATGACATACATATTGGACCAGTTCCTCCACCCATCAGTACCAGATAGCTGTCCATGAAAGGTGAGTCTTTTGCACTTCTTGGTCCTCATGCTGCTCATTCACCAACCTCTTGGTACACTGGGCCAATCAGCTGGGGTTGCTGATTTTTTAAAAATTATTATTATTTATTTATTTTTGACATCCCGCTTTATCACTACCGTAAGAAGTCTCAAAGCGGCTAACAATCTCCTTTCCCTTCCTCCCCCACAACAAACACTCGGTGAGGTGAGTGAGGCTGAGAGACTTCACAGAAGTGTGACTAGCCCAAGGTCACCCAGCAGCTGCATGTGGAGAAGCAGGGAAGCGAACCCGGTTCACCAGATTACGAGTCCACTGTTCCTAACCACTACACCACGCTGGCTCTCCTTTTTGATGGCATAAATATCTCCTTGTCCAGACAGGACACAAATCAGAGCCTGAGGGTCCAAGGCATAGCCATAATAGTACTTGGTGGTCTGTAGGTATCTCAAAAAGTGACTCAGCAGTCTCTAGTGATGCAAGGGAACCAATAAAGGGAACCCTATAAATCCTCAGGGATGCAGGTAGTGCTGTGGTCTAAACCACTGAGCCTAAGGCTTGCCAATCAGAAGGTCAGTGGTTCAAATCACCGTGACGGAGTGAGCGTCCGTTGCTGTGTCCCAGCTCCTGCCAACCTAGCAGTTTGAAAGCATCTCAAAGAGCAAGTAGATAAATAGGTACCACTTTGGAGGGAAGATGAATAGCATTTCCATGCGCTGCTCTGGTTTCGCCAGAAGCAACTAAGTCATGCTGGCCACATGACCTGGAAAAACTGTCTGTGGACAAACGCCGGCTCCCTCGGCCAGTAAAGCAAGATGAGCACCGCAACCCCAGAGTTGTTCACGACTGGACTTAACTGTCAGGGGTCCTTTACCTTTACCTTTTTATAAATCCTCAACTTCTGGCCTGTTCTGGGCAATTCAGCTTTATTGACAAGAGCATGTTGCTGTCAGAACATATTTCCCGCTTACCTGTCAGAGACTAATCTACACTTCTTTGACTACTAAGTGAAACCTTAATGGGTCCTCTAGATACATGATAAATGTGGGGTCAAGGCTGGTGATATCTGGCTTGTCATGCCTGAATCCTTGGGAATCTGAGGATGGGCTCAACAGCAAACAAACAACTTTGCTGAACCAGCTCTCAACTTTTGTGGGTTCTAAACTTGACCCCTATACTACATATATTTGCTGCACACAACTTACTAAAACAATAGTTAGCTCGCAGTCTTGCCATCTGTTTGCTTAATGCATATATTCTATATATACACCCTCATGTTATCTATTCCTGTTGTTTCTGAGCATCAGGTGCTTGTGTGCTAAAAGCTTGGCTGGAAGAGTCTCTTACATAATGTCACGCAGGAATAACCTAATGGCAAAACTGGTCATGGGCTTATCGATACCTCTGTATCGCTAGCATTCTCAAGCTCTGGTAAAATTCTCAAGCTCTGGTAAAATACTACAAGGTACTTAGTATTTTATGAGGTGGGAGAATCAGGTGATTACTGGGGAACTATGGTGTAAGCTTTTTTCTCTTCCTAGATTAATAATAATAATAATAATAATAATAATAATAATAATTTTATCATTTATACCCCGCCCATCTGGCTGGGTTTCCCCAGCCACTCTGGGTGGCTTACAACACATAAAAAATTGTAAAACATTAGACATTAAAAATTTCCCGATATAGGGTTGCCTTCAGATTTCTTATAAAATTCAGATAATTGTTTATTTCCTTGACATCTGGTGGGAGGGTATTCCACAGGGCGGGTGCCAATACTAAGAAGGCCCTCTGCCTGATTCCGTGTAACCTCACTTCTCACAGTGAGGGAACCACCACAAGGCCCTCAGAGCTGGCCCTTCAGGTATACTGGGCCCAGGCCATTTCCCTTGAGTGGTCAAAATGACTGTCTTAGAATTTTAGAATCATAGAATTGTAAAGTTGGGAGGGATCGCGAGAGTTATCTAGTCCAACCTCCTGCAATGCAGGATTTTCTTGCCCAAGGTGTGCTCTAACCCACAACCCGGAAATTAGAGTCTCACGGTCTACTGGCTGAGCATCCTTAGTGCTGGACTGGCATGTAGCTTAGTGCTCCTGTACACATGCTCTGCCATAAGGAAATACTGTGCTGAGGACACTGTGAACATCACAAACATGGGATAAATGTTGACCTCTACCTGGAAAACAAGTCAAGAGTAAACCATCAGCCCTATATGTTAATAAATGTGCTAATTGAAAGTATAAGGGGGAAAGGAAGGCATTTCTTCCCTGGGAGATCTGATGTGACCTTTAATATTAAGGAATGTGCAATATTAAGGAATGTGACAGTGAAGATCTCTCAGGCAAGCTCCATTATAGTTGGAGTGAACTGAATGGCCCTGAAGGGGAGAGCATTTGTTTTGTCACCTTACACAGATGGAAAGTTGAGATCCACGGAGGGACTGCAGGTGAGAGGGTTCCCCTGGAGGCCTGGTAGGAAAAGTCAGGAAATGCAGAAAGACAGGCAAAGTTACAGAATTGAGTAAGGCAGGGAGTCAGGGAACAAAACCTTTTAAGGATGGGAGGGCTGGTGAACACAGAGACATCAAAACATAATCTGAGCCATTGGCTCCTTCGTCGAAATATGAAACTGAGTTAGACCATCTGGTCTGGATTGTGCCGTGTGCTGGGTTGAACTAGTGGCATTGATATTTTTTTTTAAAAAAAACCAAACAGCAGCAGAGCAACAGAAGGAGTGGGAGAGATTGGGTGCAACGGAAGGCAATGTTGCTTTATATCACTAAAGGAGAACAGCTGATAGCTGCACCTACCAAAATTCCCCCTTTGGAGAACCAATAGAGGTGAAAGGTGGCTGGCTGCTGTTCTCCCTTGAAGCTCATCACCCTGAAGCAGCAAATTCATTCACACCTCTTCATTCACAAGAAGCCTGTCTTTCCACCAGCAGAGGTGGAGAGGTAAGGGAGTTCCAGAAAGTTCACTATTTGCTCTGGCCCTGCCCATCCCCAGCACGTGGCCCCTAGCAGATCATCCTGGAGGGAATGCAGCCACCCATAGAAAAAGGTTGCCAATAGCAAAGAATGGACTTAACCTGGAAGGTGGGTGAAATAAAAGTGGATCTCATGTTACAAGATGGAGTGAAGGTTGGATCTGAGAAGGCTGAAAGGGAGACTCCCCAAGGCCTTGCACAAATGTGTCTTCCCTTCAGAAGATCCTTCCTTTAAATAGATGCAAAAAAGGGACTCAGCCTGGGGGTTCCTACATATAAAGCATGTTCTCGTCCACTGAACTACAGCCCTTTCACGGTGTGGAGCGATGCACTCTCAGGTAGGTACTGAGAGCGCAGCTGACCATCTCTCGTTTCTCCTTGAGGAGGGGAATCCCCAACCCTTCAGCCATGTCCTCACCTCCATCCAGGGCGAATATTCTTCCAAAACAGGCCTGAAAGGATGGGAGTGGAGTCCCAATGGTCAGGGCCCTTGGGTAGAAGAAAAGTATCTGTTGATAGGAGCATGAGGGAGTCTCGGGGAGAGAGGGACAGCCTGCAGAACGTCCTGCTATGTTTTGCAGTTTGCTGCATGACCACTTACAACCAGAATGCTCTCTCAGTTCATTTTATTTTGTTTAATAAAAAAGAAAGAAAACTCACAAAGCTTGCATGTATATTTTATATATATAAATATATACAGTATATATAAATCAAATGATTCTGGACAACACTGTTGAATGTGGCAAGAAACAGAAGTAGCAAGAAAGTTACGTGGGGCCACAATCCAACAGAGGTGCACACATTTAAGCCCACTGAAATCCAGGGATGTAAGTATGTGTAACTCTGTGCCAGATTAGGCCTCCAATTTTTAAACAGAAAACTAATTCCCATGGACAGCACCTGCAAATCTGGACTCTGCTCTTCTTTGGGTTTTCCAAGAAGCTGGAAGCATACACAGGCTTTTGAGTGCCTCAAGTGCACACACTTACATTCTCATAAAATGAGTTCTGTGTGACTTGAAAACTTGCATATTCCTACATCAGTAAAAATGGGTTCAAAATAACATACTTTCGTATCTGGCGTTTTTAAATCTCCTGCAACCAACATAACAGTATCAAAGAGACTGTGGCAGAACAAACAGTGACACACACACACAGACACACACTTCTAAATCAAGATTGGCCTCAAATTACTAACAAGAAGAAGTAAAGAAGAAAAATAATTTCCAGGCAATGGATATAAAGACTTGAACACGAAGGCACCCAGGTGTGTGCTGGCAGTCACAACTTTAAATGTGATCCACTATTGCTTTTGAGTGATGGAAGTGATGATGAACAATGGGGTCTTTGGTTCCAGAAATCCTTTTTTTTTCTTTTCCCAAAAGGCCTATGAACAAAAGGGGTGAGTGGCTGGCACAGAAACTAATGGTCCATGGGGCAGGTGGGGGAAGGAAATGGATAAGTTTAAGTGCAGTCATAAGCCTTGCATCCTTCACTGAAGAAGCTCGTGCTATATTGAGCTACAACAGACTTGCTGGTACTTTAAGTGGCAACATTTTCCAGGAGAGAGAAGAGTCACCTTTGAAGCTATTTCCTTTGAATTTGGATCCTGCTGTTATTCCCAATACTGAGTCCTAGTTTGGGCTGACTGGCTTTCTGGGCATGAACGAATTGCCAAGCAAGATGGCGGCCCTTTTGACCTGTTGCTTTCCTTTCGGCAACGGAGGCCACACTCCTCTGCTGTCTCTAATTCACTGTTGGCACCTGGTTCCTCTGTAAACTGTATTCCTTTGCCTTCAGTCTCAGGTTAGCAATGCTGTTGGCCATATTCATGCCCTGAGCAGGGCTGGCATTGGTACAGGAGGCAGAATAAGAAGCCATGGCACTGCTGGAAGAAGAAGAAGGGGGGGGGGAGAGAAAAAAAGACATCAGAATATGGCCTTTGTAAGCCACCAGGTTGCATTAGATGTCTTCAGGTAAAGGAAAATGCGCAGCTAGCCTGATCTTGTAACTTTTAACTGCAGTTTGATTTTCAGCAGGCCCAGCTTTGCGACGCAAATGGTCATAGATTAAGCTACCGTATTTTTCGCTCCATAAGACGCACTTTTTCCCTCTTAAAATCTAAGGGGGAATGTATGTGCGTCTTATGGAGCGAATGTGTGGTCCCTGGGACTGGGGGGGGGCCAGGCTTCCCCCGCCAGCCCCACAAGCTCTGGGAGCAGCGGGAAGGCTGCTCCCCGACCTGCTCTTTGGGGCTGGTAGGGGGGGAGCCAGGCTTCCCCCACCGCCAGCCCCACAAGCCTGGGGAGGCTTTGCGCGGCTATCCCTGGCTTTTGTGGGAGGTGGGGGAAGGGACAGAGCGAGGCTCTCTCACTTCCCCCACCTCCCGCAAAAGCCCCCAAGAGCTGCGCTCCCTTTAAAGAGCTGTGCAGTGTGTGTGTGTGTGTGTGGCTCTTGGGGGCTTTTCCCTGAGGAGGGAGAAGCCTGCAAGCACCGCACACACGCTCCACGCAGCTCATGAAAGGGAGCGCTGAGCAGAGCCTGGGATGCATACAGGCTCTGCTCAGCGCTCCCTTTAAATAATATTGTTTTTCTTGACTCCCCCCCCCCCAAAAAAGTAGGTGCGCCTTATGGTCAGGTGTGCCTTATGGAGCGAAAAATACGGTATTGTGAAAGGGTAAAGACCAGGGGCAGGTGGAAATGTTTGCAGATACTTGGCAATCATATCTGCCAATATTTGCAAAGCTCTTGCAAAGCTCAGAGTGGGCTTATGATTTGAAGCATGGAAAGCAACCCTGGAAAAAAGTAAATATGGTTTCTGGGACACTTTACACACACACACACACACACACACACACACACACACACACACCACTTTTCACCATGTCTGGGTCTCAAGGCAACTACCTGAGAGCAGGAATAACCGAAGTGGTCCTCTACAGGTGTGGTGGACTATAGCTTCTATCATCCCTGGACCCTGGACCATTGGCCCTGTTGTCTGGGGCTGAAGGGAGTTGGGGTTCAAAGCATTTGGAGGGTGCCACATTGACAACCTCTGCTTGAGAAGGTGGGGATTTCAGGAAGCCGGCTTCATATACTGGGCCTCTATCTTTCTGTGTTGGATAGTCAGACCAGTGTGGGTTAGAAGGGGACCAGGCACTTACAGGTGTGAGGCTGAGATTTGGGAGCATGGAGGAGCACACTACCTGTGCACACCTGGAATGAGAGCTGTCGGGCAGCTTCTCTCTTGCTGAAGATAAGGGCAGGGAAGTTGATTCATCTCTTTTAAGGGCTCTCTGATGCCATTGCTAGGACAACAGTAGGAACAGCACAACTCCTGAACAGGTAGGATCTAATCTAAATAACTATTGGGGGGAGGGAGGGAGAGATGTCGCTGAGCCTAAACAGCTGCCACTCCTTAGACTCAGTGACAGCCTTCTTCTCCCACAACACACTTCCATGTGGTAAGGAAATGCATATTGTTATAACAGTTGAGATGTTCCTGCTGCACATTCAGAAGGATGACATTACGTCATCTCTCTTGGGTCTGCCTGATTTGGGAATACACAATACAGATGGTAGACTCTTTTTCCTTGAAGGCTTTTAAGCTGAGATTGGATGGCTATCTGACAGGGATGCTCTAGTTGAGATTCCTGAGTTGCAGGGAGCTGGACTACAAGACTCTTGTGTCGGGATTCACAGAATGCTGTGTGAGATAATAAGTCTGCAGGCTTGAGTTTGCTAGCTGATGCAACGGGCTGATGCAATCAGCCTGCAATACTTTCTATGGAAGTGCTGGGTCAGAAAGACTCAGCAGTAATGTGCTGTCAGTTGATTGGTTGTCATTGGTTTAAAGGGGAAACCTATCCAGCGGTAAGTGGGTGGTATAGAGGAGTGTGGTCAGAGAGATAGAAAGGTCTTCCTATTTGCTTTAAGGTGCAGCCAGGTACTCTGTTTGACTGTATGAACTGCTCGTGTATTATAGCCTGTAGATTATGGTATATATTGGTATATATATATAGCTCACAATAAATATACTGCACTGCACTGAAGAACCTGGAATTCTGAGTAGTTCTGCTAAAGTGCCACAGAGAATTTGCGACAGGTTATGGGGTCCCTTTTAACTGTACAGTTCTATGACTCTATGTTCCAATGTTGTGTGTTGACATTGAAAATCAAGTTCTAAAGCAAAGCTTTGCTAGAGGTAATCTACCAATCAAAGAGAATAGAAGTTGCAAGTAAGTCACTGCGGAGTCCATGGATACTTATGGACTGCATTGTTTAATCCCCCCCCCCCTTGCTGATTCTGTTGCTATTATTTACTTTCTTTATTAAATTCAAAGCATGTCACGGAATCCTTCGAAACAACACTTTTAAAAATGAAAGGATCAAGCCACTAACAACAACAACAAAATTAAACCAAGCACTAAGTATCACCTTTAACCATGGGCACTGATTATAGTCGTACCTTGGAAGTCGAACGGAATCCGTTCCGGAAGTCCGTTTGACTTCCAAAACGTTCGAAAATCAAAGTGCGGCTTCTGATTGGCTGCAGGAAGGTCCTGCAGCCAATCGGAAGCTGCAGAAGCCCCATTGGACGTTCGGCTTCCAAAAAGAGTTAGCAAACTGGAACAGTCACTTCTGGGTTTGCGACATTCGGAGGCCCAAACATTCGGGAACTAAGCTGTTCAATTTCCAAGGTACGACTGTACTAGGAAAATCGCTTCTTTCAGTTTGTACATAGACTTTGGCCAAGTATTCTTGAAAATAGCTCTATTATTCAAATTTTATAGATCAGATAAGCTGAGAAATGGTGACTTGCACCTGGCTATTATAAGACAGGAAGACAGATATCACATATTCGTAATATTCAGAGTTTCACTCAAGCACCTGCATGTTAATGCATAGTTCTTTAGAGCACCCCCACCTGCTTGAAAAAAAAGGAAAGAAGGTGGGAGTTACATTCTTGGCTCTAGATCAGGCATCCCCAACCTGCGGCCCTCCAGATGTTTTGGCCTACAACTCCCATGATCCCTAGCTAACAGGACCAGTGGTCAGGGATGATGGGAATTGTAGTCCAAAACATCTGGAGGGCCGAAGGTTGGGGGTGCCTGCTCTAGGTCTTTCCCAATAAATTTATATCTACAATGCATTTAGCCAGGGTAGCCCTAAGGAACAGGTGAGAGTTGATGAATTTGGGGTGATATCAAACACGGTTGATGAGGATATAGAGAGATTGTCCACATGGCAACAATCTGCAGTTTGGATTAATGATGTAATAAAACGTTTGGAACTAAATTGGAAGGTATTGGAAAAAGCAGGTGTCTTCCTTTTTTCCTGGAACAGCCTTCGTCAATGTTCTGCAAAGTGTACAGACCCATAATTGCTGTCTTCAAATGTGTGGATTGGTATGTGTTACAAATCAACACTCACTGCAAAGTTGGAGATGAACTAGCTGTGCACATCAGCTCTGTGCAGGTGTTGGAAGATAATTGTTTTATAACTGGATATCTGGTGGTGTTTCTAGAGTCCTCTATATTTTAGACCAGGAATGAGGAATCTGTGCTCCCCCCCCCCCCCAATGTTTTTGGACTCTGGTTCCCATCATCCCTGACCATTGTCCATGATGACTGGGGCTGATGGGAGCTGGAATCAAACAATTTCAGAAGCAGTGCTTTTTTCTGGGGGGACGCATACCCCTAAACATTTTGTGAATCTTTGTACTTTTGTCCATTTACTGTATTTATTTTCCCCAATTTGAACTATAAAATGGTGATTTTCTTGAGTCAAAATGAGAGCACCCCTAAACATTTTTTTTTAAAGAAAAAAGCACTGATCAGAAGGGTCTAAGGTTTGCCACCCCTGCTTTGGATGGTAGAAGGTTCTGATGGTATCTAACTCAATCAGAGGTCCCTTCCCCTTGCTCATTGCAAAACTGTTTTGGAATACACAACCTCTTTGGGTAAGAGTGGCCATTAAGCTGTGATGCTATCTGAAGCCAAATATATATGGAGCTGGCCCACACATTCATAATATAATCACTCGGTTGCCTTTCTCTGAATTCCACAATGACTGGCAAGTTGAACATGTCAGCTGTCTCCATTTTGAAAAGCACAAAGTCTTGAACTGATATAAAACTTCTATTGCCTGTTTGTTCTGTGATGACTCAAACAAGAATCTTAACTCCACAAGTCTCTTAAAATGTTCTGGGAAGGCTTCAGTAACTGAGTAGCATTTTGCAAGGCTGAATTTAGGCAGCCATCATTGGAGGGTAGGGTTTTGACCAGGGTGTGGATAAAGAACACTTTGACTGCCACTGCTGCCATAATCCTTTCATATTCCACAAAGAAGGGGAATCAAAGTACGAACAGGTGAAGGCTGCTTCTACAAAGTTCTCAGAAAACTGAGCTAAGCCTACTGCCATTGGATCTAGATAGGAACTTTGATGCAGTCTAAGGATTCAGCTTGATTGGTTTTATATGCATTGTATATGCATATACACCACCAGATGGCACTGTGGAGTCCTGTCTTTCCCTACTGGATTCCCCTGTATGAGTTTACAACGCTTTTAACTGAATCACTTCTTTGACATGTCTAGATCCAGCCTAAGAGACTAGCAATTTGTAACGTAAACTGGAGTTAATGTCTTCAGATACATGCACGAAGGACCTAACTAGTGAGTTAGAAGTTTGCTGGTGGTCTGGGCAGGGCAAGGGGGGAATCATTCACTAAACCCACCCTCAGGGGTCATTTTATTAGGCTTTTTCCTGCTTTTATCATTATTGTGCATTCTGTTGCGGTGACTTCATTGGAGGCTAAGGCAAAGAGAAGGTAAGCTTGAGGCTTCTGTTACACACGCCTCTTTTGCATCTCCTCATCCTGTCTAGCACCTAACGGAGTCGAGAGACCCTACAAAATTGGCCTGGGAGTGGAGTTGGCACCCTTTCCCCAGAAGAACTCCAGGCGACTATGGACAGCCCCACAACCATGACACTTCTGCCCAGAAAGTTACCTTTGTAGAGTCTTCGCTTAGAATCCATTAGGGACCCCCTCGTGCAAACAACATCTTAGGAGGGATGAGGAGCTATTTTAGAAAGTGTGAAAGGAGGGAGAAATAATAAGGCAAGTGAGTTCATCAGATACCTTGTACTTGAGGGCTCACCCACCGTGACATTTAGGTGCCCTTGCAAGATGGTGGCACAGTCAAAAGGCATTAAAGTATGATGATGTCACCCGCCACTTCTCAGTAGGACTTGGGAGCAGCCAAGATGGCGCTCTTTAGATGTTGTTTCCCATCATCCTTGACTATTGACCATGCTGGCTGGGGAGGGTGGGAGTTTGGTATCCAGGAACTTCTGGGGGGCACCAAGTTGGCTATTCCTGGTCTAGCAAGAGAGTGTTGGAACTATATGTGTTATGTACTGAGTTGAATAGGATCCAAAATGCAGCAGTCTGATTGGTCCTAGAACAATAGGATTCAGAATGCAGCAGTCTGATTGGTCCTAGAACAATAGGATCCAGAATGCAGCAGTCTGACTGGTCCTAGAACAATAGGATTCAGAATGCAGCAGTCTGATTGGTCCTAGAACAATAGGATTCAGAATGCAGCAGTCTGATTGGTCCTAGAACAATAGGATCCAGAATGCAGCAATCTGATTGGTCCACAGGAGCCACCCAATCCAGCTCCAGGTGGAAGTGAATCAGCAACCTGATTGGCCTACAGAAGAATCCCGGAATTAGCCAATCACGTGGGGCCCATTGTGTAAATAATGTATATAAAGCAGACAGTCTGGGGGAACTTCCATTCCTCCTCACCACTATGAGCTGAATAAAGAGCATGAAATCCACTCTCGACTCCGAGTATATTTCAATATGGGAGGGAGGTACTGAACTGGGGCTCTGCAGAGGGCAGCTTTAAATGAATTGGCTGTGCTTCTCTCTTGGCCCAAAGTAAGGCCAGGGCCGTTTCACACCAGCTTGCTATCAAGGGCTTCAAAGTTAGCACATAGCTTGTTGAAAATAAGCAAAAGTGAGCGAAATCAACATAGCACGCAGGAGCCTTTTGCTAGCAGAAGCAACGAGGAGAGCTGACAACAATTTAAATGAAATCAGATGAGTCTGTTTGAGCTGAATGACTGTTGAGTCATTCTGTCACTCCATAATGCTAAGCAGGTCCCCAAGGCTTCTTCACTAGGAGCAAATGAGGCCCTGCAGCCCAGGGCCTCCCTTTGTTACTGACCCTGGTCACTTTTTCCTACATCAGCCCAAGGTGGATGGAGGGCTCCTGTAATTGCCATTGAACGTCAACAGAAACTCTACTAAGTTCCACTGTTCTTTCCAACACACAAGCTAAGCCACTAGCAAGTGGAAGTGAGAAGCTGAGAGGCACAAAGGGAGAGCTTCTCTGAAGTCTCTTGTTGTGGTTCGCACTTAGAAGAAGGAGGTTATTTCACCATCTTGGCTCATACTGAAGTGAGGGGATGGAGCCAATATTGATGGCTTTTCGGTCATTGCTCAGCTCTAATTATGGCCTCTCTCAGATATTAGTTGCTCACCAGGATGGTTTCTCTTTTGTAAAATGGCTATTCACTATCTTACTATATAATATACAACATTAGAAAGATCCTTGTGAAACATCCTGCCTGAATTTAGCTGTGAGGAAAATATTGCTACATCAAATGAGTGTAATTTTTTTTTGCTCTTGGACCAGGAAAATTAGGTTACCTTGTGTCTTTCTCTATTTGTGTTGGCTGCCAGGAAATTAAAAGCCAAATTTGAGGCTCAACTCTGGATGTTCTTTCTCTTTGCTATGGCTTACAGCTAAACAAATGAAAAAATTACTACTATTAATGGTAACACTTCCTAAACTGCCCAACTCCAGCCACTCTCACAGACCAGATTCTGGTCTGTGTGGACCATTGCTTGACTCATTAGAACATCCTTACACAGTGGCGTAGCGTGGGTTGTCAGCACCCGGGGCAAGGCAAGTAATTTGCGCCCCCTAACCCGTGGATTTGCGCCCCCTAACCCATGGATTTGCGCCCCCTAACCCGTGGATTTGCGCCCCCTAACCCTAACCCCCAGATGTTGCGCCCGGTGCGGCCGGCCCCCCCTGCACCCCCCATGCTACGCCACTGTCCTTACATCCTAAGTCAGAAGCCACTATTCATATATTGAAGATATCCCCATCCTCTTTGACCTCAGTACAGTACTCCAAATTGTACAACACTCTTGATCGATGTAAGGATAATTTGTGTTGGGATATTGTTTAGGGGTTTTGGTTGTGGGGCAGTTGTTGCTGCTGTTGATGTCAATTTTTTGCAGCTTTGTTTTGGATCTTATTATTTATATGAAAATTGTTTTATTTGGTTGTGTACTTTTTGATGTTTTGTTTATGAATACTTTGGTTATGTTTGTAGTTATGTAATTTTTTTATACATTGCAAGCTGCCTTGAGCATGGGTTTTACTTTGGAAAGGCAGCAAAAAAAAAATAAAAAAGATTGGTTGGCTTGCAAAGTCCTTTGTATACTAAAAATGTTATAGAAGTGAAAATGTGATTTTACGTCAAGTAGATGGTGGACTCATTGCTTCCTTTTCTAATGGAATTCCAAGAAGCCAGATTGGATAGGAAGCCTCCGTCTGCTTAGTTCCACAGAGCTTTGCTCCTATGCTTGAGACATCTGTAGATGTCTCCTTCCCTCTCCCTCTTGCCTATGTTGTGAGGTCCCTAGGAGTCCATCGTGCTGGTTTAGGCCAGGCATAGGCAAACTCCAGCCCTCCAGATGTTTGGGACTACAATTCCCATCATCCCTGACCACTGGTCCTGTTAGCTAGGGATGATGGGAATTGTAGTCCCAAACATCTGGAGAGCCGGAGTTTGCCCATGCCTGGTTTAGATCAAGTTTATACATGTGATGTCTATGCATACAAAATATCTCTGGGAACTGGTGTACTGAGTTTCAATGGTTCAGGGTTCAGGGTACTTCTTTGAAGAGGAGTAGCCATTAAGTTTACAATGCCCTCTAAATAAACCATGTATTTCAAAGATGCTGGTACAGGAGAGCTGGTTTCTTTTTCTTTTTAAACATTTGGATCCTGTCATTCTCCAGTATAGAATACAAGAATAAATCTATGTAGTCCCTTAGCCAGTCACCCATCCTGGCACTGAAAACAGGCCTGCTTCGCTTCTGCAAGGCAGTGGAACCCAATGAATTTAGCCCTCTGTGTGATTGGCCCAGCCAGTGCAACTTTGGGAACACATTCCTTGTCTTTCCCAATTCTTGCTGGAAATAAATAAAAAAAGGTAATTACGTACCAAGCAAAAGCTTTTGATTTCCCACACGGTCAACATTTGTTATGTTTCACTCAATTGTGCAGGGTTTTGCCAAGAGAGTTTCCCACAAGTTTTGCGCAATTTTCCCATTGACTTTTTTTGTGTTGTTTTTTTGGAAGAAATAAGAAAAAGTATTTCAAAGGATGACCTACAATGGTGGCTGCCAGTGATGTGGGAGGAAAAAACAACAATGCTTAAGCCTGGGAACAATCTTCCTTTTGGCATGGGTTGCCCATTGCAGTGGACATAGGGAATTTGCTTATAATTTGGCAGTAATTAAAGGAGATTGTCAGATACAAATATGATACTGATGCTGGGACCAAAAGGAAGAAGGAGCCGTTTTTTTGGGGGGGGGGGGAATGTTGATGTGAAATGAAAGATTGTGCCCCCTATCTTTGCAGTTTGCCAAGGGTTGTTGTAAAAGTACTGAGAAACCGATTCTTAGAGTGAGCTCCAACCGGCTAAACTCTAAAAGGCTTCATTTACCCTCAGCAATGTCAGCACATAGCTAAATATTTTTAAGTGATTTATTGGTCTATCTTTTTTTCATAAACCGCTTTGAGGTAGTCTACCATCAAGTGGCATATAAATTTTATGAAACCAATAAATCAATCTGACTGGCGGTGTTTGATTCAGGTTTTGAACTTCCCTTGGGCAAGATGCTACAAGCTGATTTTCCCACACTGAGTTGACCTCCACATGGCCATTATCACCGGTTACCCCTCCTCTTGTTCCTCATCACTTCTACTACTGATTGCTCGCTCGTTCGATGCAGCCAGAGGATCATGAACTACAACTCCCATGATCCCTCACCATTGGCCATGCTCACTAGGGAGGATGGGAGTTGCAGTCCAACAACATCTAGGACTCAGACATTTAGAAAGGCTGAGCTAGAGAGTCAACAGCCAGCCAGACAATGATGTGATTCCCTGCTTCTGCTTCTTGCCACTACTGTCGTCTGGGCCAGAACAAATGGCGGGTGAACAAGCAAGCAGGCTTCAAAGGTCCAGGAAGCTCTTGCCTGTGGCCCCCAGCAGATACTCAACCATGCTACCCTTTGACAGCAGCTCTGCTGATCGTCTACAGGGCAATGTGGTCTAGTCCTGCCCAGGATGGAATTCCTAACTGGCTTGGTTGAATTGAGGACAGATAAAATTGTGGGAATGTTCAGGGAGGCAAGAGAGGGTATATTGTTTATTAATATCCTTCCTAACTTGGCACTAGGAAGTTCTTTTACTTAGCAGAGTTTCACATTCCCCTTTTAAACACACAGCGGGTAGCTGGTTGCAGGCTTGTGTAAGCCTCTCACTATTAGGTTCCTGGTAAGTTCCCTTATATCCCTCTTAAAAGAATAAACATGCCACCATCTTCTGTAAAGTATATAAAAGTAGTTTACTCACATTCTCTTCACAGTTGGATCCCTGAAGGCAGACTTAGTTACAAAGTATATACATGTGGAGCTATCCTATATGGGGATAATCCCAGTGCACTCTATTGGCTGAAACCCAATAGAGAGCAGCTCTAGATAAAAGCTGCTTCAACGACAGAGGAAGTCAAAAAGAGAGAGGGTGCTGTGTACCTTGTCCCTTTTGTTACCTGGACAGGTAAGGACACATGCAAAGGAAGTATGTCCCAGCCAGGAGACTGGCTGGACCAAAAATTTTCCTGCATGTCCACTCTAGAAAAACAAGGAATGTTGTACTTGACTGCTACTTACGTATCACATCCCACAAAAACAGGGAAATGGCAGCCAAAGCATCAATGGGGAAGTGAGTGACTGTGAACAGCATTCCAAATTCCCCCCCCAAAAAAAAAGTAGGATCAGGTGTTTTTCAGACAATGGCCCCCCATTTCCCCAAACCACTACTTCTAGAGGGGGCGGAAATAAAATATGGAGAATGTATCTTAGTATATGGCAAAGTGACACTCATAGGAGGTTATATATGTGAATAAATGTTTTTCAGCCCCTGTTATTCATCTCTAGCAGCTTCACCCTCCTCCCCTTGGTGGCTCCAGTGCTGAGGTGAAAGGCAGGATTAGCCACCTTTCCACTCTCTCCTGGATGGTAGACGCTTGACTTTGTCTCGGATGGGATTCACTGAAAACAAACCTGTCCATTTTAGCTTCTCTCCATTTCTCATTTTTCCAACATTAGATTTCTGCACTAGTTTGTGATATACATTTTTAACAAGTCCTCACAAACCATCGGCATTTTAGCACACATTTCTCCCAATATTCACGATTCGTTCCTAATATTTCCTAATATAATGTGTTTTTGTTCATTCTTTCCCCAAATACATGCATCTTTATGCATACTGCCTTCTAATTTGTACATTTGTATACTTTTTCTTTTCTAGGATTGCATTTCAAAATTAAGTTAAGTACAAATTTTGAAGGATAGCTGTGATTTCGGTTCACATGTTAGTTTGGGACATGTGAATTAGATTGCACCGAAGTGTGGACTGAACCTGCGCCACCCTGTTCTTTGTTTGTTCTCTCTCTCTTTCTGTGTATGAGAGACAGAGTGAGTCATGATGAGGTATGATCCCTTCTGAAGAAAAAGTCTCATCATCAGGAATGTGTTTATTTCATCCACAAGTAGTAAGAATGGATTAAAACAAAGTAATTTGCTTAAGCAAATGCACATCATGTCAAGTATTCCACCTGAAGCTCCAGCTCTGCCACCATCTTGTCTCTGCCTTCTTGGTTTTCCAGAAAAGGCTACCAAGGCTCCTTAGGACCACATTTCTTCAGGGGTGATTCTGTCACATGCACAGAACAGATTTGGTATCTGGGATACCATCTTTTTCTAGCTGCCCCAGCTGTATTGGGTTGCTTTGTTTTGAAGAAGTGCATTTCCTGCTGCTTTAACCACCACCACCCCAGCCCTCTGGATATAACCAATCTACAAACATATGCTGCATTGAAGCTAGTTTGTTAGCCATGGCTTTCTCCCAAGAATCCTGGGAACTGTAGTTTGGTGAGGGTGCTGAGAAGTCTATCAAAGATCCACCTTCCCCCTTCCTCATGCACATACAGAGAACAACAGGTCTCAGGGCTCCCTGGAGAGAGAAGGAATGGCTTGTACACCAGGTTGACAATGAAATCCTATTCACACTTCCAGAAGTAAGTCCAACTGTCTTAAATAGGGCTTACTCCTGTGAGCAAGCATGGATAGGATTGCAACTTTGGTGTGTCCCTATGTCTGCATTGCCTACTTGCTCACAGAAGAGTAAAGGAGATCATATCTAAACCGTTCCGAATAGTTTTCTTCTGAATAGATGAGAGGCAGTGGAGAGTCTTGGCTCAGGCCTTTGTTCCATTCCCTTTCCTCCCCAGAGGAAACCGGCCAGACACGGCAAGAGAAAAACTGGCAGTGTAATATGGATGTGTTAGGGTCACCTGTAAGGAGAGGCAGTTCCCCAGGAGAGATAGTCAGTGGGCCTTGGAGCTGGTCGAGGTACAATCGGCTGCTCCACTGCGGTCACATCCCCAGAGTAGGACTTGAGGAGGGATGCGTTCTTGTTGGCCAGCATGGCTCTCTCATTCCTGCGAAACTTTGCTCGTCTGTTTTGAAACCACACCTAAGACAGGAGGACAAACACAGCAGTGTCAGCACCGCAGTCAGTGTCAGGCGGCAGGGGGACCTGACCCCCACGGCAGGTTGCCAGGAACGGAGAAGACAAGGAAAAGTCCTTACCATATGCTTTTTATTCAATATCTACAGAGAGAGAGAGGCTTGAGAATGCAGCCGCTTGGATTAACGACGTTGTCCCGAGTAAATCTCCACCCCCCTTTTCTCCCGCTTCCTCATTCGTCAACAGCACCCCCACGCCTACAGTTGCCTCTTAGGATCATCTGTCTCCAAGCTCTTTGATCTCCTACTTTTATTTTATATATATATAATTATTATTATTATTTTCTTTTTAAAACATAAAATATACGAACATTGCAATAACAATTCATACAGGTTTTGATCCGCCGAGCTTGTAACTTCCCTCCATTCCTTCAACTGGTTTTTTATTTCCACACAGATTATATGCACACTTTGACTGTAAGTTCCTGACCTTCTTTACACTTGAAGATACTATTTTAACATTTTGTTGCAAGATTTATTTCCATCCTGCTAGTGTCTCCACATTTTTACAATGATCATTCAAATACCAAATAAATCTACTCCAGTCTCTTTGGAATTTCTGGTAACTTTGGTTCCGGATCCTACCAGTCCGCTTGGCCAACATCGCATAGAACATCATCTTCGTCTGCCACTCCTGCTCTCCTACTTTTAAGGCACGCCAGGTTCAGGGAGATGGAGGGGCTGGAAGGTTTTCTAGTGATAAAGTGTCAGCCAGCTGCTCCAGCTCTGCCTCCTCCTACTCTCCCATTATTTCCCAACTTTCCCCCTCATCTTCCCCTGAGCTGTGACCACCCTCAAACCCCTGTTGTAATTCTGAACTGTCTTCCTCTTCTCTGGAAGGCTCAGGCCAGGGAGGCCATCTCCATCATTCCTCCTCTGTCCAGTCCCTGGCAGTCAGGTTCTATGACATGGGCGGGGTTTCTTGAACAGCCAGTTATTTTAATTATTTCACCCTTCAGCAAGAGATAACAGACCAAGGCAACAATTAAAAGGGAAATAATGGCAGAACAACAACTAATTACAGTGGTACCTCGGGTTAAGTACTTAATTCGTTCCGGAGGTCCGTTCTTAACCTGAAAGTGTTCTTAACCTGAAGCACCACTTTAGCTAATGGGGCCTCCTGCTGCTGTCGCGCTGCCGGAGCATGATTTCTGTTCTCATCCTGAAGCAAAGTTCTTAACCCGAGGTACTATTTCTGGGTTAGCGGAGTCTGTAACCTGAAGCGTATGTAACATGAAGCGTATGTAACCCAAGGTACCACTGTATAACAAAAACCACATCACTCCTAAAAAGTTTTGTGAGCCCACTTTTTTTAAAAAAATCATTTTGTCACCCCCTTCAGTGATGACACCCGGGGCGGTCCGCAGCCCCCCACCCCCTTCCTCCACCACTGCCTAGAGAAGCATATCCTGCAACTGTCACTCAGTCTGAATTCAGTTAGCATCTAGCCACAAACGCCCAGATTGCTCTCCGCTACACACAAATCAAAACGGATCTGTTATCGCTTTGAAAGTCAGCAAGGCAAAGGTAGCTTTGGTTCAAGTGGCCTCTTTGTTTTCACTGGCCACAAGAAAATGCTTTATGTCGTATCTGACTAGAGGTGATGATCATTAAACGATGAGCAAAGGGATCCTGTACATTCATTGGGCCAAATTAGATGTGCATGTGCTGGCCCATGCGGCTATAAATCAGAGATGTGGCTGTGTGTCTTCTATTGCACTGAGCACACAGGGGACGGGAATGAAGCCCAGCTCCTCCCATCCTCTTCAGCAGGTCTAGTCTGAAAAGGGCTAGAACTGAATACAACCCAACATGGACAAATATACTAGAGGGCATGTCTTGTTTATTATGCAGCTATGCTTCTTGTCAGGGAACTGAGAGTTCGCAACACCTCGCTGTTGAATAATTATTTATTTATTTATTTATTTATACCCCACCCATCTGGCCGGGCCTCCCCAGCCACTCTGGGCAGCTTCCAACAAAATATTAAAATTCAGTGTTTGTCCATCAAACATTAAAAGCTTCCCTAAACAGGGCTGCCTTCAGATGTCTTCTAAAAGTCTGGTAGTTGTTGTTCTCTTTGACATCTGGTGGGAGGGCGTTCCACAGGGTGGGTGTCACTACCGAGAAGGCCCTCTGCCTGGTTTCCTGTAACTTGCCTTCTCGCAGTGAGGGAACTGCCAGAAGGCCCTCGGTGCTGGACCTCAGTGTCCGGGTAGAATAATGGGGGTGGAGACGCTCCTTCAGATATACTTGAAGTGTGTGCTAAGAGCTTAGCTACACATTGCATACAGCTGGACTCACATATTGCTGCTTATACAAAGGTCTCCCTCGTACAACTACCCCAACAAGGGGACTCATCCAGACTGCCTTTCGTGCTGCACGGGTCTGGATTTTAAAGCTCCGTGCCCAAGCAGCTTCTTTGTTTGTTTTTGTCTGGGAAAACTTGCATTTTGCTGCTGAATTGGAGCAAATGGCAATCAAGTTCCCTGCAGATTGCTTTGCTCCGATTCAGTAATAAAATGTGGATTTTCCCGAGGAAAGCGCCAGGACAAAAGAAAAACCTTCTCAAGCAGAGAGCTCGTCCATACTGTTCCGCAGGTCTGTTGGGTTTTCTGCTTCTCTCATGTTGTCTAGACACAGGTCCAAGCCTTTGCCCCGGAAACCCTGCTTTGTGCCCTCTAAATCAGAACCAGCAGCAATCTGCAGAAAAGCCAATTGTTTTGTTTTTTTCTGATTCAGCGCTTCAACTGCAAGTTTTCCCTGGGGGAAAGTGTTGGGACAAGCGGAAGTGTGGATGAGCACACAGCTTTAAAGTGTGGACCTGGAAAAGGTTAAGGTTCCCCTGACCGTTAGGTCCAGTCGTGACCGACTCTGAGGTTGCGGTGCTCATCTCGCTTTATTGGCCGAGGGAGCCGGTGTACAGCTTTCAGGTCTTGTCGCCAGCATGACTAAGCCGCTTCTGGCGAGCCAGAGCAGCACACGGAAACGCCGTTTTGCTTCCCGCCGGAGTGGTACCTATTTATCTACTTGCACTTTGACATGCTTTCGAACTGCTAGGTTGGCAGGAGCAGGGACCGAGCAACGGGAGCTCACCCCGTCACGGAGATTCGAACCGCCAACCTTCTGATCGGCAAGTCCTAGGCTCTGTGGTTTAACCCACAGCGCCACCCATGTCCCTGGACCTGGAAAGCACGGTGCAAAAAAGAAGTCTGCATGAGCCCAGGCAGAGAAGGCTAGAGTATCTTGAAGTCTCGCTCTTCACTCACTCTTCACGAAGGAGAAATACTCTTGGTTAATCAAAGGAATAATAGCCCGTTGCCCAAGGATTAAAGGAACTATGCAATGATATGGTTGCTTGTGCACACACACACATCCTTATTGGGGAAGATACGCAGTTTGAGAGTTAACCACTCCTTCTCTACCAAGTTATGGAAAGCTTGACTCCTTCCCTCAAGCAAGTGCCTATTTCTGCTCTCTTGAGTTGCTTGTGCTTTTCCTGGAAAGAGAAGGAGACAGGAAAAGCATCAGGGGTGAGCCATTTCAAGCCTCTCCAGTCTCCCCTGACTGTCAGGTTAGCGGTAGGAAGGAGACTCTTGGATAAACAGTCAACTCCGTCTGCTTTATACATGAGCAGCTGCAATGTGTAGCCAACTTTTGGCATACGCTCCATCCACAAGGAAGCACGGCTAATACCTGCTCGCAAACAACTTGGACTTCCCTGCTCTCCCATTGTCATGTGAGACTTTGAACATCAGAACAGGGTTGAAGTGTGAAGTAGTCAAAAATACCCATCTATGACAGGTGAGGGGTTCTGTCTTTCTCTCCACCCTCCCTGCCCAGGGTAGTTAGGAAAAAGCATCTCTTACCCCAGTGCATCAGTTGCTATTTTGACTGCTGTGTGGATTGTTCCTCTTGGAATCTGTCCCAATTTCCTAGCAGTTCCAGAACGTTTTCCTGCTCCTCAAAGACAACCGGTATACCATTTCTCCAGCACATTCAACAGCCTCTGCTACCTACTGCTACTCCGATGAAATCTCCTAGATGAGAAGCCAGCTGCGATCTGTTCAAGTCCATGTTAACACTGCATTGACTTGGGAAGCAATTGCAATCAGGAATTATAAAGCCTTGAACGGTGCAGGGGCACAATATCTCAAGGACCCCTCACTTCAGATGAACCTACCCAGACTCTGAGATCATCCTCAGAGACTCTTCTTCGTGTGTCTCCTCCACAAGAGGCTCGGAAGGTGGGAATACAACAGCAGGGCTTTTTCTGTGGTGGCTCCCCGCTTGTGGAATAGGCCTAATATACATACTAAAGGACCCCTGACCATTAGGTCCAGTCGTGGCCGACTCTGGGGTTGCAGTGCTCATCTCACTTTACTGGCCGAGGGAGCCGGCGTACAGCTTCCGGGTAATGTGGCCCGCATGACTAAGCCGCTTCTGGCGAACCAGAGCAGCGCACGGAAATGCCGTTTACCTTCCCGCCGGAGCGGTACCTATTTATCTACTTGCACTTTGACGTGCTTTCAAACTGCTAGGTTGGCAGGAGCAGGGACCTAGCAACGGGAGCTCACCCCGTCGCGGAGATTCGAACCGCCAACCTTCTGATCGGCAAGTCCTAGGCTCTGTGGTTTAACCCACAGCGCCACCCACGTCTCTAATATACATACTATACCGTTTAAAATGTGTTTATAGGAGGGGGTGGGGGTTATTGGATTGTTTTTAATTTTTTATGTATTTTTAGGTTTTGAACTGCCCTGAGATCTACGGATAAAGGGTGGTGTATTATTATCATGGAATAGGACATCCCTATTTTCATCGGAGAAATGTTGGAGGGCGTGCAGTTATAAAACGATGGCTGCTGGGTCAGGATTTGTTCTGCAGTGGCAATCTACAGGAAATAACTCCTGTAACCCACAGAGATGCTTGCCTGCCCACACCTGCAGGCAGCCTTTGTCCTCCTTCTTTAAAATATAGTTGACAGTCTAGGGAGGCCCCTGGCTCTCACCTTTGCAAGCATATGTTTCTATGATTAAAAATAGATAGGGCACCTCTATGAGGACTTCAGCAAAGTCCATGGCCCTACAAGATTTGTTTTGGCAGCCTTACTTGGCTTAGACCTTTGCCTATGCCGTAAATTCAACTCAAAAAAAAAGGGGGGTATAAATTATCTATGCATTTTTCCTATTTCCACAGAGTTTCTTCTGATTGTTAAAGCAGAGAAAACCCGCAGCTGCTTCTAGACTTTAATAGCTATCCCCCCCAACTCTGGAATTTCATATGTTAGATTTAAGTCTGCTGCAGAAAAAACACACCTCTCTGAAAAAACATCAGGATTGTCAGTTCCTGAGAACAAAGACTTGGAGCGCAATTCAGCCCAAACTAAAGACCTTTTCATTTCCAGTGGGACTGATCTAAGCATTGTTTGATTTTGCCTCACTAAAATCACAGGAGACTTTGGTTGGATTGCATCCTCTGCAAGCCTTGCCCATTTAGGCATGAAACCTCCCTCCTAAATGGGTCGCCTGAATTGTTATACAAATTCTTTTTTATTATTATTAAAACAATTCTTTATTACAAAACAATTTACATATAACATAGACAACAACAACAACACATAAACAAACATAGACACTAACTAACAACGTATCATTAAGTTCCAATTCACCTAATTGTACTTTTTAAACCTTATTAATCTATATGCACTTCATTATTATTATTATTTCTATTACTTATCACAAGAAATTTTACTTTTATGGTTTCCTTATACTTCAAGATTCAATCTAAATCTGTCAGGAGATTTGCATTATCATAATACTTTCTAAGGTATCATCCAGTCTTTGTTGACTTTCTCGTTTGAGTTTCCTCTTATTCTCCCAATCATTTTTGCGGGTTCTAAATATTCTAACATCTTCGCTTGCCAGTCAGTTTTTGTAGGGATTAAGTTTCCTTTCCAATTTTTGGTTATCAAATCCTAGCCGCCGTGGTTGCGTACATAAAAAGGGTTCTATGGGTTTTTTGTATTTCAGTGGACATAAATACCTAACAGAAAGGCTTTGGGTCTTTTTTTAAATGAGAATTTAAAGATCTTTTTGAGTTCATTATATATTATATCCCAAAATTCTCTTATCTTAATATAGTCCCACCACATGTGAATAAAGGTACCTACCCCTTTTTTTACAATTCCAGCAGACATCTCAAATTTTATTGTACATCTTAGCCATTTTGGCTGGAGTCGGGTACCATCAATACAATATTTTCATTACGTTTTCTCTCACATGCTGTGAGCCTTATGTCTTCCCTCCACAGCCTTTCCCATTCATTCATTCATTCATATATATATTATGTCCAATGTCTTGGGCCCAACAGACCATAACCGATTTTACCTCTTCCTCCATGACTTCCCAGTCAAGGAGGAGATTATACATCTTAGATAGATATTTTCCCTCAGGCTGTATTAGATTTTCCTCTAGTTTTGATATTTCTCCAGCAAACCCTTTTTTCTTGTCTGTACTTTATCTTTCATTCAGTTGGAAGTATTGGAGCCAGGTATACAAAATTGTTATACAAATTCATTGGTTAGGATTGGTCTGGTCTGGTATTGACAAAATGCTATTATTTTTAAAAAGAAATTTATCCCTTCACTTCCAGGTGGCCCATCCTGCTTTGCCACTTGAGGCAAGATGGGACTTTGCCACACCATGCCCTCCCTTCTCTCCCCCCCCCCCCGCCTCTCCACTTCCATCACCATCGAATTTGCCCAGGGGCCGGGAAGGTGAATGGCAATACTACGCTTCCCTCTCACTAAAACTCACCAAAAGTGGGGCATCCCAGCAGCAGCAGAAGCGTGGGGTGGGGTGGGGTGGGGGGAAGTACCACTTATTGCGCTTCTGCCACTGAGGCAACTTGCTTCACCTTGACCCATGGGTGGGCCGGCTGTGCTCACTTCATTTTTATTTTTTTAAGTATATCTTTATTGATTTAATTTAAATACATTTATGGGCATAGCTGTCAAGTGTCCCTTATTTGGCAGGACAGTCCCTTATCCCAGCGCCATGTCCCCCTGCTGTCCCTTATTGATGATGTCCCTTAAATAAGCTACTGAAGGTAATGGGGCCCTTTCTATGTCCAGCTGTCCATTGTCAACAAAAAATTGTTCCTGTTTTTTGTGTTGAATATATGCTATATGGTAATTTATGGACCTAATAGGTATCTAAAGCCATTTGCACGCAACAAAATATGTATTTTATCAAAGTAATTGTTGATCCCTTATTTTGGCTGCTGATCCCTTATTTTCGAGGCTGCTGGTCCCTTATTTTCAAATCTGTAAGTTGACAGCTATGTTTATGGGAAAACAGACAAACGAACAAATAAACAAACATGCAATCAAACAAATAATGAAGAAGTCAAACAAACAACCACAATATAAGAAACAACAAAATTGGTATAACTAACATCATTTATACTCCCGATACTGAAATCAATTATAAAACTTATAAAGAAAGAAATTAAAAATTACTTCCAATTAATCTCACTGTACTTTATCTATCCTTATACCGCACAGTTGCATATTACTTATATAGTCTCTTTTTATCTCCCTACTAACTTATATTTATACAATACAAGGATCAGTCCAGTTCTGCCAAGATGTTTCCTTTTATACCATAGTTTTTAAAGTATTTTTAAAGATTCTCCACTCCTTATAGACTTTTTGTTTTGGTTGGCCTCTTAGCCTTCCTGTCGCCTTCGCTAGCTGCAGATATTCTACCATTAGGTTTTGCCAGTCTGCCGTATTGGGTATTGTTGTATTTTTCCAATTTCTTGCTACTAGTATTCTGGCTGCCGTTATCCCATGCATGAACAATGTTCTTTTCAGTTTCCCTATTTCTTTTGACAGGATGCTTAATAAAAATATTTCTGGCCTTTTTTAATGTAAATTTAAATAATTTTTTAAGTTCTTCATATATCTTATTCCAAAATACACAAATATCTGTACACTTCCACCACATATGCAAATAAGACCCAATTTCTCTGTTACATCTCCAGCATATCACTTCAATAACCTGTTTGAGAAGAACATTGGCACGATTATTGTAATAACCTGCAGTTTTGTAAGAGTATGTATTTAAAGTAGATGAATAAATGAGGAAATTAAGTTAATTTGGATATGCACAAAAAAATTTAAAAAACAAATTTAAGGAACTACAGAAAGAGGGGGAAGGAAGTAAAGTTTTGAATTGTTAAAATGATTGTGAAATTATTGAAATGTATAAAATTGAAAATAATGAAAAGAAGAAGGAGGGGGGGGAGGAGGGGAGATTTTTTTAAAAGACAAAGAGTTCCAAAGCTAAGTGTCCTTTTGAAAGAGTGGCTTTTCATCTGTGACAGAGGGAGGGAGGGAGGGAGGGAGGGAGGGAGAAAGAAAGAAAGAAAGAAAGAAAGAAAGAAAGAAAGAAAGAAAGAAAGACTGGGGAGAATAAGATCCATCAGATATGTTACTTTCCAGCTTCACAGTCCAGTTTTAAAGCAAACCCAGAAAATTACCATCAATAGCAACCTTGAGTAGAGAAACTAAAATTATTTTTATCCTTTCTTTTCTAAATTGCCATATCTGTAGCTCAGGGCTTGTCCACACTTCCACTTCCCCTGGGGAAAGCCGCTTTTTGCCGCTGAATCAGAGTAAATGTCCATCGGGTTTCCAGTGAACTGGCATTTTCTCCAATTCAGCGGTAACTAGCAGGTTTCCTGGGGGGGAAACAGAAAACCTCTCGGCAGTGGCGGAGGAACTTTCTTCAGCACCTGGGGTGGGGCAAACCACCTGGTGATGCACGTGTGACGTCCGTACGGACTGCGCATGTGCGGCATCCCATACGGTTGCCATGTAAGCAGCAGCCCATACAGACGCTGCTCGAACCGCGCCCATACTGACTGTGCGTGCCCTTGGCTGCTCTACAGCTGGGGAGAGCCAGGGGCCACCTTGTCACCCCCCAGAGTGGCACCCGGGGCAGACCGCCCCCTCCGCCCCCCACTTCATACACCCATGCCTCTCGGACCTGTGCTTTCTAGGCATGGGACAAGTGTGGATGAGCCCTCATTTGCCAGTAGAAGAGCCCTACTAGAACGGATCAAAAGCACACTCGGTCCAGCATCTTGT
The DNA here is from genome assembly GCF_964106645.2 of Podarcis pityusensis. Taxonomy (NCBI): domain Eukaryota; kingdom Metazoa; phylum Chordata; class Lepidosauria; order Squamata; family Lacertidae; genus Podarcis; species Podarcis pityusensis. Next base: position 83,706,906 of record NC_138030.1, read on the forward strand.
TCTTCCAGCGACCAATCAGATGCCTCTAGGAAGCCCAAAAACAGGAGCTGGGTACCACAGCCTCTCTTCCCTCTTTTGATTCTCAGGAACTGGTATTGGGAGACACAGTGCTTCCAAGAGTGGAGGCGTTGCAGCTCGTAGCAATGGACAGCCTTATCCTCTCCTTAACACATATATGAGATTGCTCAAATACGGTACTAAATTAAATGCAAAACATTTGCAGTTATTAACAGCATCCCCCTGAGAGTTCATTATCTATGTCACCACAACTGTTCCTATAGCCTATCACCCTGATAAGCTGTCTCTTGGGTCATGTGTGTTGCGATCAAGGCAAGATTAATTACCTGGACCCTGGCTTCAGTGAGGTTGACCCGGCGCGCAAGGTCTTCTCGTACAAAGGCATCCGGATAGTGTGTCCGCTCAAAAACTCTCTCCAGGGCCTGCAGCTGACTGCTGTTGAAGGTAGTTCGGTTCCTTCTCTGCTTTCTCTTCTTCTTCTCTTCAGAATTTAGCTGGTCACCTGGCAAAGCAGAAAGCAGAGAAGATGGTTATTCTGGAGGGGATTTTACAGGTCAAGAGGTCTGTCTTCATTGGGAGCAGATGGTTCATCATCCCTCTTAATGACTTCTGTTTAAATACATTCACCTGTGGCTTGAATAGAGACAACAACTCTTTATTTCTCTACAGCTTTCTTTATTTCTGGTATCTGAAGAAGTGTGCATGCACACGAAAGCTCATACCAATAACTAACTTAGTTGGTCTCTAAGGTGCTACTGGAAGGAATTTTTTAATTATTATTTTATTTTATTTCGTCTACGGCAGACCAACACGGCTACCTACCTGTAACTTTCTCTACATTTGTTAAGTATCCTAGCATTGGGAAGGCAATTGCATATTGAATGGACACTGCAGCAATGGCATTATTAATAATAATTATTATTATTATTTTATTTATACCCCGCCCTCCCCAGCCAAGACCGGGCTCAGGGCGGCTAACAACCAATTATAAAAACAAGTTGATTAAAATACAATTTAAAAGATTAAGATACAACATTAAAACATTAGGGGGCAATCTCTTCATAGGAGGAGAAAGGAAAAAGAAAGAGGGGGAGGGAATCAAATTGATTCTAAGCCAAAAGCCAGGTGGAACAACTCTGTCTTACAGGCCCTGTGGAAAGAGATCAGATCCCACAGGGCCCTGGTCTCAAGAGACAGAGCATTCCACCAGGCCGGAGCCAGAGTTGAAAAGGTCCTGGCTCTGGTTGAGGCTAATCTAATTTCCTTAGGGCCCAGGACCTCTAGGGTGTTGCTATATATGGACCTTAAGGTCCTCTGTGGGGCGTACCAGGAGAGGCGGTCCCGTAGGTACGAGAGTCCTAGGCCTCTCCTATTACAGGCTGGACTTTTTGCATTGCCCTCTAACCTCACTGCTTTCAATGTTCTGCCCCCACAACCCTGTATAGCTATTTCTACCAACTTGGGGCAACACATGTATCTCGTGAAGCAGACTGTTCTCCACCCAGCTGCAGGGGAAGCCTCTCGGGCACCTGGGGTGGCGCGAACCGCCCATGGCACCCATAGGGACAGCCCATCCCTATGGGCACCGCGCGCCCCATCCCATCCGCTGTCCGCCCGCTGCCTCCCCCCCCCAGCTGTAGGGTGGCTGAGGCCCCACAGCGCACCACATCTCTATGGGAGTCACATTTCCCCTTCCTATGGGCATCCCTACTGGCCCAGCAGCGGTATGCCCGGGGGGGTTGTCAAACCCTCCCTCAGGAATGACACCCGAGGCGGCCCGCCCCCTCCACACACCCCTTTCTCCGCCACTGTCTCCACCAAAGCTGACGTCATTAAAAAATGGTTAGACTTCAAGGTACTGCAGAACTTTTTGCTCTCTGCTTTTTGCATGTTCCCTGACTGCAGCCAAGCTGGTGCCAAACGTATTGCTCTGCTTTCCTTTCGACCACATCAGCCAGGCCAAGAGTCTTGTCATCTGGGCAGCCCAGGATCTCCATACATATTGGCAAAACCTATTGATGTTTTGCAACTTTCTGACTAGTTGCAGGACCTTAGCCAGACCTAGCAGAGTACATGCAGAATCCACGGAAGCAATTGGCGACTTGGCTGCAGACAGGCTAGACGAAGCAGGAACCAGGAACTTGTAGTTAGGTGTTTATTATATACAGTGGACTATTTACAGGAACAGAACATGGATATTTAGCTTACTCTCCTATACACGACTCACAACTCCTACACTGACACAGAACTCTGAACACTGAACTCCAAACACTGAACTAACACATTCCAGTTAGTAGGCCTTTAATTATCACTCCCTTGAGAGAGCTTGACCAATCAGGGAGCTGTCTCCATGCCTCTGTTATCACCAGGCAGACTAACTCCTTCACATGACTTTCTGGCTGTCTGCCAAACCTTAATTGACTCTGTGTGAGTAGCTGCACGTACACAGTTTCCCAACAATACATACTGCCCCAGGGAGGTCACTTCAGTGCTGCTAGCCCAATGGTTTGACTTCACCCTTGGAGGTGCACTCCATTGTCTTTTGGGATAGATAGATGCCAACAACTCAACGTGAGGTGTGAGGCTTATGGAAGGATACTACAACTACTGATTTATTAATCATAAATCAGGACAAATAAACATAGAATCATAGAATCATAGAGTTGGAAGAGACCACAAGGGCCATCGAGTCCAACCCCCTGGAAAGCAGGAAACACCATCAGAGCACTCCTGACATATGGTTGTCAAGCCTCTTCTTAAAGACCTCCAAAGAAGGAGACTCCACCACACTCCTTGGCAGCAAATTCCACTGTCGAACAGTTCTTACTGTCAGGAAGTTCTTCCTAATGTTTAGGTGGAATCTTCTTTCTTGTAGTTTGGATCCATTGCTCCGTGTCCGCTTCTCTGGAGCAGCAGAAAACAACCTTTCTCCCTCCTCTATGTGACATCCTTTCATATATTTGAACATGGCTATCATATCACCCCTTAACCTCCTCTTCTCCAGGCTAAACATGCCCAGCTCCCTTAGCCGTTCCTCATAAGGCATCGTTTCCAGGCCTTTGACCATTTTGGTTGCCCTCCTCTGGACACGGTCCAGTTTGTCAGTGTCCTTCTTGAACTGTGGTGCCCAGAACTGGACACAGTACTCCAGGTGAGGTCTGACCAGAGCAGAATACAGTGGCACTATTACTTCCCTTGATCTAGATGCTATACTCCTATTGATGCAGCCCAGAATTGCATTGGCTTTTTTAGCTGCCGCGTCACACTGTTGGCTCATGTCAAGTTTCTGGTCAACCAAGACTCCTAGATCCTTTTCACATGTACTGCTCTCAAGCCAGGTGTCACCCATCTTGTATTTGTGCCTCTCATTTTTTTTGCCCAAGGGCAATACTTTACATTTCTCCCTGTTAAAATTCATCTTGTTTGTTTTTGCCCAGTTCTCTAATCTGTCAAGGTCGTTTTGAAGTGTGATCCTGTCCTCTTTGGTGTTAGCCACCCCTCCCAGTTTGGTGTCATGTCGTCTCAGAGAGAACAGCGAAAGCAAAAGCTATACACACAACAGAAGTTCCCAGCATACTGTGCTGGAATGTAAACAGACATGTGACATGTAACAATCCCATGTCTGTTCCTTAAGGTGGAACGGAATTCTCAACACCTTCCTCCCCACTCTATTCCTTTTCCCTCTGTCCATTCTCTCTCCCATGGCTAATTTCTCACCCATGACTGCATTGTAGATTTGCCCTTAGAAGTCATGAGGAATGCACTGAAAGCCAGATTTTATACTTTGAGCAACATCATTGCTACTTTCTCGGATACTCATGCTTTGTGTACTGTAGTCTGACATAAGGAACCAGGAACATTTATGACAGGGGAGAATGCCTAGAGAGGGCAAGAATTAAGACACAAAAAAGTAGTGGTAAAAATATATATGTGATGCTTATTTAAACAAGTGCCTTTGCTTCCCCACCTCCCATAGTTAATTTCTTATTCTGTTGAGATGCAGGTGGCGCTGTGGTCTAAACCACAGAGCCTAGGGCTTGCTGATCAGAAGGTCAGAGGTTCGAATCCCCGCAATGGGGTGAGCTCCCATTGCTCGGTCCCAGCTCCTGCCAACCTAGCAGTTCTAAAGCACGTCAAAGTGCAAGTAGATAAATAGGTACCGCTCCAGCGGGAAGGTAAATGGCATTTCTGTGCGCTGCTCTGGTTTTGCCAGAAGCGGCTTAGTCAGGTTGGCCACATGACCCGGAAGCTGTCTGTGGACAAACACGGGTGTGGTGATCACACAGGGTCCCCGGACGTTTCACCATATATTGATCCCTGTGCCACCACTTTATTTCTCACTGCCACCACCCAGGCCCTATCTGGTACAATACTAAGTCCAGTCAGGGTTAAATTGGAACATAAACTTCTGTTTATTTATTGCAGTTTAACAAGCATGTGGTTTCATAAACAGTATTGGTCAATTACAATCATGGGGTGCCTATCCAGACCTATAACTTCCACTACCTGCTCTCACTCACTAAACCACCTCTCAGATATTTACTTGTCTTCCTAGCTCCTAACTATTCCCGACTCAGCTTATTTCACTACACTAACTCACCCTACCCACAGACTCTATCCCAATTCACTCCCACTCCAACCAACCACCCAACTCCCAACGAACTCTTCCCTTCACCCCTCCCAGAGCTGGTTTTATAGTCCCTCTGACTCCACCCCTCTGGGTTCTGATTGGGTAACTTGTTTAAATATTTCACCTCCAGCCCTCTCATATGTTAACGTCACAGCCGGCTCCCTCGGCATGTAAAGCGAGATGAGTGCCGCAATCCCAGAGTCATTTGCAACTGGACCTAATGGTCAGGGGTCCTTTGCTTTACCTTTGAAAGAAAAAAAAGGCTCTCTGATACAGACACCAGCTGATCTCAGTGGGAAAGTAAAATCCCATTGCTCATTCATTCTTCTGTTTGCCAGTCAACTGAGAGCAGATATCAAAGCACGTCGTTGTGGGTTATCAGTCTCAAATAGCATTTCCTGGCTCACAGCTATACTGTTCATCTTGCTCTAACACCTGGGAATTCTGATGCATGCAACATGTGAAATAGTCTTATATAAAGGTAACTGGTTCTTTCTTGTTCAATACTGTGTACTCAGACTGGCAGTGACTTTCCTTCCCAGTCTTATCATGCAAGATTCTTTACCTGGAAAATATGGGTTCAACCCAAGGCTTTTGACTTGGAAAGTTTCCTAACCAATGCAAATACAGTGGTACCTCTGGTTAAGAACTTAATTCGTTCCAGAGGTTCGTTCTTAACCTGAAACTGTTCTTAACCTGAGGTACCACTTTAGCTAGTGGGGCCTGCCGCCGCCGCGCGATTTCTGTTCTCATCCTGAAGCAAAGTTCTTAACCCGAGGTACTATTTCTTGGTTAGCGAAGTCTGTAACCTGAAGCGTCTGTAACCTGAGGTACGACTGTACTAGCTTCAGAGGAAGAATTTTCTTCAGGACCAAAGCAGAGGAGGAAGGGGTTAAATTTATTCCCCATGCCTGTTCTCATCCTGCTATCAGCCACCCAGCCCAGATCCTGCCACTGATGAAATTTGCAGTTTTAAAAAACAAAGCAAAAAAGAACACCTGCATGTTAAATGCAAAGATGCAGATTTGGTGTCATGTCTAGTTTGGTCTTGAATCATACTCTGTAAGTCTCAGGTTGTCCTGTGCTGAATTGAGTTTTCAAATTCTTTCTAAGAGGAAGACAGCAGAGGGATGAAAATAAATTCAAAAAACACAGAGAATGCCTGCCTTGGAAGAGTTGCCCAAATTCTCCAGCTGTTAATAAGCTTTGTTTAAAAAAATAAAATCAAATCAACTGCAGCTTCTGGGGAAAGTATCATGTTAAAAAGGCACAGATCCCTGAACTGATCAAAGCCTTATGCGACTGAAAGAAATTACTAAGAAGCAAAATATAGTCAATTGGCCCCACATTTGCTAGCAGAGAGGTGTCTCATCTATTAGGCAAATGGGACATTTGTCCTTGGCATCTGTTTCATACCCGCAAGTCAAATCCAAGTTTCAAACTGCAGAGACATGTTCTGCAAGCTGCTAAATAAAATACGAAAATTATACAGTTCATGCAAGTGTTTGGTCTTTTAATCTAATAAAACTACCACAGTTGATTTTTCCAGACCTTTTTTTTACTTTCATCGTCAACACTGCTGGAGTGAATGGAAGTGTTTGAAAATCGTTTGAGTGGCTTTCCTTTCCTTTCCTGTTAGAATTTTTCACATGGATACTCTCTCTGGGAGGGGAATAGCTCTAAGGGAGAAAGTTTGACTAAGAAGGCAAGATACTAGGCACATTATTTAAGCCAGCTGTTTATTTCCCTGTACATCAGACACTGCCTATGCCGCTCAGCTCCACTGAAGAGTAAACCTGCTCAGCTAGAATAACTGGAAGAAATATATGAACTATTTGAAGAGCAACTGTAATCAACCAATTGCACTAGTAGGACTACAAGAAGTTTTGTAAGGAGAAATATATGAAATATTGCAAGGTAGAGAAAGAATAGAGATATTAGTTATGAGACTTAAAGGTAATAGTGAACGTAAGAAATGTATATTAAGTGAATAGATTGGAAAATTTTCAGATGTGATTGATGGAAGTCAAAAAATTGTATAAGAGGTAACAGTATGTTTAACTATTGTTGAAAATGATATGTTAAAAAAACTAATATAAATTTATATTTAAAAAAAAGAATAATTTCATTGAAATGGTGGCTTTCACATTCTAAGGGACTTAAATCCGACCACCACACAACCTTATCACTTCCCAAGACAGGCCAACAAACCTTTGATCGATCTTCCCATTCACACACCCCCATCCCCACCCCTGCCGCCCGTTGTGTCCCAGGAACACATTTATTTGCGGTTTTCTTAAACTTTGATTGGATTTTATTTTATTTTGAAAATTATCATTTAAAGATTTGACTTTATCAGGTAGGGCAGAGTGTGACTTGTGAGATGGGAGGAAAAATACAGAAAATGTTTGAGAATATTGGAATACTTCCAGCTAGGTCATGGGTAGTCAAACTAAGGCCCGGGGGCTGGATCCGACCCAATCGCCTTCTAAATCCAGCCTGCGGACGGTCTGGGAATCAACGTGTTTTTACATGAGCAGAATGTGTGCTTTTAATTAGGGTAAAATGCATCCTTGGGTTACTTGTGGGGCATAGGAATTCATTCATTTCCCCCCAAAAAATATAGTCTGGCCCCCCACAAGGTCTGAGGGACAGTGAACCGGCACTCTGCTGAAAGAGTTTGCTGACCCCTGTGCTAGGTGTAACAGAACCTTTTGACCTTGCTAAGACATGCCTGCCACCATACCAGCAAAGAGGGTAATAAAGATTATCCCAGGAAAAATTATACAGGTATCCTGAAGATGGGGAGTGATGTAGCAGTTCAAGGACTGATTTATTGATGAGTCTAACTTCCAAATCAACTTCATTTCTGAACTACACATCTCTGGCCATTGGCCATGCCTGCTGGGGCTTATGGGAGTTGTAGTTCAACAACATCGAGCAGGCCAAAGCTCCCCACAAACCTGTACTCTGCTGGAACTCCTGGTTTCCTCTTGTGATGCGATTTGCGGACCCCTCTGTTGATTTGTATATTTTGTCGGAAGCACTGACATTCACTTTTCTTGCTGCCAATTTAGGATATTTTTTCACGGATAAGGAACAGTGATCATATGCATATACAGTCACACCTCTTGTTACGTTCGGTTCAGGTTACGTCTTTTCAGGTTGAGTCCCGCGGCAACCCGGAAGCAACGGAATGGGTTACTTCCGGGTTTTGCCACTCGCGCATGCGCAGACGCTCAGAATGACGTCACACACATGCGCAGAAGCGGCGAATTGCGACCCGCACAGATGCAAGTTGCGTTCTGCTCATGATGTGAACAGGGCTCCAGAACGGATCCCGTTCGCAACCAGAGGTACCACTGTAATTTGCTCTGAAAAAAAATCTCAAGTGCACTTTTTCACAAGATTAACTTTTTTAAAACTTCTATCAGAAAAAGGGAGGCGGAGATGGGTGCATCTTTCAAAATGGCATGAATGTTGGGGGAGCAGTGGATGGTTTGCTTTTTGTGATACAGATGTTGCTCTTTCCCAACTTACGGAATACAATGGTACCTCAGGTTACAAACGCTTCGGGTTACAAACACTTTGGGTTACAAACTCCGCTAACCTGGAAGTAGTACCTTGGTTTGAGAACTTTGCCCCAGGATGAGAACGGAAATTGCGTGCCAGCGGCACAGCAGCAGCAAGAGGCCTCATTAGCAAAAGCGTGCCTCGGGTTAAGAACAGTTTCAGGTTAAGAACAGACCTCCAGAACAAATTAAGTTCATAACCCGAGGTACCACTGTATGCAGAAATGGCTAAACTTACCAGAAAAATAAGAAATCAAGATAACAAACTTTTTATAAAACAATGGAAATGATTCATGGAATATTTACAGATAAGAACATTGGCAGGATTATTGGAATAACCTGCGGTTTTATAAGAGTATATATTTAAAGTAGATGGATAAATGAGCAAATTAAGTGAACTTGGATATGCAGAAAACATTAAAAATAAATTTAAGGAACCGCAGAAAGAGGGGGAAGGAAGTCGAGCTTTGAAATGTTAAAATGATTGTAAAATTATTGAAATGTATAAAACTGAAAATCATAAATAAAATATAAAAAGGACATTGCTCTTTCCCTGTAAAATCCCCCCCCCCCAGCAGTTGTTACAAAATGAATGTGCTTCCTTTGTCCCGGGAAATGAAAAAAAAAGACTCTGTAACTACTAGAAACAGCTGGCTATAAACCTAGTTGTTCTTTGTGTGTTCCTTGATCATTATAATGCAGTTTCCCTGTTTTGCAAAATCTTGCATGCTTTATTCAGGTTGCAACAAAGTCATTTGTATCATTTAGGCTGATATCGATCTATTCAGTATCTCTGCTTTTTCTAAACTCAACATCAACATTTTTGATAGCCATATTGATTCGTCCTCCAGATTTTTTCGCCTCCGAGTAATGGGTTATGTCTTTAGCACTTGGATTTTTTGTTCTCCAGGCATCATATAAATTAAAATTCTCAATTAAGTGGAAAAAGGCGAGTGGTAATCTACCTGAACTCAACATTTTGTCTCTTTGCGTTGTGTCCATTTCTATCGATGTCACCCCATTAAAATCTCCCATAATTACTATATTTTCGTCCACATTATCCCATAATCTCTCTTCCAATTTTCTAAAAAAATCATCTTTTTACTATTCGGAGCATATATTCCCACCACTATGATTTTCCCTTCTTTTGTTTGTATTTCTACTCCAAGTACTCTACCTTCATCATCTTGGAATAACATTTGAGATTTCAACATTGTATTTACATAGATGACCACTCCCTCTTTCTTTCCGGTCCAGATGCTAAATATTCCTGTCCTAGTCTCATATTTTTTAACACCCTTACATGTGTTTTGGATATACGTTTTTTCTTGTATACACATGACATCCCATTTTTTCTTCTTTAATATACATTCTAACTTAGGCTGATTTGGGCAAATGAGGTTTGGTTCACAGACAGTGACAGACAGACAGATGGAGAGACTAGCGAGTGCATGGAACATGCCACCATGGGCGTCTAAGGGCTGTTCACAAAGCCCCATGGTGGCATCCCATATGTTCACTACAGCTGCCTACTTCTGCCGGCCCTGTACATCACTCTGCGCCAGATGATCCACATGGCTGATCCCACATCACAAGACTGAACACGGTGCCCCAGCTTCCAGAAGGATGCCCTTGATTTACTGGCTGTTTTAAGGCTAGGGCAAGCTGCAGTGACAGAGATATGATAAAAGCAGCAATATGAGAGCGGAGTGGGGATGAACTGAGAGGAATCTGGCAGTCGGTCATGGTCAAAGTCCAGATGTGCAACGCTGTGCCTGAAAAGATTCACTCACAAACTACAGAAAGATCTGTTAAATTCCTCCCATAGCTTCCTCCTTTGCGGCAATTGTTGTGGTCGCCACAATTTACCATGGGGCAGCATCCCATTCCTATTAAAGCCGTTATAAAACGTGAAGTATAGAGCATATAAAGAATTCTGGTGAATACCGCACACATGATTTTACAATCTGCAAGATACGCGCAAATAAATTATGACATTCTGGGAACACGGTGACCTCATAACCCAGAAGGAAATCTCTGTAGAAAAGCAAGGCTTAAGATGTAGGATGGAAGCAAAGTCGAGGGACACATAATGCTAATCAACCTTCGGCTGAGGGGTGGGGGCTGGGGGCAACCACGTCAAGTCATAATTTCAAATCATAATGGGTGGAAATGATTAATTGCCAAGCAAAATTCTCCAGCTGAGCTGCCAACTTTTTTCTGGCAGGGCTCCTGTGCTTTTAATAGCTACAAGATTGACAGTAACTTGAACAGGTCCCTATATTCAGGTTTTGGTAATATGTACATTTATTTAATCAATCAGTTAACTGATTATTTAGTTAAAAGGCTTTAAAACCTTAAGATGAGAGTCCTGTCTTGTATATAGATTTTCTATCCAGTCATCTTATGACAGGTACTACCAGATTTTGCGGCTAAACCTGGCAGGCGCATGACTAAATTAATCCATGGAAACCAAAATGCTTGTTTACAAAGCTATTGTACTACCAACCTTACTATATGCTTGTGAAACATGGACCACTTATAAACGCCATCTCCAACTCCTCGAAAGATTCCATCAACGGTGTCTCCAAAAAATTTTACACATCACTTGGGAAGACAGGCAAACTAATATCAGTGTACTGGAAGAAGCAAAGATCACCAGTGTTGAAGCAATGATTCTTCAACATCAACTGCATTGGACTGGTCATGTTGTGCGGGTGCCTGATGATCATCTTCCAAAGCAACTACTCTATTCTGAACTTAAAATTGGAAAGTGTGATGCTGGTGGTCAACAAAAGAGGTTTAAAGACTATCTCAAGGCAAATCTTAAAAATGTAGTATAAACACTGACAACTGGGAAACGTTGGCCTGCGAGGGCTCCAATTGGAGAACAGCCTTCACCAAAGGTGTCATGGGCTTTGAAGACACTCGAACTCAGGACGCAAGGGAGAAACATGCTAAGAGGAAGGCACGCTTGGCAAATCCACACCGTGATCAACTCCCAACTGGAAACCAATGTCCCCACTGTGGAAGGACATGTGGATCCAGAATTGGCCTCCAATGTCACTTACGGACTCATTGCTAAAACCGTGTTTATGGAAGACAACCTTACTCGGCTACGAGTGATCGCCAAAGAAGAAGAAGAAATACCTTTGGTCATTTCATCCTAGATCTGCTTTTAGGATGTTCCCTTATTACTTAAACCTGGGTTAACTGTAGCTGGAAATTCATTTTGACTTGTTTTGTAGGAACCACCAGGGACTTGCATGTGTCATACAGAAATGCCATTGCCAGCTGGATTCGCAGATAAACAAAAACAAAATCTCATTTTAATAAAGATTCCATCTGCATGTCATTCAAATGCTCAGTTCACAAACGCAAGAATGTTTGGCTCCAGATCACCTTCCTTGCCAACTCTGCAAATAGCCAGGAAGAGAGCGGCAATGCTGTAATTCACCAGCACTGATTGGGTGTTGCAGGGTAATGAAAGACATAAATACGAGCTGGAGCAAAGGGTCAGGCCACCAAAGGCAACACTCTTATTATATAAAAGAACAGAAATGAATCTTATTTGCTTAAATGAGGCAGGTTCCCAGGATAATACCAAGATCTTGTTGGAACCGTAAGCGGATTTTCATTTAGAAAGTGAGCTCTGAACCACTAATATGCTTTATGGGTCCCTTTGGCAAAATCTGTCTTGACTAGGACTCAAGAAATGAAGGCACGAGATCCAATAACAACACAACCTGAGACTGCTTATTGCATTCCAGGCTCCATTAGTCTTTCAATGCAGACAAGCAGCTCAACACATTCCACGGATGAAGAATAAAGACTCTTTCATCTCGTGCTGGTATGGTGGATCTCTTTGGTTTCTTTGAAATTAGAGTGTTCAGGGCAAAATCTTATTTGTTGCTTTCCTGCAGTTTAATGGCCTTGCCATTTTCAGATAAATAGTTCTGAAACTCGATGGAGACCGTTCTGCCCTTTGCTGCCAAGGTCTCCTGTTCCCCCCTCCCACATCTGCAGATCTGGAGTCAAGGACACTTGGAAATCGTTTGACTAGTCCCAAATTAGCTCTCTGAAATTTGTATGGTGAATGAGCTATACGGAGATTATTAGCCTGTTGTCAATGGGTATGACCAGTGCTTCTTTTCTGGGGGGACACAGGGGTACGCAAACCCCTAAACATTTTGTGAATCTTTGTACAGTCGTATCTTGAATCCCAAACGCCCTGGAATTGGGACGTTTTGGGTCCCGAATGCCACAAACCAGGAACTGATTGTTCTGGTTTGCAAACATTCTTTTGGAACCTGAACGTCCGACGGGGCTTCCGTGGCTTCTGATTAGCTGCAGGAGCTTTCTGCAGCCAATCAGAAGCCACGATTTGGTTTCCGAACCTTTTGGAAGTCAAACAGACTTCCGGAACAGATTCCGTTCAACTTCCAATGTACGACTGTACTTTTGTCCATTTGCTATATTTATTTTTCCTGATTTGAACTATAAAATTGTGGTTTTCTTGAGTCAAAATGAGAGTACCCCTAAACATTTTTTTTAAGGAAAAAAAGCACTGGATATGACTACGCCTAAGGCTGCAATCCCCGTGACGGGGTGAGCTCCCATTGCTCGGTCCCTGCTCCTGCCAACCTAGCAGTTTGAAAGCACGTCAAAGTGCAAGTAGATAGATAGGTACCACTCCAGCGGGAAGGTAAACGGCGTTTCCGTGCGCTGCTCTGGTTCGCCAGAAGTGGCTTAGTCATGTTGGCCACCTGACCCGGGAGCTGTACGCCAGCTCTCTCAGCCAATAAAGCGAGATGAGCGCCGCAACCCCAGAGCTGGCCACGACTGGACCTAATGGTTAGGGGTCCCTTTACCTTTAAGGCTGCAATCTTACATACATTTCAGTACACTAACTCAGACATAATAAGCCCCATGGAACTGGACGGGCTTCCTTCTGAACAAAATCACTCCGCTTTATCAGCTGGCACTTGGAGGGGAGGGAAACTTATAACACATGTCATGACCTGGAAGACCAATGTTCCAATCCCCCCTTGACCCTGAAGCTCATTGGGTGACCTTGGGCTAGTCCCTCACTCTCATCTTAACCTACCTCACAGGGTGGTTGTGAGGATTAAAAGAGGAGGGGGTTGAACCATGTAAACCACCTTGAGCTCCATGGAGAAAATGAGGGCAATAAATGCAATCAATCAATCACATTGAGGAAAGGTGAAAGTCACATGGCATTTGGTAAAGAGATGATTCAGAGACCTCAATATTGATCGAATACTGATTGAATTTGGAAAGTGTAAATTCCAGAAAGAAAGAAAAACACAGAGAAATGATATATGTAGATACGAAAATTAATCATCTCAGCTACTGGTGAAAGCCAAGCCAAACCTGAACATGAAGCCCTCCACAGATATGAAAGCCGTTTTTTTTCTCAGAGGCAGGAATTAATGACAGTCCAAGGTCAAGACCATAACTAATCCTGGATTATTTGAGTCAAATATTAAGGTTGCCCCCTGCCGCCGCTGCCACTGCCAACACACCAGATAGTGGTTGGTCCAGTGGTTGTAGACTGAGCAGATCAATTGGCAAGTGAAGCTATCAGAATACAGTAGTACCTCGGATTAAGAACTTAATTTGTTCTGGAGGTCCGTTCTTAACCTGAAACTGTTCTTAACCTGAAGCACCACTTTAGCTAATGGGGCCTCCCGCTGCCACCGCTGGGCCACCGCCGCGCCATTTATGAAGCAAAGTTCTTAATCCGAGGTACTATTTCTGGGTTAGCGGAGTCTGTAACCTGAAGCGTCTGTAACCCGAGGTACCACTGTATACCACAACCATTGGTTTATTGATGTGTGCGCCAGCAAGTAAGTTTCCCACCCAAAACCATGTGCACACTAATTTTGGGAAAGGCAGGCTGGGGCTGCCATGTGGAGTGCATCAAATTGGCCCCACAGAGCCGTGACATTATTTGGGTTCCCATCAACACATGCGCTCCCACTTACGTACGTGTCAAAAATGGCGCTGAAAAATGGCTGGGGCAAAAAGGGTAGGGGCGGAACAGGAAAATCCCCACTTGCACACGTCCTTTACTGGAACCCCAGGGTAAGTGGTTTCCACAGGGGCGCCGCAGAAAGAATGTGGTGAGTTGAGGGAGCTGTGGACTCGGAAAAGTTGAAAACCACTGGGAGAGAGCACAGCAACTGCTGTCTCCAAGTAACATGGCACATTATTGTGGCGCGGCAAACATTCATTACTCCAGCATTGCCATCTAAGAAGTTCTGTACAGATGAGTAAGACTGGAGTGAAACTTAACATCTTTTTGAAGTCAATGTAATTCCTTGGGAGTAAGCAAACAGAGGCTTTGCAAAGCACTTTCTCTGGAATGTTACCCCAGAGATGGAAACTTTAACCCATCATGAACAACAAATGGATTTCACATTTAGCTAATACACTCACATCTCACATCTCTTAACCTTTGGGTATGACGAATATTTGGAACGTATTGTTCCTGGGTTCCTGCCAGAAATCTAATGACCATCTTGAGATTCTAAATCTCAAGGATGAGTAATATACATTTCCAAAGACTGCTGTTTAAAACATAATTCCCTGTAGAAAAATAGATGGAGTAATTATTATTTGTATTAATTTAATTTAATTTGTATGTTTCATTTATTTCATAGATTTATATGCTCCCCTTCAGTATGACTATTTCCAGAATGGCTCATAATATTAGTACTGTTGAGAATGGTCTGTGCTTTATCTATGCAATTCCACAAACAACTGAGGAATAATTTCAGAGTAAAAAGTGGGGGCATCATCCAGTCAAAGCAGAGCACATTCTGAGTCCCATTAATTTCAATAGCACAAGTTGGCATGCACACATCTCTTCCTCTGGAATTCATGGCACTTAAAAGTTGGATAGTGCCCTCTTTGATATAACTGCATGTTGCCACCTTGCAGAAGGGCCAAACATCACCACAGATTGTGAGGATTAAGAAACTGGCATTGAATTTATATCTGCTTTTCATCGACCATTTCCACACAAGGGCTTCAAGCTATTGCACTTTACATATAGATCTCCCTCCCTGTCTGAGTGATCTATACCATTTTTTTTAAAAAAAAACAACCTTTGGTGACCAATTCATTAGTAAAAGCAATCGTCTTCTAATCTGCTTCCTGGGTATCTTTCCATTGAATCACATATATACTGCAGAATTGTGTGGGGTTTTTATCCCTGTGTACTGCCTTTTCTGTGGAAGTATACAAGCATTAGCCCTGATAAGAGTGCTGATAGCTTGAGAACTGAGAAATAAATGAGGGGAGATGACGAACCTCGTAGCTCCTTATTGCAACAGTTTCTCCTAGCTTACCATACAATTCAAAGGGAATGAAGGGAGAAACAAATGCACAAAAAGATTTTTCAGTGTGCTGGAGTCAGGGAGCACACGTTATTCTTAAAGGAAAAATGTATTTTTAAAAAGAAAATGGGGTCTATAAGAATTCTGATGGGAACCACCAATTGCAGGGTGGAGAGATGTAATATTATTGCAGAAAGGAGACCTGGAAGAATAAGGACAGAATGAAGAGATCACTTTGACACTATCTGCAAGTCCACACAATACATTTAAAACATATTCAATATACATTTAAAATGCATTACATTCCCCAAAGCATCCTGGGAACTGTAATTTCCCCCTCACAGAACTACTGTTTCCAGCAGCCTTAGCAAACTGCAGTTGCCACCACCATTCCGGCAAAGTTGTGTGCTTTAAATGTGCATCATGAATCGTCTGGGTCTGCTCCTGGGTGGGTCAAGGGACGAGACCAGCCGAGCCTGGTGCCTCTGGGGCAAGGCTGGCCCAATAAATTTTGGCACCAGGGCAAACCACAAAATGGCGCCCCTCTCTGCCAGGGAAGAAGAGGTAAGTGAAGATCTACATTGGGAATGAGGGCGGAATAAAGATCTACCGTACATCAAGAACAAGGATGTGGAGAAAAGCAGTGACTCCTATTCGCCAAGAAGCCACTGTAGAGGTGGCATTGAGGGGGGAGCTACAGCAGATCCAGCCTCCAAGGAGCGAGTCTCAGCTGCTCATGTGGATCCTGCCACCCAAGGCAGTTGCCTCACCTTGTCTCATGGGAGAACATGAGGGACACTGCAGAGGCAGGAGAGAGAGAGAAGCAAAATATTTCCATCCCCAGGCAGAACATAGCCTGCACCCTCACATTTCCGACTCCTTGTTTACTCCTTTCCCTGGATTACCCTGAGGAGGAGACTGAAAACCCGAAACTTCTATTCACACATCCCAAGGCCTGGCAGCCCCAGCCCCCTACTCTGTGCCCATTGGCATGTAGCCCATCCTTTTGCACCAAAAGATCGGCACTACTGGAAGTAGTGGCAGCAGCAGGGAGAACAGAACTGGATGGTATTTGGGGAGTATCTTGTTGGTATCAGGAAAGTTCCCTTCTCTGATGTACAAGCACAATAAAACTATAAATCTGTGATGAAAATTTCAAGCTTGTGCTTTCCTCTCAGATTCATGAGTGTCCTGGGTGTCCTTGTTTTCTCAACTAGCTGGGAACATCCAACAAACTTATCCCCACACTCTCGTATTCCCCTGGTCAAGAATACAGAGGTCCAGATTCTGGCTGAAACAATAACCAATATTCTCACCTGAAACTTGATGCAATCCCAATTCTCTCTCTCAATTCTCTTCCTTCTCTCATTGTTTTTAGCTTTGGGTTTCAAAGTCATAAAACGAAATTACTCTTCTCTACATATTCCTGTCTCCTGCCAACCTAGCAGTTTGAAAGCACAAAGTGCAAGTAGATAAATAGGTACCGCTCCGGCCGGAAGGTAAACGGCGTTTCCGTGCGCTGCTCTGGTTCGCCAGAAGCGGCTTAGTCATGCTGCCCACATGACCCGGAAGCTGTACGCCGGCTCCCTCAGCCAATAAAGCGAGATGAGCACCACAACCCCAGAGTTGTCCGTGACTCGACCTAATGGTCAGGGGTCCCTTTACCTTTACCTTACATATTCCTGTAGCACATTTCTAAACGTATGGACCTGTTGAATTGCCAAGTGTCGTGGTTAACCTAGAACAAGAAGACTGAACTTTTTGCCCGAAGTTCTTGTACCACACTGACCCCAGATCAAGATGATACTGGGCCTAGAAATTAAAAGAAAGGGTTTCCAGTTCTTGCCTAAAATTAAAAGTATTGTTTTGAAAGGAAAGCTATTAGAGTATGAAGAGGGAAAGGACTTCTTGTGTAACAGCTCACTCACACACCGGAAAAGAGTACAAATATAGATGCTTTTGCATAATAATTTATGCCCTCCCAATCTAGATCTCCCTACATTTGCGTCAGGAAAACTCCTTACTGGTGCATCTTGCCTTCATCCTCCCTTCTCTACTGGGACACCTCAGAGAGACTATTTGGGCCGGACACCTTAAAGCAAAACAACACACCTTGTGAAATTCTAAGAAAGTTTTTGAAACATGTCTTGGCCTAGTACAGGGGTAGGCAACCTAAGGCCCGGGGGCCGGATGCAGCCCAATCGCCTTCTCAATCCAGCCCACGGACAGTCCAGGAATCAGCATGTTTTGACATGAGTAGAACATGTCCTTTTATTTAAAATGCATCTCTAGGTTATTTGTGGGGCCTGCCTGGTGTTTTGACATGAGTAGAATGTGCCATTTTATTTAAAATGCATCTCTGGGTTATTTGTGGGGCATAGGAATTCGTTCATATTTTTTTTCAAAATATAGTCCGGCCCCCCACAAGATCTGAGGGACGGTGGACCGGCCCCCTGCTGAAAAAGTTTGCTGACCCCTGGCCTAGTGCAACCATCTCTAATGCGGTTTTGCCCTTGTTCTCTGTTCTCATACTGTATCTTGTTATTACATAAATATTGTTTGATATTGGCTTTTTAAATAAATTAGTTGATAACCTAGGAGGGGTGCCTTGAGTAAAATTTTGGTGGGCAGATAAGCCCCCCCCCCCTGCATAATTGATCACATGACAATGTGATCAATTGATGGGCAATGTGTACACCTTTTGAATGGCAATGCCTATCAGCTTTGGCAAGGCCTGGCCCTCTCAAATATTTTATGGGGAGGGGCGAATGGACCTCAGCCCCTAGAAGTTGGCTCCTATGTAACCTAGAGTTATCAAAATACTGGGGATATGAAGCATTCCTCAGAGAAATGGTACTGTGACAAAGCAAAATGTGATCTGCTGCAGTTGCTGTTGTTGTTATCCTAAACTTTTATGGTCATTTTACAGCTGTGTTGCATAAACGAAACAATTAAGTGTGGATATATTCTTTACTCTTGTGATACTATCAATTCCCACACAATAATGGCAAATGTGTCTATAAATAGGAAATGTTGTGGGGGGGGGGGATCTAACACATGTAGAGCTTTTTAGTTTTTTTTAAAAAAAACAGATGGCAATGGGATAAACATGTACAAAATGTCACATGGAGTGGCAATGGTTTCTGGCTCTGCTGGCTTTTAAGGGAGCTATTAGATCAGTCTATCATTGGTTACTGGACATGACAGTCAATAATAATAATAATAATAATAATATAATAATAATAATAATAATAATAATAATAATAATAATAATAATAATTTATTTATACCCCACCCATCTGGCTGGGCTACCCCAGCCACTCTGGGCGGCTTCCAACAAAATATTAAAATACCGTAATACATCAAACATTAAAAGCTTCCCTAAACAGGGTTGCCTTCAGATGTCTTCTAAAAGTCTGGTAGTTGTTGTTCTCTTTGACATCTGGTGGGAGGGCGTTCCACAGGGAGGCCGCCACTACCGAGAAGGCCCTCTGCCTGGTTCCCTGTAACTTGGCTTCTCGCAGTGAGGGAACCGCCAGAAGGCCCTCGGTGCTGGACCTCAGTGTCTGGGTAGAACGATGGGGGTGGAGACACTCCTTCAGGTATACTGGACCGAGACCGTTTAGGGCTTTAAAGGTCAGCACCAACACTTTGAATTGTGCCCAGAAACGTAATGGGAGCCAATGTAGGTCTTTCAAGACCAGTGTTATGTGGTCTTGGCGGCCGCCCCCAGTCACCAGTCTAGCTGCCGCATTCTGGATTAGTTGTAGTTTCCGGGTCACCTTCAAAGGTAGCCCCACATAGAGCGCATTGCAGTAGTCCAAGTCAAGCAGAGCCTCAATGTTCAGAGTCAATATAGCACTGAATGCCCAGTGCTGAGTGCAAACAACAGCTTGGCTTCATGTTCTCCTTACAGACTTCCTGCAAGCATCCAACTGACTAGATCTATGGTCAGCAAGGTTTACCTCGCCTGGGCCGGTTCACTCCAGCAGAGATCCCTCTATGGGCCAGATCGTGTGTGCACCTGCGATTTCCGGCATCTGCGCAGACACGATTTCTGGCACCCTGGATACAAGTCCCTGCACCGCGCTGTGCCAGTTTAGCACAGTGCGCTGGGACTAGCCAAGCGGGCAGCTTGGTTCGGGGGTGGCTCGTAGGCCGGTTAAATGACCCCCATGGACTGCTTGTGGCCCATGGGCCTTAGGTTGCTTACCCCTGGACTAGATGGACCTTTAGTCTAACCTGACCCTGCTGCTCTTACTGTCTGTAACAGCCACATGTTGCTTACGCTCTCCCTGTGAAAAATGTATCATTTCCAATAGTTTGTGACATAGATCAGGACAGAAAGAGAGATGTTTCAAATGCCTTAGGGCCAGTTTAAGACAGCCCTTCTAATGGGTTTGTAAAACACAGCTCATTAAATGTTTGCTGGGGGAATGAAAACAGGAAAGATTTTTCCACCCTGAAAAGAATGTCGAAGAAAAGGCCCTTTTCAGTGAACTTGGCAGGCAACTTGGAGACATTTATCTTCCCTGCCGAATGCTTTCTGTCACTCAGCCTGTAACTAACAATATGCTGACAACTGCACCACAGACTTACTCTGTATTTTATTTGGCATGGAGGGATTATTCCTTAGCACCAAGTACTTGCAACTGGCATTGGTTAAATGAGGAATTACAGCCTTTCAAAAGCTCTGCGTATTATTGGCAGCAAATTTGCCTTTGACTTCAAAAAATGGTATTATGTACCTTCACACACTCATAAGCTATAATGTGTTTGGCATCAGGCAGTTAATTTAGGACGGAAAATTGAATGTCTCATGGTTAGTCTCTCCTCCAGAGAGATTTTAATTTGTTACATGTTATACAACTAGGGTTCCCTTTCATCTTTCAAACCAAAGGAGCTCTTAAGCACTCTAAATGAAACAAATAATGGGATAAGTTCATTAGTTACACATGCTGTACATTTGTTATTCCCACGTTGATTTATGTGAGAATAACATGTACAGCCTGCGAAATGAGTGGCCTTATACTAATACACTCTCAACATTTATACAGCAGTTAAAAATGCTCAGAGTGCTTCAGATATATTATCTCAGCAGCTCGCGGATCACAACAGCCCTTTGAGGTTGTACGTCATATTGCATATAAACATATACTGCAGAGGCTGAGGTGGAAAGACGATGGCTCACCTAAAGCCACCTGGTGAATTCATGACTGGGGTGAGTTTTTGAGCTGCAAACGCCTTGGTCCAAAAGCTCCATCTCTTAGTCACTAGAAACACAGGTATTTGATAACAGGATGGTCGTGTGAGGGTAACGAGTTCAAGAGTTGTTGCAAGTCCACGAACCAATTGCTGAGATGGGTTTCAGTCATTCAGAACATCTGGGAAGCTTTGCAATTTAAATTTGAAAGGAACCAGTGGCAAGAGTCTCACAACAGACCATGATCTTAGTGAAACCTGGCCTCAAAGAAACTGCAACACCATGTCCCGTTTCTGAAGGCCAAGTTCAAGCAGAAGAATAATTTGTCTCTGTTCATTTCCATGGGATACTTGGATCTCACAAGTGCCTGTTGGATGTCATTGTGATATCTTTTGGCTTGCTACTGCAAATGCATGTTGTAGAACTCCCCAAGATTTTTATTAGGGAGGCATAAGGCAGGAAAGGGACACAAGCACAGGAATTAAAAAACAATGACTAAAGCATAGAGAATTGTTGTTGAATTAATCCAAGAGAACGATACAAAATGTACTGTGATATCTCCTGCTTGATCAGTGGATACTTGACTGGGTAACACAAAAGTCTTACTGGGTAGGTTTCCAGCAACAACAACAACTTTGCAACTCAATAGCTTGCCTTCTCTTACACCAACCTTTCTATTTCCAAAACCTTCCTACGCTCCAACCAGGAACTTGGAATCCAATTTTATTTTTTAATCAGATACTATACATTTTACTCTATCTATCTTTCTGTCTGTGTAGATTCATCCTTTCCCCCTTTCGATTTGTCTTCTTTTTTGTTGTTATGCTTTCTCTGTCTCCTTCAGTCTCCAGAAGATTAACCTAGTATCACAAGCACAACTCAAATTAAGTAAATTGTGGGTCAAAGCCCATCAGTTGCAAGCCAACATCTTACACCTACAAACAAAACATCACCTGAACCACAACTCAAAAGCATTTATCATTTTTTTAGTGTAATGTGCACATCAATGCAAGATTTCAGTTACATGCCTTTTCTGTTACGATAAAAAACAGTCACTATTTGTACTAAGTGAAGAGCTGTGAGAAGGCAGAAATAGTATAAAATCTGAGCTAAAATAGGGATCCCTCTGGCTTGGTGTGAACTTGACTTTCTCCATGTTAGCAGACCTTGCAGCTTGAGTGAATTAGAGCAGAATAATCACTTACAATTTATAGAGTTCAAAGGCTTTATTCATGCAGGAAATATTTACAGGGTGAATAGTAATGAAAGAAATAGCAGACATCTTGTCTCAACAAGTTGGAAGAGAACAATAAACAAAATGGCTCAGCTTCTAGGGGTGGAGTTAACTTAGACAGAGGCTTACAAACAAGTGTTGGCTGGATTGCTACACAAGGATTGCCCTCTGGTGGTTTAAAGTAACACATGCATTTACTAGAAGCTTCAGAGAAGGAAATATATTTGCTTTTCTCCAACACTCCAAACGTCACAGTTGAAATGTCAGATGTGCATACCAGTGAATCAAATGCTAACTCAGCCAACAAACTTGCATTAGTGAAGACTAATAGCTGAACCTGCATTCTCATTCTTGGTTGTTGATGTTGTGTGTTTTTAAATGTCATATGTATATGTTCAACTTATTTGCTTGTCTTGATGGTGCTGATTAGAACAATAATAAATGGAAACTTTCTTTTTTAGGAGGAGATTTTGTGATGGCAACAGGGTTGGCCAGCCAATCAGCACCATGCAAAACTCTTTCTTTCTTTCTTTCTTTCTTTCTTTCTTTCTTTCTTTCTTTCTTTCCTCAACCCTGGAGAGGAAACATTGGAGTAAAAACAACAATAATTCTTCCAAAACACCCTGCTGCTGGGAATATATTGTGTCTGTTTTTAGCCTAGTTTTCTAATAGACTTTGAAGGCTGGGGTGACTACCTCCAAGCTAAATGAAGTGGTCATGCTCAGAGTATTTGGAGATGATTATGTATCAAAGGGCAGGAGAGAAGAAAAAGTGGAAGGGCTGAGTATTGTGTTTGCTTCAGATCCTAGAAACCTGTGGAGACAGGCAAGAAGGGAAGAGCCAAGTTCCTTTTCTCTTCCAGCACTTTTTACTATAAAAGGTTTTATTGAAGAGTCCAGAAACAGCTCACCATGGAGATCCTGCTTCCTGTATTTCCATAGGGTACCTGTACAACTGTTGAACATCTGTAGATGTACTTGTGACTGGCTTGAGATTGCCATTTCTCACTATCCATGACAGACAAAAATAGCAAAGCTACTTAAGGCCTGGAGGGTGTGAATCTGTTTAATTGGAAAACAAATCCCTGACATTCCTTGCCAAGAAGGCCAAAAATAGCTTTGAAAAAGCAGCAAGATGGAGTGAAATCAGTGGAATGCTTGAATGGGGGAAGACTATAAATATGTCCTCTTCTCTGTCTCTCTCTCTTTCCTGTGTGTGTGAGAGAGAACTTTATGATTTCCCTCCTCTGCTGGAGTTTGCCCTGAGATGTAGAGAAAGCAGCTCATAGCCAAACTGGAGCAACTAGTTTCATTGGACAGCTCCTTTTTGTTTTACCTCCTTCCTTGGTGGGATACTGAAATCTCCACAGGGTTCCTTCACTAAGCAGTAAAGATCATTGTGCGATATTCCATCCCCAACCCCACACACTTTGGACCTAAGTACAGTGGTGCCTCGCAAGACGAAATTAATTCGTTCCGCGAGTTTTGTCGTCTTGCGATTTTTTTCGTCTTGCGAAGCACGGTGTCGGGGAAGTTTTGGAAAAGCTTCAAAAATCACCAAAGTCTTTAAAAACCTCAAAAAAGGCTACCACACCGCGTTCTATGAGTTGCTCCTCGAAGTCAAGTCGCAACTGTATTAACGGTGTTAAGAAAAAGGAAACAAACTTGCAAGACGTTTCCGTCTTGCGAAGCAAGCCCATAGGGAAAATCGTCTTGCGAAGCAGCTCAAAAAACAAAAAACCCTTTCGTCTAGCGAGTTTTTTGTCTTGCGAGGCATTCGTCTTGCGAGGTACCACTGTACACATTACATGATGCTGTGGTTTCCAATCACATTGAGGATTAAAAAATAAAAAATAAACACCAAGATTTTTAGGAGGGATACATTATCCTAAGCAATGCATCACATGGAACAAGGAGATTCACAGCTTCCCTCCCAAGTTGAAATACTGGTGAAAATCATCCCAGTTCTCCCCCCCCCCCATAGCAATTAGAGAGAGGGGGGGCAGGCAGGCAGTATTTAAAACCTATGACATGATTTCAAATCATGTTGTTAACTACAGCAGAAAACCCTTTTTCTGGCAGTAGGAAGTGGCTTCATAGAGGGAGGTAGTTCAGGGAAACACTGGCAGAAAATTGAAATTTAGGGCAGCTGCCATGCTCAGTACAATTGTAGTAAGAGGTCCACAGTTTTGTGTAAAGTTCAGTTCCTGTTTCATCATTTTATAAAGTTCGCAACAGCAAACATTTCAACTCTAAACACTCCTGTGATGACCAGAAACAACTTATTTAATTAGACTGAGAGATGGATGGAAGGATTTGTGTGGTGGCAAAGGACCCTGGACAGTTAAGTCCAGTCGAATTTGACCCTAACTACCTCTGGCTCCATCTACCACTGGCAGGGGCCCCCTGACATGGCACCTCTGAGGGTATGTGGTCCTGGGAAGTGGGGTGTTCCAAACCCCTAATAGAACTTCGTGGGTCGTAAATCTCCTTGACTGCAGCAGGAGTTATTTATGAGTAGACATGTGCAGGATGCTACAGCGTAAATTACTTTCCATTTATTTATTTATTTTTAAGCGCCAAGAGCACAAGTACGTCTCGCTCCTTCTGCCGCCAGTCTGGGGTGGCACAAGAGGTTTTGCTGCCTGAGGCGAAAAACATAATGGCGCCCTCTCATGGGTCCACGTGGAGAAGCTGACCTAGCTGGTAGTCAAATGTGTGACACTGAAAAGACAGCATTCTCCACCCCCAGACAGAAGTTGGCTAGTGCACAGAGCTGGTGGCATGGTGCCCCCAGTACTGTCCTCCAATGGAGAGGAATGGCAGGAGGGAGCTGCTACTGCTGGCCCTCAGCGCTGCTGCTTGAGATATCTACCTCACTCTGCTCAATGACAGAGCCAGCCTTGTTGTGCTGGCATTCATTGCCCCAAAACTTGGAAGGTGTAAATGTCCTGTTTCCTGGGAAATCGGGCTGAATGCTGGCTGTATGTTTCCCCTTATATTCCCGTCTGTAAAGGGACTGAAAACCTTATTTTTAAAAATAAAAGAAATTGGAATATTCAAGGAAGAGGCCTGGCCCAACTTAGGGAAGGTTAGGCCCTGCAGACAATTCTCCTGAATGGCTTATATAGCCCTCTGGCTCCATTCAGCCTCATCCCACCCTCTCCTTTCCTATTGCCTTGAGGATATTTTTCTCCATCCTTGTTAGGTAAGGAAGGAGAGGGGCTGGAGGAAACCAAAGCTAACCATTCCTATAAGAAACTGTTACACAGGAACAGTACATAATTGCTTAGGGAGTTGTTGCAAAGGACCATTCCTGCATAAACTGAAGCTGCTTTGAAAGGTTCGCAAGAACGCGGACAATGTATCCTTTCTCTGGTATGTTCAGTTTAAAAGATCTGTCAAAAACTCAATTTAGGCAAACACTCTGGTTGTTTTGCTAAGCTTCGCCACTTCCGTTTTCCTGCAATGATCCCACTCTGTTCCATAATGCCCATTTAGCGACAACTTCTGATATCCGAGCCCCAGCCCTGTTCTCTTTTCAGAACATATCAGTTGAGAGACAAGCTGTGGACTTTTCCCACTCACCTTTCACTCAAAAACCCTGACATTGTTTTTGCTCAGTCTTTTCCCCAATGTTCATCTTTAACCAGGCAACAGGGGTCTGGGAAATTTCAGTGTAATTGGTAGATAAATGTTTCAGAAAGGCAAGGAGCTGAAAACACTAGGTATTAAACGGAACCCTTCGCATTAGGGTGAAGGGTATGTAACAACTCCTTCTTCCTATTGGGAAGAAATAAATTCTCTATTTAAAGGGGGGAATATTTCAAGAGTGTACTGAGCAAATACTGAGCAATGCAAAAAAGTTATCAATTTCTCCCTTCTACTGTACACCCTTGTGCAAATTAATTGAAACAAAGCATGTTTTCTATCTTACTCGTAATCCTGTACTCAAAACAAACACAAAAAGTCAGCTGATCATTATAGTGTCGGAAGTCTGCAGCCAATAGAAGGAATGATGCACTCACCACAATATACTGAGGTTCTACGAAAGAGAGTTATTTGAGAGCTGGAAAAGAGGTATCCTGACAGTGCTGGGATATTGCAGCAGGATCTAGCCCCCCGTCACACATCAAAAGTGGTGAAGAAATTCATGACAGAACAGCAAATACAGGTACTTGATTGTCCAGGGAATTCCCAGCACATTTCAATTCCGAGCACAATTCAAAGTGTTGGTGCTGACCTTTAAAGCCCTAAATGGCCTCAGTCCAGTATACCTGAAGGGGCATCTTCACCCCCATCATTCTACCTGGACACTGAGGTCCAGCGCTGAGGGCCTTCTGGTGGTTCCCTCACTGTGAGGAGCCAAGTTACAGGGAACCAGGCAGAGGGCCTTCTCGGTAGTGGCACCTGCCCTGTGGAACGCCCTCCCACCAGATGTCAAAGAGAACAACAACTACCAGACTTTTAGAAGACATCTGAAGGCAGCCCAGTTTAGGGAAGCTTTTAATGTTTGATGTATTACTGTATTTTAATATTTTGTTGGAAGCTGCCCAGAGTGGCTGGGGAAGCCCAGCTGGATGGGCGGGGTATAAATAATAAATTATTATTGTTGTTGTTAATATGTGAGAGCTTTTCTGCATTCAGCCTTGCTTTGGCTGTTCTGACCCCTAAGATTTTGCACACTGCACTAAGCAGGGATGTTTGAGCACTCGCAGCGGCAAACCAAAAGTCAATTATACACTGAGTGCGCTTCATCCTGCACACTATTTTGTTTGCAGCATCAGTGGATAGAACTCAGCACAGGGACATCCGGCCACCCTAGAGGCAGTCGTGAGAGTCAGATTCTGCAGAAGGAGGCTTAGCAGAGTACAAACAAAACGTTCTCCATTTATGCCCAGGATAGAAAACGCAAGGGTTTTAAATTAGATCAAAACAAGAGGAAAGGAAAAAATAATTGTGAGCTTGTTTAATACTATATCACTGTAATATCTGTACTTGTTAATATCTATACTTGTAATAAAAGGCCAAGTTTCTCTATCCAGCACATTGAATTAAAACCTGTATTTTATATGAGCCAGGAGCAACAAACGTTGCTTTGGAGTCCAAGCAAAAATGCTGTGATCAAAATCTCTGCAGCTACTTTTAATGGTTTTTAATTGTTGCTCTATTTTCTCCCCCCCCCCCCCATTGTTTTTAGCTGTTCTTATATTTATCTGTGATCTGCCTTGAGTCCCTGTCAGGGAAAAGGTCAGGGTATAACTAAATATCTAATAATAATTTAAAGTGAAGAGGGGGGTGTAATCTAGAGAGCCAGTCACTGAACTTTCATATCATATCTGTTTTAGCCCTACATTGAGTCCAGAAAAAAATTGCTTTAAGGGCCAAATCAGACTTCTAGTCTAGGAGAATAGCTGCCCCATATTTAAAGCATCTGCAGGGACTCTGGTATTGTTTGGAGCTATGATGTTGGCGTGCAATGTCTGTTTCAGCTCTAGGAGTCAACAAAACAATGTGGCCATTTCCTTTCTCCATCACAGAGAAGTACTCTTGTGCTCTGCAACTACCAGTCTTTGCTTCTACAAAGTTCTGGATAATTAGTCTTCAAGCAAGTGATATTGTCTCCTGCCTTGTGTGCGTTTATAGACAGACAAACAGATATGCTGAATTTCACAATTGCTCCCCTAGGAACAATATACAGATTATACAGAGCAGACGTTATTCAGGTCTCATGATCAGAGTTTTGGTTCTATGGTCCCGTGTCCTGGAAAAGCTCTGTATAGTTGCAAAGAGATATGGTTCCGTTATTATTGGAATCAATTAGCTTGTTCAGGAAATACGAACTAGAAAGCTGAGAAACATGCTGAGAAGCATACCCAACAGTGCTGAAAGAAGTTATCTGAGAATGTGGCAAGCACTTTGCAACAGGGCATAGGATGTAAATCAGATCAACCAAAGGCTTGGTTAAAAAGGAATGTTTTTTGCTTGACACCTAAAGGTGTATAATGAAGGCGCCAGGCGAACTTCCCTGGGGAGATCATTCCACAGACAGGGAGCCACTGCAAAGAAGGCCCCGTTCTCGTGTTGCCACTCTCCGGCCCTCTCAAGGAGGAGGCACACGAAGGAGGGCCTTAGAAGGTGATCTCAGGGTCCAGGTAGGTTCATATGGAAAGAGGAATTGCTGTCCTGAGCCATTTAAGGATTTATAGGTCAAAACCACCACTTTGAATTAGGCCCGGAAATCAATTGGTAGCTAGTTCAGTCAAACCAGGATCAGTGTAATATGCTCAAATCGTCTTGCTGCTGAATTCTGTACCAGCTGAAGTTTCCGAACCGTCTTCAGAGGCAGCCCTACACATGACCCATTGCAGTAATCATATCCTTGACAGATTATGCAGAAGAGACAGGAACAGATGCACTGTGGCAAGCCTCTAAAGAGTGGCATCACCTATTGGCCCACTTCTTTGTGGGGTGATCATATTCAAGGTTTTGAGTTATATAGAATGCTTCATTCTATATATGTGAGCCAGCATGGTGTAGTGGTTAAAAGCGGTGGACTCAAAATCTGGTGAACTGGGTTCGCTTCCCTGCTCCTCCACATGCAGCTGCTGGGTGACCTTGGGCTAGCCTCACTCACCTCACAGAGTGTTTGTTGTGGGGGAGGAAGGGAAAGGAGATTGTTAGCCGCTTTGAGACTCCTTCGGGTAGTGATAAAGCAGGATATCAAATCTAAACTCTTCTTCATCATCATCTGGAGTGACAAGTGACTGAGGGGACTCAAGAAAGCCACTTTTATTCAGCCTCAACCCCCCCCCCCACCTTGCAATATGACAATAATAAAAGCGATCTACACGAGAAGGATGCTGTAGTGTAAAAGACTACTAACACAGGATAGCTGGGCAGCTCAGTTTGTTAGAGCATGGTGCTGACAACATCAAGGTTGCAGGTTCAGTCCCCATAAGGGACTGCTGTATATTCCTGCATTGCAAAGGGTTGGACTAGATGGTCCAACTCTGTGATTCCATATGAAGTGCACCGGACACTCTGAGCACTGTCTGAATGCCGAACATTACTCCCGCAGCAACAGTAGTGAGCCCAGTGAAAGAAAAAGCTGGACTTTTTATGCATCCCTTGTTTCCTGGGATCCAGCTGAAAATGAGCACAAATGTTTTGCATGCAGACTCTTTTGGATCCAGCTGCTGCCACTCTATTCCTCTTCTCCGCCTCTTCCCCGAATTTTGTCTTCTTCTTCTTCTCTCTCTCCTCCTCCCTCCCCCCCTTTCCTTATGCTTCATTGTGTTCCATCATGACATCATGCAACCCTGGAGCCTCCCGGGCGCCTTGCTTCATGCCACATTGCAGCTTCTGCTGTGTCCAAAAGGGAAAGAAAAATATTCCATGCTGGGAAAAGAGCTCTGAGGTTTTGCTGGAGAGAGCACTTGGAGGCAAACAGTTTGTGCAATTTGCTTGCTAAGGAGGAATCCGATCACAGGCCTCAGCGCAAACATGGAAAACCGCAGAGATCAGGGAGCTGCTCTGTCACCACTCCCTGAGATATGGTCTCTCAGCTCTAGCAAATCCCCTTAATAACCCCACCGTCTCTGCCCAGTGCTAAATAAACAGGCTTTGGGCCAGGGCTGGAGGCCAAAAGGGCATGACCCACCATTCCCAGACAGGAAAGAGCTCCCGGGGAGCTCAGGAACTTCAGCAGTGGGTTAGACTATCCCCAGACATGGACTCAGACCCCTTCCACCAAATATTCAGTAGCTCCAGCTCATAATTTTATTTCATTATCCTGTGAACCGCCCTGAGACCTGCGGGTATTGGGCAGTATACTATATTATTAGTAGTAGTAGTAGTAGTAGTAGTAGTAGTAGTAGTAAAAGGTAAAGGTAAAGGGACCCCTGACCATTAGGTCCAGTCACGGACGACTCTGGGGTTGCGGCACTCATCTCGCTTTTTTGGCCGAGGGAGCCGGCGTACAGCTTCTGGGTCATGTGGCCAGCATGACTAAGCTGCTTCTGGCAAACCAGAGCAGCGCACGGAAACGCCGTTTACCTTCCCGCCAGAGTGGTACCTATTTATCTACTTGCACTTTTACATGCTTTCAAACTGCTAGGTTGGCGGGAGCTGGGACAGAGCAACAGGAGCTCACCCCGTTGTGGGGATTCGAACCACCGACCTTCTGATTGACAAGCCCTAGGCTCTGTGGAGACCATAGCACCACCCACGTCCCTATTATTATTGGTAGCTCTCACTTTTTTTCCATCATGTAACATGAATCATTTTGCCCCAGCTTTGCTACTGGATTCCCAGGTGGCAGCTGTGGCCATGAGCTACTGTAGCCCGCCCAACCATACGTCTGCATGTTGGCATTGCTATTGCTGTGGCACACCTTAGATCAGGCCATGACCAGGTACCAGGTCCTGACCCTACAGCTGGTAAGGTAAAGGTAAAGGACCCCTGGACAGTTAAGTCCAGTCAAAGGCAACTATGGGGTTGTGGCACTCATCTCGCTTTCAAGCCAAGGAAGCTGGGCATTTGTCCACAGACAGCTTTCCAGTTCATGTGGCAGGCAGGACTAGACTGCCTCTGGTGCAACGGGACACCGTGATGGAAGCCAGAGCACACGGAAATGCCATTTACCTTCTTGCCTCAGTGGTACCTATTGATCTAAACTGCTAGGTTGGCAGGAGCTGGGACAGAGCAGAGCAATGGGAGCTCACGCCATCATGTAGATTCGAACCGCCGACCTTCTGATCGGCAAGCCCAAGAGGCTCGGTGGTTTAGACCTCAGTGCCACCCATGCTGCTAGACTTTGCTCCAGAGAATGTCATCTTATTGGTGGTTCCAGCTGAAAGATTTCAAAGATCAGTTCAAAGTTTTAAATCATTTTTTTAAAAAAGGAAGATTTGATTGTTTTTCATTTTGATGCTAGCCACCTTGAACATATTTGCAGAAATGGAAAGGTGGGATAAAAATACTCTTGCAAATATAAATAAATATTTTCTCGCCCGTTACTTTGTTAGCATAGTTGCTGGATAATAGTATCCCGGAATGATAAATGAAGGTTTCAGAAGATGTTCTCCTGATCAGTGGAGAATTTATCTCCAGCTTTTGGAATGCAGTGCCCACCCAACTTGAGCAAGGTGATAACCCTCTGGCTGAGGAAAAGGTGCAGAAAGACTTCATAGAGCACGTATGTTCTCTGTATTCATCTGGGTTTGTCAGTATTCAACAGATGATTTTTTTAGAATACAGTATGGATGAAAGCAAGACAGATGGACAGAATGTTTAGCTGGACTTGGCTAGATAAAGGTGGCATCCCTGAGTAGATGAGACAAGGTCCCTTCTGAGAATCTGAGGCAGGCAGACATGCCATCTGCTTAGAAAAGTGTTGGTTTGCTACTTCTCTGCTTGCAAATTGCAAAGCAAATATTACAAAGGTACACAGAACTCTTGTCTGAAAATCAACTTGGGCTACACTTGCAGGGCAATCCTAACCACCTACTCATAATTAAGCACTATTGAATTCAGATAAGAAGGGCCAAGATTGCTGCCTTGGCCAGGAGTAAGCCTCATTGAATGCAATGGAATTTATGTCTTACGATGTCAGGCTGCAAAGGAACCAACCCCCACGGCAGGTCGCCAGGAACGGGGGAGACATGGAAAAGTCTTTACCATCTGCTTTTTATTCCATATTCACAGAGAAAGGCTTGGGAATGCAGCTTCTTGGAATAATGGCATTTTCCCAAGTGAGTCTCCACCCCCTCCGTCTCTCCCTATCCCTCAGGCGTGATCACTATGCATGCTGAAAAGTGCCCTCTGTCTTTGAGCTCTTTGCTCTCCTACTTTCAATGCTCACCGGGTTCTGGGAGGTTTGGAATGCTTTCTAAAAATACTGTGTCCATCAGCTGTTGTCTTCCTGGTGCTTCTTCCTCCTCCTCCTCCTCTCCCTTTATTTCCCAGCTTTTCCCATCTGCCTCTGAGCTGTGATCTCCCTCAAACCCCTGTTGTAATTCTGAACTGTCTTCTTCTCTGCCCAGTCCCTGACATAATAATAATAATAATAATAATAATTTTTATTTATACCCCGCCCTCCCCAGCCAAGGCCGGGCTCAGGGAGACTAACAAGCAATAATAAAAACAAGTTGAATGAATACAACTTAAAAACAAGATTAAAATACAACATTAAAATATTGAAACATTAAAATATTAAAATGCAGCCTCATCACAGGAGGAGAAAGGAAAAAGGAAAAAAAAGAGGGGGAGGGAATCAAATTGGCTCCAAGCCAAAGGCCAGGCGGAACAACTCTGTCTTACAGGCCCTGCGGAAAGAAATCAGATCCTGCAGGGCCCTGGTCTCGTGAGGCAGAGCGTTCCACCAGGCAGGGGCCAGTGTTGAAAAGGCCCTGGCTCTGGTTGAAGCCAATCTAACTTCCTTAGGGCCGGGACCACTAGGGTGTTGCTATTTATGGACCTTGAGGCTCTCCGTGGGGCATACCAGGAGAGGCGGTCCCGTAGGTACGAGGGTCCTAGGCCGTGAAGGAGCCATATTGTGCTGTTAACCTACTAATGTTGTCTCTGGAACTTCCCAGTACCCGAGGACGCAGGGAGCACAGAACAATATGATGCCAGCTTTTTAAACCAGACATTTGTGCATATGACAAAAAAATACTACCTTTGGGAGATGAGTGATACTGGTAATATTTTCTCCCATTGTTAGCATATATCACATTCACCTGGTGCTATACCAGCTGCACTGGCTCCCGGTGGAGTACAGGATCAGGTTTAAAGTGCTGGTTTTAACCTTTAAAGCCCTATATGGCCTAGGATCCTCGTACCTACGGGACCGCCTCTCCTGGTATGTCCCACAGAGGACCTTACGGTCTTCAAACAAAAACATCTTGGAGGTCCCAGGCCACAGGGAGGTTAGGCAGGCCTCAACCAGAGCCAGGGCTTTTTTGGCCGTGGCCCCAATCTGGTGGAACGTTCTGCCACAAGAGACTAGGGCCTGCGGGACTTGACATCTTTCCACAGGGCCTGCAAGACTGAGTTGTTCCACCAGGCCTTGGCCAGGGCACAGTCTGATCCCTTCCTTCTGTAAACCTCATAGAACTCTAGTCCAATGGTTGCCATTAATTTGATTCTGAATTGATTTTAGAATGAATTGATTTTAGAATGTATTTTAATTAATTGACTGCTATTTTATGTAAACTGTGCTATTTTTACTATTGTTAGCCGCTCTGGCTTTGGCTGGGGAGGGCGGGATATAAATTTTAAAAAATTATTATTATATGTTATAGGGATTTGCATGAAATTTGGTGAATGTTTACATTCACCTGCAACCCCTTCCAATCCCAGATGAATGCTGATGAAGGTCAAAAGTAGGTGTATATTTTCCCACATTTTGGACATGCACATCAGTGATGAAGCAGCTCTAGGTGGCTGTTCAGCAGGCATTGCTGGATCTCAGAGCCTGGGATTGTCATCATTTGTCTGAAATCAAATTCAGGCATGCACTGTAAGGCACGCACTTCAGGTGAAGTTAGTGAAGAGAATAAGAATTCACACCAAATAATATTCCACCAGAGGCACAATAATAAACCAGATGTCTATATCCGACTCCTTCAATAAATAAGATAAGCTCACTTCTAAACAAATTTATCTGAAAGCAAATTCCAGGGGATTTTAAACGAATTCACTTCTGAGCAAGTGTATTAAAAACTGTAGTAATAATTCCAAATGCTTCACTCGGGGGTCAATAGCCTGAGGTCAGGGCTGCAATTTCCTCTCCCTTTCGCCCCTCCTAACCCATTTGTATAGTTCTTGCTGCTGTTGAAAGAAAGAAACCATTGGTGTAGGACTCAGTGGTGTCCAAACTTTTTTCAAAGAGGCCTGGATTTGATGAAGTGAAGGGCCGTGAGGGCCGACCGACGTTATTAACCTTTTTTTAGGATTGAAGTTGTTGAGTTTTTTTAGGGATTTTACCCCAGGAAATAAACTGCCACAGGGGCCAGATTAAACTGGCCAGCGGGCAGGATTAGGCCCCCTAAACAGACTTTGGACATGCCTGGTTTAGGTGGTGTCTGGCAGAGCAACACAAGCAAAGTAAAGAGAATACCTGAAGAACTTAGGAAATTTAGATTTTGACAGTAAGAAAAGTAGATGGCGAGCAAAAGCCCAGATTTGGCTAAATTTCAGTTGGGAGAAGAAGACATCCCGGCCAAAAAATCCACAGAAAATACAAACTCTGAGAAGGGAAGGTGAGTCATTGGGACAGTGGACCCGTGATTTACCTATCCAAACGCTTTCTGCCTCTTAACTAACAAGTTGCTTTGGTGCGTTTGCTTCTCTGCAGTAAGTATTTGCCTCTGAAACCTGCTATGTATTTCAGAAAAAGGAAAATGCCTGGTTTGTTGACTGAGTAATGGTTACACAACTTAGCTTTTTAAAAAGGACATTCCCATGGGCTCCAATCAGGGTTTCATACCTCATTAAATTACACCATTTGGAATGAAAATTCAGTGCAAATGACAGACTGTTGATGGTCGTGAAAGCCAATCTGTCAAGTCATGTCGACCCAAAGTTTTATCTTCCAAAACCTGATGTGTTAACAGACATTTATTCATTCGCGCTCTTATTTTAAATAGCGATGGTACAGTCTACTTGATGCCGCACTAAAGGCAAGCAAAGTGGACTTAAGAATCCTACAGTTTGCAAAACTAAAAAGACCATCAAATTCTCTCTGTGTATGTCTCTCTGTCTCTCCCCATCATATATATGTTGAAGCAAAAAGATGGAAATGGGGAAATGTCCTTTATTGAAGACAGAATTCACTGGCATTTTAAGACAAAGTATAGCAGTATAAATATTTATAAGTAATATAAACAATCTTTTAGAGCAAAAAAAAAAAGGCTTCTCTATCTCACTAAATATAGTAATGAAGGAAGATTTATTCAGGTCAGGAGCGCCAACTTGTCCCACAACTGTGGGTCCCCAGGGCCATGGGTGCCAAGTAGCATACATGGCCCTGGCACCAAAATTTGTGGGTGCCCAGCCCCTTCATGGGGAATTTTGTGGGTGCTCAGGCGCCCAAGGCCCCAGGGAGTTGGCCGGTTATGTTGCAGGTTATGTACCAATAATATTAAATCCATGCACCTCTTTTTTAAAAAAAGATGGGTTGATATTCAACTGCTCCTTACTCAGAGTAGACCCATCTATAGGCTTAAATTACTGAAGTTGATTGGTTTTAATGGCTCTACTATGTGTGTGATTGACATTGGGTATCTACCTTTGTCAAGAATATTTCTATTGCTGGAGATGTAAATCTTTTACATCAGATTTTATACATATTTGGTGGACAAAATAGAAAATGGTGCAATGGTTAGGATCAGAAGTTTTGATTTCCTGCCCATGAGAGAATGGAAAATTCAGTTTGCCAATGATGCCCATCAACTCATCTATCTTTTGACAGGTTACCATTTAAAATAAGCTTCAATGGTGAAAATGATGTGCCGGTGGTATTTGACTCCTAGGAAGCTAGCAAAAATGTATAAAATAAGTACAAATACTTGCTGGAAATGTAAGAAGAAGGAGAAGGAGAAGGAGAAGGAGAAGGAGAAGGAGAAGGAGAAGAAGAAGAAGAAGAAGAAGAAGAAGAAGAAGAAGGTACCTTTTATCATATGTGGTGGTCATGTAAGGTAATAAATGCATTCTGGGAAATGATATACAATGAATTGAAAAAATGTTTAATATAACTTTTGTAAAAAGAGCAGAAGCTGTAGGTACCAACATTCCAAAGGAACAGAAAAGACTCTTCATGTAAGTGACAACAGCAGTGCGGATGCTATTAGCCCAGAGATGGAAAGAAGTAGTTCCTACCAGAGAGGAACGGCAAACCAAGCTGTTAGACTACACCGAAATGGCAAAACTGACCGGAAAGGTCAGGGACCGAGAAGACAAAAACTTCAAGAAAGAATGGTGGGGGATTGTAATTTATTTAGGAGACCACTGTAAGCAGATGAAAACATTAGCAGGATATTAATCTCACTTGTAATGTAACAATTACTATAGACAATATGGCTAGATTTAAAATATAGATTATGTTATATATAT
Source organism: Podarcis pityusensis (assembly GCF_964106645.2). Lineage (NCBI taxonomy): Eukaryota > Metazoa > Chordata > Lepidosauria > Squamata > Lacertidae > Podarcis > Podarcis pityusensis. The sequence goes on from NC_138030.1 coordinate 83,743,044, forward strand.
TTATGTGGTGTAAATGTTAAGGTTGCGTTGGTTGTAACTTTTATTGTCAATATCCATTTTCTAATTTCTTTTTATTGCTGTATATTGTTTTTGTTTTGTTTTTTGTTATTGTTTTTTTCCCCTTTTTGTGTTGTTATTGTCCTGATGTATCAATAAAATAAAAAAATAAAATATAGATTATGAAATAATATGTAGTTGAAAACATTGACAATAGGACCCATGGAGGGGATGGTGGGAGGTTGCGAGATTCAGAGAAATCTCTCTATATGGATATGTACTTGGTTTTGTTATAGACTTATATTTGTAAATTCAAATAAAAACAATTGCCGGAAAAAAGAAGCAGCAGCTTCAACTGTATACTAAACATCAGGACTCAGGGTCTGCACCTTTTCTCTGACCACTATAATAAATAATAATAATAAATTTTATTTATACCCTGCCCTCCCCGGCCAGAGCTGGGCTCAGAGCGGCTAACACCAATAAAATCACAGTAAAAACATAATAGGGGGGAAAGAGAAGGGGGGGACCAATTTAAAATACAGGTTAAAATGCAATTTAAAATGCAGCCTCATTTTAAAGTAGCCGATAAATCAAGACCATAAGGGGAGGGAAACATAAGGGTCAGACCGAGTCCAAACCAAAGGCCAGGCGGAACAGCGCTGTCTTGCAGGCCCTGTGGAAAGATGTCAAGTCCCGCAGGGCCCTGGTCTCTTGTGACAGAGCGTTCCACCAAGTCGGGGCCAGTGCTGAAAAGGGTTAGGCCCTGGCCCTAGTTGAAACCAATCTAACCTCCTTGAGGCTTGGGACCTCCAAAGTGTTGTTATGGCCACTGTTTACTCCTGGTGAGCCATGGGCAGCGTTGCATGAAGTTAAGAGGACAGCACAGGTCAGGTTATCAGCTGGGCTAGGACCAGGTGCCCTCTGGCTCCTCTTCCCCCTGAGCTATCCCTTATTAGGATCCATTCTGCCTGACTAGGTCCGTTCTTAATCTGAAACTGTTCTTAACCTGAAGCACCACTTTAGCTAATGGGGCCTCCTGCTGCCGTCGCGCCGCCGGAGCACAATTTCTGTTCTCATCCTGAAGCAAAGTTCTTAACCCGAGGTACTATTTCTGGGTTCGTGGAGTCTGTAACCTGAAGCATATGTAACCCGAGGTACCACTATAGTTGTCGTCGCCATGGAGGAAGAGGAGGAGGAGCCAGTGGATGGATACATGAGAGGTAGATAGCAAGTTCTTCCTGGAAACTAATTGGCAGGCCCCAAAAATATATCAGATTAAATTATGGGGAGGGGAGGTGGATGGGATAAAAGGCATTCTGGGGAATCCAAGAGCCAGACAATTAGATACAGTGGTACCTTGGGTTACAGACATTTCAGGTTATAGACGCTTCAGGTTACAGACTCCGCTAACCCAGAAATAGTACCTTGGGTTAAGAACTTTGCTTCAGGATGAGAACAGAAATCGTGCTCCGGTGGCGTGGCGGCAGCAGTGGGAGGTCCCATTAGCTAAAGTGGTGCTTCAGGTTAAGAACAGTTTCAGGTTAAGAACAGACCTCCAGAACGAATTAAGTTCTTAACCCGAGGTGTTAAATGGTGTTACTGGCCTACTGCTGGCATTGGTCTCTCAGATTGGCTATGGCACTTGGAAGACCACAACCAAGTTTGAGTCTGGATCCTCACATAAGCTAAATATGTGGTGTGTCTCCATATTCAGGTCCCACAGTTCTGGTCTATATGCCTGGATCTATTGGCTGGATCCCTAAAACTGAATGTGCCTTTTTTTTGTCATTGTTCAATGAGTCATTTCCATTCTGTCCAACACAATCCCAACATCTCTTCCTTGGTTGCCCTGGCCATTTCAGACCCTGTCACTTTATCAAGTGAAGTAGAAGAGAACATTAAATTAGAGAGCTACATGGTACCTTTAATGGAGCTCAGCCATACGTAAACATGTGTATTCAAAGATACACACTTTTAGCAGTGGGGCTGCCTTGGGAATGCACTCACTGGATTTTGTCCATACATATAGAATTGGCCCGAGCAGTGAGCTTAAGGAAAACTGATGCGGGGGTTGGGGTGGGGACGGAGGCCAGCCTACTCTCTCACTGGCCCTTTTGAAATTAGGTGGTGGGGGTGTTAAATAGGATAAACTTGCAATCAGAGCTCCTTTTTTAATTTAAAAGATGGTCAGCGTACCTGCAGAGCACAGGGATAGTGGGATATGTGACTCGATAACTGTTTGATCGGCTGATAAAAGCACTGAAAATGTGAAGACGCTGGGCCTGCTCAGTGGAAGAAAAGTCATGGTTTGTCTTCTTTTTAAGGCATTTCTTTTAGGGGTAGGGCTGTCACTTAGTAGGAGAACACCTATTTTGCATGCAGATGCTTTAAGGCAGGGACGCAGGTGGTGCTGTGGTCTAAACCACAGAGCCTAGGGCTTGCCGATCAGAAGGTCGGTGGTTCGAATCCCCGTGACGGGGTAGGCTCCCATTGTTCGGTCCCAGCCAACCTAGCAGTTCGAAAGCACGTCAAAGTGCAAGAAGATAAATAGGTACCGCTCAGGCAGGAAGGTAAACGGCATTTCCGTGCACTGCTCTGGTTCGCCAGAAGCGGCTTAGTCATGCTGGCCACATGACCTGGAAGCTGTACGCCGGCTCCCTCAGCCAATAAAGCGAGATGAGCGCCGCAACCCCAGAGTCAGCCACGACTGGACCTAACGGTCAGGGGTCCCTTTACGTAGGCAACCTAAGGCCCCTAATCGCCTTCTCAATCCAGCCCGCGGACGGTCTGGGAATCAGTGTGTTTTTACATGAGTAGAATGTGTCCTTTTATTTAAAATGCATGTCTGAGTTATTTGTGGGGCATAGGAATTCGTTCATTTCCCCCCCAAAAAATATAGTCCAGCCCACCACATGGCCTGAGGGACGGTGGACTGGCCCACAGCTGAAAAAGGTTGCTGACCCCTGCTTTAAGGTTCGCTCCCTGACATCTGCAGGAAAGGATGAGAACAGGCATAGGCAAACTTGGCCCTCCAGATGTTTTGGGACTACAACTCCCATCATTCCTAGCTAACAGGACCAGTGGTCAGGGATGATGGGAGTTGTAGTCCCAAAACATCTGGAGGGCCGAGTGCCTGTGGCTGGATGGGAATGTCCCCTAACTGGACCAAAGTCAACTTCCTGTGTTCTTCCTGTCTATCTGTGCAAATAGTAACATTATTACAGGTGAGAGCTTGCTGATCAACCCCTCCCAGGAAGCCTGCTCAAAGCCCAGTGTAAGATGAAGATGCAAATTGAACCAATGTTTTAAAAAGAAAGGGAACTTGCTGTACAACCAATGCACCTCTGTTTCATAAAGCTGGCCAATAAACATTTGTCCTTTCTACACCGTTCCAATTTAGAAGCACAGTTTTACCTTTAAAACGTATTTCATTATAAGGGATCTCACCATCAACACCCAATAAAATTTTACTACAATCTGAAGTAACAGATTTCAATTACCATATTTTACAAAGAGACTCCAGGAAAACAAATCAGGCACTAACAGCATTGATACCTGCAATTATTTGCTAAAGTCTTCACTGGTCTTAAGATAATGCCTTTAAAAGCCCAGCCATGGATTTTTACAAAACGTTCACTGATAAATGAGCTTCCTCGAGCCGTTACAAATGAATCTGGATTTTATGAGGTTGTTTACAAGATGCATAAAGCATTTTCTGATTAAGTTCCTGTAACAGCAGCTTTCCTTCAACTGCTTTTGGGCACGGCTCCCACTTCTTATCAAGTTCATCAATCCAATTCAATAATTTCATAAAGGATGTTTCCTGTTGGTAAGTCCTGCATCTAACTCTACTATCTGTACTTTGTCAAAGCGATTAAATTTGGCTTCTAAATGTCTAGCTTGCTGTCAACATTTTCTCCTCCCGTCTCCTGCTTTCTTGTCCAAAATGTCATTTTTTTTATCTATGATGCGCAACCCTTTTCATTTTGGAAACAAATGTTATACTATGCAGGAGTTTAATAATGCTGATCTTAATCCCCCAGTGTTTTCATAAGCTAAAAGAGGAATTGAATTTTGGGAATAATCTTTTTTATGATTCTGAGCTATGTCAAATAGTAGCTAAGACTGAAATCTTTTGGGTGCAAACTTGAGAATTAAGACTCGTGTGATCAGTAAGATTTACTTCTGAGTAAACATGCATAAGAACAGGCTGAACACCATGAACTAGGCAGTTCCTGGTTCAAATCTCAGCCTTAACTCACTTAGAGACCTTAGGCACAGCGCTATCTTGCAGACTCAGCTCTCATTCCTATCTGCATTATATAAATACTCTGGTCTGAACCTAATTGGATACTATACATTCATTTATATACCGTATTTTTTGCTCTATAAGACTCACTTTTTCCCTCCTAAAAAGTAAGGGGAAATGTGTGTGCGTCTTATGGAGCGAATGCAGGCTGCGCAGCTATCCCAGAAGCCAGAACAGCAAGAGGGATTGCTGCTTTCACTGCGCAGCGATCTCTCTTGCTGTTCTGGCTTCTGGGATTCAGAATATTTTTTTTCTTGTTTTCCTCCTCCTAAAACTAGGTGTGTCTTATGGTCTGGTGCATCTTATAGAGCGAAAAATACGGTATTTAGAAAAGTATATGGCACTTTTCACCCAAAGGCCACAGGGCAGTTTACAGCATGCATGCATGCATAGACAGATAGACAGACAGATATAGATAGATGATAGATAGATAGATGATAGATGATAGATAGATAGATAGATAGATAGATAGATAGATATAGATATAGATATAGATAGATAGATGACAGAGATAGATAAATAGACAGACAGACAGACAGATAGAGATAGATAGATGATAGATGATAGATAGATGATAGATAGATAGATAGATAGATAGATAGATAGATAGATAGATGATAGATAGATGATAGATAGATGATAGACAGATACATAGATATAGATTTTATATACCACCCCATACCCGAGGGTCTCAGGGCAGTTCACACAACAAAATCAAAACATAAAACCACAAAATACATGATCAAAAATAGCCAGACACTGGAGAGACCTGTCAGGAGTAAGCATGGACCAATGTTATCAAATAGTATGGGAAACAGCCTTATTAGAAAAACTAACCAATAAACTGAAACTGACACGGGGACAAATAGAAGAAGACTCCTTCACCCCGGTATAGCTCCTCTTTATCACATACACAGCCCAACAAGACAACGACAAGAATCCACCGACAGCATACAAATCAATCTGGCTAACCTGATTCAAAAATACACACATTCACACCCCCCACACAAAACAAATCTCACTACAGCTAACCAAAGACAGCCAACCACACTCTAGGCCACCCCCTAACCTCTCTCACCACCAAAGGAACACAAGCGGATAGTGAAGAGAACCCGCACAAGCGACACTGACACAAAACCCCACACATACACTAAGTAGAATAGAAAGATTGCCACCCGACCCCACCCCACTCAACATTCCCCCTCCACCTCTTTCCCCCTTTTCTTCCTAATGCAACACCAATGTCTCAGCACGTGAAACTGACTGTAGAAAATGTAACTTGAAAAAAGAGACATTGCACATATTTTTGTAAACCAAGAAACTTTTAATAAAAATATGTTAAACAAATAAAAATAAAAACAACAACCCAATAATGGCCACCCAAAAAAAACACACATAAGAAATATAAACCAACATAAGAAATATTCATAATATAATACGCATGCCGTACAAAAAGACCCCATTTATTTCAGTGCAGTTAATAATAAGCAACAGAGTCTAATTATTCGTAAATTATTTCAGACCCTGAAAACCTGGCAGAAGAGGCAGAGGCAGATATTAAGAGCTTAGTGTGTTATTCAAATGCTAAGTGTGCGCACACATGTTTATGGGGGCATTCATGTGTGTGCATCAGAAAAAGAAATAGGCTGGAGGCTTATGGTGGTTTTAGAGAGAGCCAGAACATCATAGAGAAGCATCAATGGTTAGAGTGTAGCAGAAATGTCCAATGTGATCTATTATCATCAACATGACCACTCTTCTATCGGATGTCACCAACAGATAAACAACTAGATTCAGGTAGGTAGCCGTGTTGGTCTGACGCAGTAAAAATAAGTAAAAAAAATGTCCAGTAGCACCTTAGAGACCAATTAAATTTGTTCTGGGTATAAGCTTTCTGGTATACCCAGGACAAACTTAGTTGGTCTCTAAGGTGCTAGTGGACAATTTTTTAATTTTTTTGTTTATTTAGATAAGCAACTATATGGCTTTTAGAAGATGTCTGAAGACAGCCCTGTAGAGGGAAGTGTTTAATGATAGTGTTTTTATATTTTGCTGGAAGCCTCCCAGAGGGCCAGAGGAAATAATAAAAGTATTATTATTATTATTATTATTATTATTATTATTATTATTATTATTATCATTCTCCAACTGCAGGATTCCTTACTCAAAAGCACTATGAGGAATGTAAGGATTCACACAACCAAGCCAGTGAAAACAGTTAGAAGATGTGGAATATTGAATGATGGCCAAACATTGTGGATATAATTCAGGCAATGTTAGACATTTTGGAGTCCCATTGATTTCAATGGCAGAATTAAGCATGTGCGGTACTTAAAATCTCTCCCAATGAACAAAGGGAATCTAAACTTTTGCTGGATGGGGTGGGTGGGTGCACTCCACTGTCATTACCGAAATGAAACCCTAATGATAATCAGATGCAAATACACAGTTTGCTCCCCAGCTATGGCTCTTAGCAGATGTAGATGGTAACAGTACTGAATGAAACTGAATGGGCATTCTGCCTCAGAAACCCCTGGAAGTTCTCCCACTCAAGCAGCCATATTGGGGTTAAAAGAAGCCCTGCAAGTACACAGCTATGTGTTCCTGCCTGTGGCCGCATCTCTGGACAGAGAGGAAAGAGCTGGATGGAAAAGTTAACTCCTAGGCACAGAGTTCTGCTTTGGCCAAGGAGGGCCAGTTCGGGCAAATGAATGGGTGCTCACCTTCATGTAACCATGTTTAATATGCTGAATACCTAAGACGTAGTCACCAAGTCATACTCGGAATCAATGGATTTTGAAATGGGCATCAGTTGGCCATGAATAACCAGGTCCATTGATTATGACTTAGCTGAATACCATCGAGAATGACAAATTACTATACACACATCTGAATTCTAATCATATTTGCTGGAAGTAAACCCCTCTGGCAACTGCCAGGTGTTAAATACTAAGGAACAGGTCCATTGTTGTACCAGTTCAGATAGAGTAAAATGTAAAATACAATATAAAATTAATTTGGTTATCAAACTTTAAAACCCACCTAGCAAATACTATCAAAAATTGCACTTCCAAACAAAGCGAAAAACTGTTAAATTCAATTGAAGCATTCAGCGCATACTTAAATGTGTCCCTTTTGAATCGATATAACTTTTAAAGTGTTTAACTTTTGGCTGTATCGTACCCAAAAATGTTGAATCAAACATCAAGGTAACATTTTACTCATCAAATCAAATAAAAAGTAAATATCCAGAAAATATCCAGTGGGTATTCAGCAGCCAGGAGACTTTTACAAAGCAAATTCATTTTAGCTGTAAAATACTGTAGTTTGGCTTCCGTTGTGGAAAGCTATTTGGGCTCTAATAGTGATGATGATTATGATGATATACTGCATGCAACATTAACGTCTCACCCCAAATGAAACTGATCTGTCAAAAACACAACATGATGATGTTCATTACTTATGTAGCATCATCAGTGTGCATGTTTACATTAACTTTTTAAGAGTTTAAACCTATGGCATATTTGGGATGCAAGAATGGAATAATTAAAGACTTTTTCTCCAGTGTATGGAAGAAATAGAATGTGCCATAAGTGAGTGAATTTCAACTGAGAGATAAAGGCCTCTTTCAAGAGACACATTAATTTTTATACAGCAAAATGCATCAAAATTAATTCTTCATGAATATATGATTCTTAAATATTCTGTCCTCACTGACGGTGACCTTTTCTGGGAATAAAATCTTTCTGTGCTTGCAGGCATGCTACAGACAGGCACACACTTTTGCCTTGATTATTCCTGAGAGTTGCTTTATAGGAAACCGCACAGATCTAAGGCTACAGGAGATTTCACACTTACTGCCTCGGTTTAGGAAGCAAAGCCCAAACCTCTCTTTTTGTCGCGGCAGAAGGACAGGAAATTATTTCCAAAACTCCACACATTTGCAAATACTGCCTGCCAGAACTCTGGAGGGAAACAAACTGCAGCTTTGTGAAGGCTCCGCTGCAAACCCTGAGCAAAGAGTAGATTAAAGGCAAGCAGTGGTCCTTTTCAACATAATATCGACGCCGTATGTAGCATCTTTGTGGATCTTTCTGGATGTTTACTAAATATTGTAAAGCAGTACATTCTTATTTATTTATTTATTTATTTTTGAGGGGAAAGTCTCCAGATTGAGGCGACCTGCTCTCCAGATTAAGAGTCGGACCACAAACGAAGGATATGAGAGTAGGGGAGTGAATAAATCAAGTAAATAAATAAAAAATTATTATTAACTGACCAACTGCGTCGCGGATACCTTTGTTCTGCCGGGGCCCACCCCAACATAAAGCCCCCCCTCCCCAAAAAAATCCTGGCTATGTCCGTGGTCGAGGGGTTGACGTCGTCAGGCTACTGGGGAGCCCTGCTGCCACTGGCTTTCAACGAATGGGACTCTCGCACAGCTCTCCTTCGGGTCCGAGGGGCTTCTTGCGTGCCCTACATTTACGCATATGCATACTGATTGCGTCAATGCCACTGCCTCCTAAACAGGGATTGTCGTTTGTCGGATTGCAAAAATGCAGGATTGTCTCACGCCCTAATCCTTTCCGGCACACCTCCACGCCCTTGGGGGATTTCCCATCGTAGGTCGTGCGATGATTTAGCATTTTAAACCGGTTTAAGGAAGCAATCCTATTAAGCCGCCCGCTCCTACGCGTGCTTGCTCACCGAGCTCAACGAGGTTTACTTTCAAGTAAATGTCAGCCTTACTTGGAAGCAAGTTGGTTCTACTAAAATCACACTTATTTCTCAGCAGTGTCGCGAATGCTGTGGTGCTAAACAAAGTTTACTTGTAAGTAAACTTATCAGGGAACAGAGCCGTACCGGGAAGCAGGTTTCATTGACTGATTTCCAGGAAACGTGATTCTAAAAATGATGAACCTGACTTGGTCGGACTATTTTTTTTAATTCTAAAAAACGTGCAAACATTCCAAAGTAAATAAATTCCCCTACTCTCTTCTTTAGAATTACCCAGCCCATTTTAAAGTCTCTTTAAGACCGGTTGCCTTTATCGGGGAAGAGGTGCGCGCTTGACTCTCCCACTGAAACAGGTGAGACTTTCATGTCCTTTGCGGCTGGTCCTGTGTGGTTCAGATAATCATAGGTGCCAACTCCCTGGGTGCCCGAGCACCCACAAAATTCCCCATGAAGGGAGTCGGGCACCCACAAATTTTGGTGCCAAGGCCATACACACTGCATGATACCCACAGCCTCCGGACGGGCAGCCACGGTCGCGGGGCCACGGTGCCACTCCTGCAGAAAATTCACATTGGCTGTCAAACTGATATGATCTTTATGACCATGGAACCCGATGAAGTCAATTCTGAAAGCGCCTAAGGGCATTTATCTGGTGGGACTTACTCCCTGGTAAGTGTGCTTAGGACTTCAGCCTTGTATCTCTAGGATTTTGCTGCCAGACACTTCAAACTCCTGCAATATATCGGCAAATTGGCAAGAGACACGGAGGGAACCTGGAAAAGCCCAGATAAGGACCTCGCTATTTAAGCCACCCTAGGAAACTAAGTGGAGACGGGGGTTGGTGGTCCCGGAAAAGAGGCTTCCGATCTTGCGTCTGAATAGTCCCTTTTGCTAAAGCGATGCTAATGGATTCAGCTGAGGACCTTGATGCGCCACAAGAAGCCAAAAGGATGCGAATTTGGGGGACGCCGCCACCCACGTGAAACGAATGGGATTTCCAAATGGAATGGGGTGAGCAAATGGTTTGCGCTTTGAACGAAGCACAGACTCACAGACCGTCGGGTTCATTTTGCGTTCATTTCCATTAACAGGCTTGTGGCGAGGCCACGGTGTGAAAATCGAATTGCAAATAAATTATCTCTCTTTAAAGCAACAGCAACAACAGCGCTCGAGTACTTCCTTACGCAGGAATCTCTTGCTGTCATCTTCTGACTGACATGGCATCGGTTTATATCATCATTACATTATAGTGGTTTCATTGGATTTCACTGGATTTTTTAAAACAACAATTTCTAGGACGACCTGTTCGCGTTTCTTTTTTAAAAATTTAAAAGAGCACTGGCGAAACACCGCCTTTCGAAATTCTCCTAGGAAAAACAACTTGTAAAATTTATCCAGATTTTATTTTATATTTTAAGAACGGCTGGAGCCGCTGCGTTTTTACCGGCTTCCCTTGCTTGGGCTGAGAAGCCAACACAGTCAGCTTTCAGGAGATGGCCTCTTGAGGAAGTTCCGATGAAGAGGAACTTCTCTTTCTACTGCAGACATAGGCAAACCCCGCCCCTCCAGATGTTTGGGACTACAACTCCCATCATCCCAGACCACTGGTCCTGTTCGCTAGGGATGATGGGAATTGTAGTCCCAAACATCTGGAGGCCCGGAGTTTGCCTATGCCTGTTCTACTGGGTCTTGCAAGTCCTCCTATGGACATTTCCCAGGGAGGGAGGGAGGTCCAGTCCACTGAGCCCCGTGGCACTTCCTGCCAGGCGAGCGTGCCCTAGATCAGGCGGCCCGTCCTCGAGGTACCGAACAAGGACTCGGTATAATTTGGGCACGTCTTGACGGTGCGCAGCACGATCTCGAGCTTCTTCTCTCCATTTCTGGAGAGCAACGGAGGGGCAGGATATGATTCTCTTAACTGAGAGCTTCCCATGGCTGCTAGCTTTCCCTTAAGCACGCTTCATAGACTCATAACAGATTTGTAGGAGGTGGAAAGAATTCAAATCCTAGCCTCGTCTCTTCAGAAGTACGGTGGTACCTCGGGTTAAGAACTTAATTCGTTCTGGGGGTCCGTTCTTAACCTGAAACTGTTCTTAGCCTGAGGCACCACTTTAGCTAATGGGGCCTCCCGCTGCCGCCGCTGTGCGATTTCTGTTCTCATCCTGAAGCAAAGTTCTTAACCCGAGGTACTATTTCTGGGTTAGCGGAGTCTGTAACCTGAAGCGTCTGTAACCTGAGCTACCAGTGTAAGTGCTATTGAATTCCACGGGACTTACAGGTAAGCGGGGTTTTAGGACTGCGGCCTAACTTTGATGGATTGTAGCCCTGCAAGCAGAGACCTGACGCAGAGGCTTTTAAGCAGAGGATGGACGGCTATCTATCATGGATGCCTTTGCTGCGATTTCTTCAGGGGGTTGGGCTAGAGAACCCTAGGGGGGTCCCTTCCAACTCCGCAGTTCTGTGATTCCACCGGCCTCACATTTATTCCAGGCTATTTAGCAATCTCTGAGGTGACAACAACCCCCCCCCCCCACACAGAGCGGATGAAGTCCCTTTACTGCCAAGATTCTAGGTGCGTAGCCTATGGCCGTCATGGAGCAGGGACTAAAACCGCTTGGAATCCCTCGGCTGAGAGATCCTTCTTGGCCACCCACTCTCAGAAGCTTCTCCCACTCGTTTTCAGAGGGCTGTCCCCACATCAGAATTCTTAGGGCGAGTGGTGGGTGGGTGTGCTCTTTAATTGTTGACCTCGATTTACCTGTCCAGCTTCGCCAACGTTGCTCTTTGACGCCATCCACACCCTGAGCCCCCTCACAGGACTCGTTTTTGACGCACCTGTCCGGAGGAAGCGGGCTGGAGAGCGCATTTCCTTTGCGCGCAGCGCTTCGCGCGGCCAAGTCTATTTTGTCCGGCAAACAACGACAAGTTGGAAAGCGAGAGAAGGGATTCACCGTCAAAAACACTCTTCTCCCAGGCTTCTGGCTAATTAAACCATCTACAAGCTTTTTAATTGTAGGGTGTTTTTTATTGCTTTTGTTATGTTATTTTTTGTGCTTCTGTATTGTGAACCTACAGAATGGGCTGTTCTCCTCCGCAAAACGCCGTTGCGCGGAAGGGAGATGCGCAAGAGCAGGATCAGGCCTCGGCGAGCCGAGCTGGTTCGAGGATCTAGCTCTCCTAAAGGAGCGAAAGATCCGCAGAGTCACAGAGCCGTGGAGTGGGCAGTGGATCGAGGGAAGGAGCGCGCCTGAATGCCCAGAGACTATTCTGACCCTGCAATTATTCCGAACATGTTGACAATAATAATGTTGGAACATCCAGAGTTGGCCCGTTGCGATTTCAAAGGAATAATCCTTAGGGCTCGTAAGACGTCGGCGACCTTGCGTCAGACCACATTTGGTACCCATCGAGGCCCTGGAAAATCCCAGATTCAACGTCACATTAGCTCATACCTCTTCCCACCCACTCCTGCCCAGGCTGTAGCGCGAGAAGGCTAATACTGGCCTGGGTGTTTTATGGATTGTTGAGGTCTCTGAGCCCGGAAGTACTTGTTTTGTGTCGCTGTTTTTTTTAAAAAGGCGCTTTAATCCTTCCTTCCCAAAGTTCCCAACGCGCTGTGCGCACAAGCCCTCCTAGTCTACATTAAGTGCGCATCCATCGCTGGTTTGGGAAACGTGTAGGCACGAAGCTAACCACGATCGTTATCTATCTTGTCCTTTCTGAGGACATCCTGCGTTCCCACGCGTTCTCCCCAAAGCCAGTTTAGATCCGAATTGGGGGGGGGGGGGAGGCCGCATTTTAAAGGCGGGAATAGGAACACGCCCTAAGACTGCCTCCCGAAATAAGCTTACTAAACCATAGAGTATTCCCATTGAAAACAATAGAATTTACTGTTAGGTATAATACGTGCGCTACATGATAAGATAATACGATCCAACACAGGGAATTTCGTTTTTAAAACATTTCCATGGTCACTATATTTGGGATTCAGTACTATTCCACCGAGACTGCTAAACAGAGGGTTTAGAAAAGGGGTAGAGAACCTCTAGCTCCCACCTGTCCCCGGGTCCATACAAGGTACACACACACACACCTTTTTTTTTTACCGCGCCATCGCGACAATCTTTGCTGGGCAAGCTATCTGTGAAGTTCTACAACTCCTGCTTTCAATTCTGCTTCCGCCTGCAAACGTTTCCAATCAGAGCATATCCTTTTCCAAGACCACAAATGGGGTTTTTTTTGGGGGGGGGGGTTGTGTGCGTCCCACTTTTGTTGCGCGGCAGCCTCTCCGCACAGCTGTAACATGGTAGTACAGTGGTACCTCGGGTTAAGTACTTAATTCGTTCCGGAGGTCCGTACTTAACCTGAAACTGTTCTTAACCTGAAGCACCACTTTAGCTAATGGGGCCTCCTGCTGCTGCCGCGCTGCCGGAGCACGATTTCTGTTCTCATCGTGAAGCAAAGTTCTTAATCTGAAGCACTATTTCTGGGTTAGCGGAGTCTGTAACCTGAAGCGCATGTAACCTGAAGCGTATGTAACCTGAGGTACCACTGTATTGGGGAAGCATCGCAGAACAACTAATAAAGCGGAATAAATCCACCAGCAGCCGGAGGTGCTGCTTCCAGACGACCTATTTATGGCGCGTTTACCCGGATTTGTCTGGGAGGGGAATGTGAGATGGTGCTGGCTCAAAGGAAGTGTTTTCCCACACTCTTCGCACGGTTTTCCTGCTCCTTTCCCTATCATAAAACGTCTGGTTTGGGGTGAGGAGTGGTTTGTTGTGCAAGAGCCCCAAACCAGCTTGTGAATTGGATCCCACCCGAAAATAACATCAGTCTAGAATGGCCCGGCCCTGCAATACAATACCGGCCATCATAGCCAATGGTCGGGAATGAGGTGAACTGGAGCCCAACATCATGTGGAGGCTTGGTGTTGTTGTTGTTGTTTAGTCGTTTAGTCGTGTCCGACTCTCCGTGACCCCCTGGACCAGAGCACGCCAGGCCCTCCTGTCTTCCACTGCCTCCCGCAGCTTAGTCAAACTCATGTTCATAGCTTCGAGAACACTGTCCAACCATCTCGTCTTCCGTCGCCCCCTTCTCTTGTGCCCTCCATCTTTCCCAACATCAGGGTCTTTTCCAGGGAGTCTTCTCTTCTCATGAGGTGGCCAAAGTATTGGAGCCTCAGCTTCAGGATCTGTCCATCCAGTGAGCACTCAGGGCTGATTTCCTTCAGAATGGATAGGTTTGATCTTCTTGCAATCCATGGGACTCTCACGAGTCTCCTCCAGCACCATAATTCAAAAGCATCAATTCTTCGGCGATCAGCCTTCTTTATAGTCCAGCTTTCACTGGAGGCTACTGGTGGAGGCTACTGGTCAGCAAAGTCCAGGGCCCAACAGCCAAAGACTCACCCCAAGTCACCACCTAGAGGGACCCCGCTTCAGCATTGGGGCCGCCAGGATGGACGCTGGGACCCCGCCTCTTCCTGCATGCTTGCTTGCTTTTATATTTAAAAACCATTTTTAAAGCAAGGGCCCACAAGCCAGCTCATAGGAGGTTAGAGATGCTCATGTTATTATTATTTTTATTATTACTCTAGTTTTACTTTAAAAGGTGTGATCCTTTTAAAAAACAAAACAAAACACTGTTTTTATTCCCCCCCCCAAAAAATGTCTCGCAGCAGAAGCAAACCCCGGTTTATTCCTGTAGTCGTGGTAGTGTCATAATTTTAAATAATTATCTACCCTGCTTAAAATATCCCATTCACTCTCTTTCCCTCCCCCTCCTTCCTCCCGCCCCACCCCGAGTTACCGGGATTCTAGAAGCAGAGAAAAGAAACGTGTTAATTAGCGTGTTAACTGTGTGCTTCACAACGGAAACGATACCTCTTCCATCCGAAGGCGGGGACCCGACATATGAGGAAGACAACGGCCTAGCCACATAGGAGCCAACTGCTAGGGGCCGAGGGGTCTGTGCCCCCCTGCCCCCCCCCCGAAATATTTAAGGGGCAAGGCCCTCCAAAGGTTGATGGACATTGCCATTCAAACAGTGTGCGCGCCGCATCATGTGATAGATTATGCGGGGCAGGGCTTACCTCCCCCCCCAAAAAAAAATTTATTCAAGATCGCACCCCTGCCCGCCACGCCACCACATTCTGCCGCAAATGCTCTTACTGGCAGCCCAATCCAATGCACGGATCATCCTCAAATGGAAATCTCCCTTGAGGCAACAAGGAGCCGTCCGAAGGGCGCGCAGTTAGATCCTGCCCATGTCCACTTGCCCACAAATGAGGCAAGCAGTCAGAAACCCACAGGTTTCCGCGCAGGCATGCGCGCCTTCAGCGGCAACCCTTTGTTAAGGGTTAACTCGAGAGTAGTAGATCCCTCGCAACTCTTTTGAGCAATAATTCACAAGATCGGGCTGGATCTCTCTTATACAGTCGTACCTCGGGTTACAGACGCTTTAGGTTACAGACTCCGCTAACCCAGAAATATTACCTCGGGTTAAGAACTTTGCTTCAGGATGAGAACAGAAATCGCGCAGCGGCGGCGCGGCGACAGCGGGAGGCCCCATTAGCTAAAGTGGTACCTCAGGTTAAGAACAGTTTCAGGTTAAGAACGGACCTCCAGAACGAATTAAGTTCTTAACCCGAGGTACCACTGTATTTAAATAAAGCGGAGCCGAGTAGGGTCTATTATTCTCTGCAACAGCTTCTCCTGCTGACGCACGTGAGTCCTCGTTCGTACATTTCCAGGCCGGAGGCCTTTGAGAGCACACAGATGGAGAGGCTGGCATGACCCCCACCATCACGGGGCAAGACCCCAAGCAGGGAGTTTCTCCTCTCCCCTTTCCGACAGCGAACCCGTGCCAATTCACTTTTTCGGATCCCAGCTCCCATGCTACCTGCATTGTGAATCGGAGTCTAGAGGCGTCGCTCCCATTAAAAAACTAAAAAAGAAGCCAGTCACAATTCCTTTTTGGACAATTAAAAAAATAAAAATAAAAAACGAGCGGGTAAGGCTGGGTCCTCGATTTGGAAAAATTATGCGGCGCCGCGACCCTTTCACGCCTGGAAGCGCACGTTGTTCGCAATCCAAGGCTGTCGGAATCAAAGGAGGCGAGTCCCCATTGATCCGCCTTTCGAAAAGGAAGAACAGGCGTAGACGCGGAGCGCTTGCCTTCCTGTGCTTGAGTGCGAAATGCGCGGTTGCGGAGCGCACACGTGCGCCTGTCCGTGGGCTCTGCGGCGTCTCCCGCTGTCCCTCCGCTCCCAGAGGCTCAACAGAGACGCCCCGGCCTTGGAGAGGCCTCTGGAAGGAGAAGGCGCCTCTGGGACCACTGGAAACCTCCTGAGGAAGGGACCGCCGCAATGCCAAGCGAAACGAAGCCATTCATAAATTTTCAGGTGGGAGCAATTGGCTTTATAGACAGCCCCACGGATGAATGAATGGCACTGGCTTTCAAGGAACTACGTAGTTTTAACACGAAGGAAGCCCCGTTCAAATGGATGGCGTTGTCAAACAAATTTAGGATAGGGTAGT